>NW_004524602.1:15484078-15487800 GCF_000260255.1 Octodon degus
GAGGGGCCGGTGCCCGGCTCTGCTGCAGTGTCCCGAGCCGCCGTGTGCCGCCCCGCCGGGTGGCAGATCAGTCAGGCCGGGTCGTGAGCCCCGAGCTTGCCTCGGAGCGAGCCCGTGAGCGGCCGCGCGCGTCGCTGCGCCTGGAGCTCGCCGCCCGCGTGGCCGGCGCCCTCCGGTCTGCGGCTCCTGATGCTCAGGGAGCCCTGGCCATCCGTGCCTGGTCTGCAGACTCTGGCCTGTGCCAGTGTGCGGCTGGGAAACACTTGGACAGTAAGAACGGGAGCGCAAGACACGCGCCTGCCGAGGAGTGCGGGGAGTGCGCGCTGGCAGGAAGGCGGGAGGACGCGTGCGGTCACCCCGCAGGCCGTCACCCCGCAGGCCGGCCTCAGAGCGGCGCCTCTCGCCCAGGTCCATGGCCAGGGGTCTCACGCCCTCACCCTGGCGCCTCTGCGCAGACCCTGGGCGCGCTCACACGTGCGCAGTGTTCCATCCTGGGGCGCATTCGGTTGACATGGAGCTCAGACGCTCACCTAAGTTAGAACCTAGCTGAGCCAGTCGCTTGCTTTTGATTACGGCCTTCTGCTTTTCCTCAGTTAAGTGTAGATGCTGGAGGGATCCTGCCTGTGCTGAAGCCGTCGCTGCTTCAGCAGAATTGGGTGCTAGAGTAAAGTGGAAATCTAGAAGGATGAACTCGTGTGTGTCCATGAGCGAACCAAAGCTGAACTGGTAAGTTCTGTCCCTTCTAATCAGTGAAGAGGACCGAGCCTGGCCTGGTGGTTGACGTAGGAAATGGTGGCTTCTGACCTACAGAGATTCGCAGGACACGGAAGATAAAGTCCCCGGCTTTGGAATTTGCCTATTCTCTTCTACATGTACCGAACATTCATGGTTGCATCATGAGTATGGCCTTGATCTCTTCTGAAGGGATGTCTCGGGCACTTTTTTCTCATTGCTGGGACAAAATACCCGCCCCTGAAAACTAAGGAAGGAAAAAATTAGCTCAGCTAGTGGAGGTTTCAGCCTGTGATCAGCTGGCGCCAAGGTAGAGCGGCACGCGGCAGAGGGCAGCAGTTCATGGCTGTGGAAGACAGCAGGAGCAAAAAGGAAGGAGCAGCAGCTGCCGCAGCAGCAAAGGCAGAGCACGAGCCTCTCTCCTTTCCTTGTAGTGCATTCAGACTATCTGTCCGGTGCCAAGCAGAGCAGAGATCCTTAAAATTAGACACATCTCTTTTTGTTACATTAGTCTACATCCACTGATCGTATAAGTGTATAGAGTGTATTCTGTGTTTTAAAAATGCATGAAAACTTCTCAAATGCACAAACCAGTTAAGTAATTTTGTTTTGTAGGCATCAAACTGATATATATTTCCGCTTTAGGTCATTTTAACACATTTACTGAGCCAGCCAAGAATACAAAGGTCACCTGGAGGTTACAAAGATCTTTTTAAATGTCTGGCTCAAAGAGTATTAAATCACTATGTTCAGTGATAACTTACTTATTGCAAAAATGCTCTTGTTCCTAAAGGGCTCCCCAGTCCTTGACTTTAGTTTTTTACAATGGTATGTGGAAATGTTAGAATTTGATGAGATATCACACATGCCGGCCTGTAACAAAGTAATACACTTTCTAGGCTGGGCCTGATGGTGCATGCTTGCAATGCCCGCTTTTGTAGAGACGGAGTCAGGAGGATCACAGGTTCAAGGTCATCCTGACCAGCTTGGTGAAACTCTTGTCTCAAGAAAAGTACAGGCATCTTAGGGTCACAAAAAAAAAAACAAAAAAACAGGGAAGGGGCAAGGTTGTCACTGGTTGATAGAAAACAAGAAATTCCAGTTTTATTATTAGTACCTTCATCAGAGGAAACACCTGTAAGAGCAATAATAGTTGAGTATACAGCCGATGACCTAAGCGTTCCCATTTGAGCACTGGGTCAGGCAGAGCTTGTGTTTGATGCGAGTGTTCTCTTGTAGGGACCTTGGGCTTGCCAGGCAGGCGCTGATGCTGCTGAACTATGTCCCGGCCTCTCGTAGCTTTTAAGAGTTATGTTAGTGTGCCTTGCCAGGACTGTGTGTGGCACTTGTGTGCATGCCATGTGAAACAGACGTGGCTTAGAGTCTTGGCAAAGGCTGGTAACCCTTGAAACCGTGGTTTCCTGCAGAGCTCTAACTGTGGTCCTTCCAAGATTCATGATTCTCAAGTGCTTTTGATTTTTTTGATTCCCTCATTCAACCAGCATCATGGAGGTACCTACATGGGAAGCGTTGGCTAGAACATGTTCATCTCAGTTTGTTAGTCTTATAAAAAGTCATGTATCACTTCAGAGGTGATTTTTTTTTTTTTTTTTACCAAAGGTACCCATTTGTCCCATCCGCCAAATTAAAGATGAGTAGGATTTTCATTTTTCTGGTCTGGCACAATAGTGCTTGAAAGAAAAATAAATTCAGAAATAGATTATTTTTACCAAGATCCAGAGGTAAGACCCCATAGCCAGGGTAAACCCAGCCTCTGAAAGGCTCTGGACGGTTGTGAGTCTCTCTGATGTGTACCTAGTTGGGTGGCACAAGAGAAGCAAGGGTGAGCGTAGAGCTGGTGAGCTCCTGATTGGCCTGCGCTTAAAGCTGCCTGAGAAATGAGACATCCGGGTCACAGACCTGGTGCATGAAATTACACATGGTAAGAGGCCGTCTGGGAAGCGAGGGTGGGGAGAGGGTCGAGGGTGTTTGGTCATGAGTTACAATTGTGCCATTAGGCAGAATTGTCTAGTATGAGATTTTGAATTGTCAACTACAAGTAAATTGTTTTATTTCATAGGGATGTTTCCCCAAAAAACGGCCTGACAACGTTTTTCTTACGAGAAAACTATAAAGAACATTCCATGGCTCCAAGTTTAAAAGAACTGTGTGTTTTGGCTAACAGGTAAGGTGTTTATTCACGTGGCTGTTTTCATGTTTAGTGATTTCTCTGGTAGAGTTTTATATCTTATTACACATTCAAATGATAGAAATTTATTTATTATCTATTTTGAGAGAGGGTCTTGCTGTGCAGTTCAGGCTGGCCTTGAGCTTGCTTTGGAGTCCAGGCTGGTCTTGAACTCACAAGAATCCTCCTCCTCAGCTTCCCGAGTGCTGGGGTTACAGGTGTGCGCCATCATGCCCGGCTAAATGATAGCAATTTAGAGAACAGAAGAAGATGATGGTAGCCTTCCTTGTCTTTCCCCATGACGAGCAGAACCTTATGAACACACAGAGCAGGACCGTCCTGTAAGGAGAACAGTAGAAAGCTGTACTAAGTTTGCTTTCTCATGACAATCATTGTCTGTGCTTCTCCCACGCCCCACTCTGTACGGCTTAACCTTTCCCACTCTTCGCGGTTGGTACGTGGTCATCGTAGTGATGCTCTTGTAGTTCACCTGTGCTGTCCTTCCTGCTCACCACCCTGTGGTAGCAGCTCTTTCCCTTTTACTGACTTTCCCCGCCACTGTGGATGAAGCTGGAGCGCAGCCACAGAGCAGCCTGAGGGGACTCCCTGGGGGCCTCGCCATTTACTTTCATCCTCCGTTGTTTTCCCTTGTGGGCGCCTGTCCCCATCTTTCCCTGCCTTCTCAGCTTTCTCCGCACTTAGCACCCTTGTTCCTGTGTCGTCCTTCTCTCCCCTTTTCAGTTGTCTTCATCAGAATCTGAACGTGTTCTGCTTTTCCTGTCTTCAGTGATCCCAAAGTCCA
>NW_004524602.1:15488785-15490683 GCF_000260255.1 Octodon degus
TCACTGTGCTCATTTCCCATGCGCTTGTATGGAATATGGCAGTTTTGTAAGTGGAAGGTGTGTGCATATTTATCTTGATGCGGATGGTCAGGTTGGTGTTGCAGGCATTCATGAGACAAGCGCAGGTTCATGTCTTCGCTGTTGTGAGCTTTAGGAAGTTGACAGACCCTTTAAATATGCACACCTGTTGGCTTGAGGCGCTTCTGTGATTCCATTTGTATCATTTCTTTTCTTTCTTCCTTCCTTTTTTTTTTTGTGGAACCGGGGATTGAATTTAGGCCCTTGTGCTTGCCAGGCAAGCACTTATTCTACTGAGCTGTCTCTCTGGCCCCTTCATTTCTTAGAAATAATTTTGTAAGATTTACTAATTAAAGAATTGCGGGTTTGATCCTCAGCCTGCCATGCTGGCCCCAACCCCGGGGTGTGCTGAGACTGAGCACGGTGGCATGGCTTGCAGTCCCAGCGCTTGAGAGGCTGAAAACAGGAGGATCACTAGAGTCTGATCTGTGTAGTGAGACCCTGTAGACTCCATACTAAATACATTAAAAAAAAAAAAAAGAAACGAATTGTGGGGGCCAGGGAGATAGCTCAGTGGAATAAGTGTTTACCTGGTAAACACAAAGTCCTGAGTTTGATCCCTGGTATCACAAAAAAATAAATAAATAAATAAATAAATAAATCTGCCCTTGTTTATTTTCTTTTGATTCAAAGAATGCTTATCAAATTGTAGATTCCTGGGATTTAGGGACTCTACATGTTTATCTTTCATGAAAAGTCTTCTTATTTTTGAAGCTTTCTCTCACTTATATTTCAGAGTAAAATATTTTAACATTGATTTTGTTCATCATTCCCCTGCTTCTCAATTCCCAGTACCAAAAAACATGTTGCTGTTCATCAGGCCAGCTTTGTGTGGCATACGTAGGTGTGGGCGGCAGCCTGGCTGTGTCCAAGGCAGAGGACAGCATGCAGCCTGTGCCTGTCGTCCCCGCAGGCTGGGGCTGGAGGGCTGCGAGTGTGAGCCCACAACCCAGTCTCTAAAGACAATAAGTGAATAAGGAGGGCTCGGGATGGAGGTCATACAGGAGCTGGATTCAGCCCCACCACTTCAGAAGAGGGGCAGTGGAGATCGGCTGGCGGTTCACCGAACCCTACTCCTAATGTCTTCCCTCCCCTCCTGGAATCTGCTTTTCTTAGATTTCTATACAGCACAGAATAATTTACTAGCGTAATTTCCCTTTTTATACAGAAAAAAATGAAGGCACAAAGAATTTTTTTTTTTTTAGAAATCATATAGGATGTTTTATTTGTGCTCTGTAGTTCTTTACATTTTTTTTGTACAAGAAACTGCTTAACAGGACAAGTTCTTTAAATCAATACAAAGTCCAAACATGTAAGAGATCAACAACACCGAATCACACTCAATGGTAACAGTGAAAACTGTGCCTTAAGACTTTTTCAAAAACTCTTGGACACAAAATTAAAACAGACTCTTTCAACTTTGAAAAAAAAAAAAAAAAGAATCCAAACTTTTTGGGGCCGGGGAGATGGCTCAGTAGGATAAGCACTTGACCGGCAAATGTAAGGATCTGAGTTCAATCCCCAGTTCCGCCAAAAAAAAAAAAAAAAAAAAAAATCAACTTTGAGAGGTCATTATTCCCAAATTGTGCTTTTCCTTCTGATTAGTAGTGAATAAGGCAGAAAAGCTGGTTCTGATTTAGATTTTTTTTTTACCCCGTTTTTCAAATGAGTGAAAAAATAAACAGCTTCCCTCATTAAGAAAAAAAAAATGCAGAAAAAAGCCAGTGTTACCTTGGGACAGTGGACACAAGTCCCGAGGCCGGCTGGAGGCCCATGCCCTGCCCAGGTCAGGTCTGCACGCTGGTAGTGGGGGGTCACAG
>NW_004524602.1:15491153-15495823 GCF_000260255.1 Octodon degus
AGGATGCCTGTCCAAGCACTGACCCACTGGAGACTTCATGAAGGCAACCACCTTTGAGTTACTCTGAAAGGACTTTATCAGTAAGGACAGTTTCCCCTGGAGCTCCTTTAAGTCCTTTGAGACACTTGTGGGCTCTCCTTTGGCCATCTTGAAACTTGCTTTAATCTCTTCTAGGGTTAATTCTCCTACCAGCAAGCTCTGTGAGGCAGTACACAGTCCCGTCTCTCATGTTGTCCAGCCTCTTGCTGTCACTGGCTCGGCTAGCCAACAGCTCGCGCCGCGAGGGCGGGCTGGGGAAGAAGGCAGGCACAAAGAATTGATACGTGTTTCTAGACTTTTTTCCCCAACCGTGTTTCATTAAGTATTGCTGCAGTAAGGGGTGGCTTTTCAGACACTTGTTTTCATGTCGGGAATACCAGAAAGAACGTGAATTTTTTTCTCTGCTTTTTCATTTTATATATCCTCTGACAGCTTGGGCACACCAGTCAGGCGCAGGGGACCGCAGCTCGATCCCCAGCTCCACATGCTACCCCAGAACCGCCCTTGAGGCACCCCGAGCCAGCCAAAGGAATAAAATAACGAATCCTTCTATATTCTCTGACATGTTGGAAAATATTGGTATCTTTCATCGCACTGCTTTTTAACAGTAGGAAGCTTTTATTCACTCCTTATCCTGTCACAAAAAAAGTTTCCTTTTTGGTTTTTGGGGACAGGTTTCACTACATAGTTCAGGCTGGCCTCAAACTCAGTGATTCCCTCTTGCCTCAGCTGCCTGAGTGCTGTGTCACCATGCCCAGCCAAAAGGGCTTTACTGTTAATTTCATATAAAAAGTTTTTCCTTGTACTGTCTGTACTACGTATATGTTTATGAAAGAACCACTGAAATTTTTTTTTTTTTGGCTGAACCAGGGATTGAACTCAGGCCCTTGCACTTGCCAGGGAAACGCTTATTCCACTGAGCCGTCTCCCTGGTCCCTGAAATTGTATTTTTACAATTTTACTATTTATTTAAAATTATTTAAATAAATTACATTTTTATATTTAAAATTTATTTAAAATCAAAAACTCTGGTTGCATACACTTATAACTGGGTTTTAAGCCAGCTAGGGGAAAAGCAGCTCTAAGTAGAAAGAAGCTGAATTTGTAACACAATCATGATAGAAAAGAAATCAAAGGACTGGCCAGATAGCTCAGTGAACGGAAGGGACTTAGGCAGGTGCAGCGACTGGGGTGTGATCCCTGGCCCCGCCCCCGGGCCACACTGAACCAGCCATTGAGACTGGGCGTGGTGGCTGCAATACCAGGGCTTGGGAGGCTGAACACGGGCGGATCACTGTGAGTCCCATCTGTATAGTGACACCCTGTAGTCCCTGTAGACTCTCTACTAAATGCATTAAAAAAAAAAAAAAAGCTATCAGATTCAGGAAATACACAAAAAGTCACATGGAGACCAGCAGTATCATTTCCAAGAGCTGCTTTTAAGAAGGCTGCCAAAGCCACAGACATGAAGTAGAGTAAACTGGCGGTGTTGGATTCTGCCCTTCTCTATAGAACCTCTCAGTAAAATAAAGGAGAAGGGGTAGTTGACAAAATTAAGGGCAGAAGCTTCAAACTATCAGCTGAAATAAAATACAGTGCCGTAAAGGTGAGTAGAGAAGCCTGCCAGGCGCGTCTGGTCTGCTCTGATGAAGATTGTGACAGCGCGGCGTCGCGAAGGGATCCCGCTGTGCTGTCCTATCATTCTTCGCGGACTGCAGCCAATTTAAGCCGCTAGTTTCTGACATTCCTACTCTGGCATATCTGAGTCAGCATGTTGGCGCTGCAGCAGCTTAATTAAATTTGCCAGTTTGTGCCACGAGGACAGACATGTTCTCGCATTCGGGGAGACATCTGTAAAGCAGTATTGTGAAGAGCTGTGGACACAGTGCCGTCAGGTCTGAGTGGCTCTCGAGACGTTTCCTAGTGAGAAATCAATTTGCTGTACCACATTTCTTCCAAGATCAGCAGTTACTATTCATTTTGTTAACCTGAAATGTGCTTATTTTTATACTGTTGTTGGAGAAGCTCTAGCAGCTGAATGCATCTTTTACCTGTATTTTCCGAGGCAGTCTGAGCATCCTAATTGTCATTTTCCCATTAAGCAGCTTTGTGATTAGTTTTTCATTCGTATTTTAGCTCTAAGTGAGTTGCCTTGAGTACTTTGCTTTATTTGCGTGGACTAAATATTTTTTTCACACTGCTTTTGAGTCGTGAAGTTTTTACTATACTTGTTCTAGTCTCATATGAAACAAACCAGTGCTCATTTCGGGTTGGGCTGAACCCATCCTTTGTCTTGACACAGATCTGAATTTGTAACTCCTAACCTGACCAGGTGAAAACCCTCACACTTTTTATAAAAAAAAAAAAAATTGTAAAAAAAATAAAGACATTTCTTTTACAGCCTGAAATGTAGTAGCTAATAATTACCACAGATGTAAAAATAATACATCCTAAATATGTGAATGTGCCGTAAAGGACATGATTCCGGAAGTACACCAGGCTCCTGTGCCGGGAGCTGCGGCAGCGGCAGTGCTGAGGTCGGAGGCCTGTGAGTTCAACGGGAGGGTGCTGAGCGCGTCGGGGGTCCCCAGCTCTGTTGAGAGAGAAAGGTGGCAGCAGAGCAGAGTCACAGCCCGCGTAGCAGTGAATGCAGCGTAGGGTTAGCGCGCACCGCCGACCGCGTGAGATTGAGGTTGTGTAGGGCAGCACGGCACACAGGGCCCGCGGTTCTCACCGCTGACCTTTAACCCCCTCTGCTCATTTGTGACACCCTAGACGAATCTACAGCTTCCGCAGTGCCCTAGAGAAGGAAGACCAGGGGACTAGGAGTCACCGCTCTGCGTGTTTCTCCTCCCTTCTCTTCCTCTTACGCCCCAGTCGAGATGTCTGGGCAGCTCCTCTGTCAGCGCACGCGCATCCAGTTCGAAAGCTTGCGCTGGCCACCGTGGCCACACCGTGCCTCGTGCTGGCCTTTCTTCCCCCGCTTGCCCAGCCCGCCTGACCGCGAGGCCCTGGAGAGCAGAGTTGCTGTGCCCCCGGTAGTCCGCGTGGGCTGCATGCGTAGGTGTCCGTGAGTACTAAGGGACGGAGGGCTGAAGGCAGCAGGGGTCCTTCTTCCTCGTTCTTTTCCCTTCTCTGAGTTAGTGGTGCTTTGTTTGAAGCCAGATCGTAGGTAGGTGCTGTGGCCGGCAGAAGCCAGGGCTGTGAGCCCCAGGAAATGCAGCATGCTGCCGTTTCAAGTTTTCTTATTGGAAATGTAGAAAACAGTAACTGACTAGCGAGAAAAAGTAGAGATTGCAGTCAAGATAGGACATTTGTGGTCCGGTGCCTTCATGGAGGCGGTGAGGTGCTTTTTGCAGACTGAAGGTAGCACTTCAGAAGCAAGTCTGGAAACAAGCTCTCTAACTCTTACCCACTTCCTCCTACCGTGTCACTATAGTTACACCAGGACTTTCCCTTCGCCATAGGGCCGCTCCCCAGGCCTGAGCCAAGTAGGTGACTAAGCTCGTTGTGCGGCTGTTCCAGAGCTGCTGGGGCCTCCAGAGAGTACAGCGCACAATTGGAGTCTTCTGCTGAATTCTTGAGACAGACAAAGGCCAGACCGTTCTCCATCTGTGAATTCATTGACTTGGCTTTTAACCTTTCCTGTTCTTAGAGCTTCCGTTTCCCATTTACCTGATGCCCTCCTGAAGAAGTTAGGCATTAAAGCACAGGCGCCATGAGGTTCAGGCACGGACGTAGTTGGCAGGAGTGATTTTCCCCTCCTGAGTGAAGGGGGAACTCGCTGTCTGAGTAAGTGGAACAGCACATCTGCCCCTTGCTCTGCGGCGCGTAGTTGACAGTAACTCTGCAGGGTGCTCCTTCCCTGCAGAACACGAGTCTGCACGGAGTGGCGGAGCATCAGAACGCAGGTGCAGAGCTGGATGATAATCCGGAACTTACTCGATGAATCACGCTGTACTCTCCCTTGGCGTTGAGAGTCATGATGGTCATCTTCATGTGAAAACCACACACTGGTAAACTGTGTTTTTGTTCCAGCCCCGTAGGGGGAAATCTGAACGCCTCAGCAAGTTCTGGAGAAAGCGAGCCGGCACTCAGTTCAGCAGCGCCCGCGAGGGAAAACGCCAAGGCCCGAGTCGGGATGATCCTGCTGCCCAAGCCCAGAGTGCCTTACCCCCGCTTCTCTCGCTTCTCGCAGAGGGAGCAGAGGGGCTACGTGGACTTGCTGGCCAAGCACGCCCAGACGCCCGCCAGTGCCAGAGCTGCTGCCCTGGACGAGAGTGAGCGCCTGCGGTTCTTGGTGTGTGCGCCCTTCCTCGGCCGCGTTGAAAACACTAGTCGGGAGATGGTTTCCTTGTCTTTTATTATCTTAGCGGCGTGTTTATGAAAGTGGACAAGTAAGACGTCTCACGGCCAGTGAGTCTCCAGCTCGTCTCCGCTGCTGACGAGAGAACTTTATGTCGCTTCTTGAGAGACAATTAAGTCCTCGCTTCCTTACAGCTTTAATATTCAATTAGAGGGCTGGCCAAATAGCTCAGCGGATTAAAGCGCCTGCAGGCAGGCACAGGAGCCGGGGGTTCAATACCCAGGCCTGTTGTGCCAGCCCCACCCACCCCCGGGCGCACTGCAAA
>NW_004524602.1:15496698-15498382 GCF_000260255.1 Octodon degus
AAAAAAAAAAAAAAAAAAAAACCTACCTCAACAATTAAAATAAGCATTTTCCATGACTGTAAGCAACTTTTGTTTTGTATCTTACCTGCACTTTTTTGCTTATTTTTCTCCTTTTTTTAATGAAAATGTTTGTTAGTTCCTAAGTGTGTGTTTT
The DNA here is from genome assembly GCF_000260255.1 of Octodon degus. Classification (NCBI taxonomy): domain Eukaryota; kingdom Metazoa; phylum Chordata; class Mammalia; order Rodentia; family Octodontidae; genus Octodon; species Octodon degus. The sequence goes on from NW_004524602.1 coordinate 15,496,853, forward strand.
GCTACCAGTCATTTGCTTTTCTGTTTTTTGTAGAATTTGTAAAGCTTTTTGTCATTCTGATTTGTTCTGGAGATTGGACCCAAGCCCTCATGCGTGCTAGAGTTTTCATAGCGTGGTTATTCTTATAATAGTCTTTGTGAGCTTTTCCTGTGTAGCTTCTGCTTTGGATTTGTGACTGTAGTTGTTAAGTTCAAGCTACTAGAGCAGTGACTGGGAAGTCACTGTTTTCTAATGAAATGTTTAATTCCAAGACATGTCTACCTTTTTAAAAATCAGGATATGAAAAAGCACGTAAATGAAGAAGTTACTGAATTCCTAAAATTTTTGCAAAATTCTGCAAAGAAATGCGCGCAGGACTACGAAATGCTGTCGTGTGACGCGCAGCGTCTGACAGAGGTAAGCAGAGAGCTGCGATGGCAGGGTGCTGCATGTGGACAGCAGCGCCTTCCACAGCACGAGTTACACGGGCCCCCTTCTTCTACTGGCATAGACGCATTAACGCCCCAGTCCTGGCTTCTGTGTGGATGCGTGTGTGGTGTTGTAGTGGTTCTCCTACACGCAGCGGTCCCCTCTCACCTACAGAGGTGCGTCCCGAGACCCCCAGCGGGGGCCTGAAGATGCGTATAGTACCACACCCCACCTACCCACTCTGCCTTTCCTGTACGTACGAATGTGTGATAACGTTTACTGTGTAAGTTAGGCGCAGTAAGGGTTTAACTACAACAATCAGTAAAAAGCAGTTATGACGAAGTTACATGAGCGTGGTGTCCCTCCAAGGCCTCTCCCACACTGTCTTCATCCTGCTGGTGATGACATAAGGTGGCTGCCCATGCGGTGACCCGAGGCGGCCAGCAGAGGCGGGCGGTAGCCTTCTAGGCGGCTAAAGGCTGTCTTGCTTGAGCCTGAGCACAGCTGATGGCTCCAGGCCGTCAGCCCAGGAACCACGCTGGACGAAGGGTGGCCTCCCTCCTGAGCGAGGTGGCGTGTGAGGCTTTGATCACACTGCCAGACAGCACAGGATTTAAAACTTGTGAACTGCTTATTTCTGGAACTTTCCATTTTATATGTTCCGAGCTTGGTTGACAGCAGAGCTGTCACTGAAGCTGTAGAAAGTAAAAGCACTTAGATGACACGTAGATGCTGCACTGCGGGTGCAGCTGGCGGGTGCTCCTTTGACTCTTGCCATGCAGGATTAAGAGAAGTTCTGTTAAAAGCACTGCAGCATCAGCAGTCTTACCAAGAGCAGCCCTCACACCGACGCCAGAATGGTCTTGGTGTCACAGCCCCTTTGTGTCGTTTCTGTGTGTTCAGGTTCTTGTAATGACGGCCATACCAGAGGAGCATAAGGGGAGACGTAGCTCATCTTACGGACGAGGAGCACCGGTGTGCAAATGTGGACGTTTAGTTGATTGAGGTTATTTTTGGGGGGGTGAAGGGAGTACCAGGAATTGAACTCAGGACCTTGAACTTGCCAGGCAGGTGCTTGTGCCACCGAGCTAAATCCCTGACCCTTGACTAAGGTTTAAAATA
>NW_004524602.1:15498730-15503247 GCF_000260255.1 Octodon degus
AAAAAAAAAAAAGAAAGAAAAGGGGGAAGAGCTATGAAACTAAAAATGAAAAGATACATCTATATATTATTAAGATATGCTTACTGCTGAAGACGGTTGTGATCTAAAGCACATTGTAAGGTTAAGATAGCAGGAATGGACAGAAGAAAAAAGTGCACTTCTTAGAAGACAGTGTCTGGGTGCGTTTAATTACAGACGTGCTCTCACCAACGCCGGTGCTGCCCCGCGTCGTGTGCATGTTGTCGCAGGTGACGTGTGTCCGCTTTGGGTGGCCCTGGGTAGTCCTTCCTTCCTGGTTGCATTTCCTGATAAGCCATTAATACTGGAAAACTGGGGAGAAGGAAATACTCAGTACGCCATCATTTGAGTTAAACAGTCTCATCTGTTGTTTAGAATGTAGCTGAAAGTAACCCACACGGTAACTGCTTCATTAATTCACTGTGCTTGGGCATTATTTTAGAGCATTAAACTTACTTATTTCTAATCAGTCATATAATTGCTTTCATGGAGGTACATTGTGTTGAAATTTTTATGTGACTTCTTTGACAATTTCTTAAATAGCAAAGCAAATATGATGTGTCTTCTCTATTTAATTTTAAAATTTAATAAGGTTGCTACTTTTAGTATTATTAAATAGCTGTATTTTAGGAAATTAGGTTAAAAATTTGTTATGAAAAGTAAAAGATGAAATGACAATACTCAGTACGCCTTCTAGTCAGAAGCTTGATTGATGCAGTGGTTACCTGCTACAGTCAACAATTACATAGTTCCATATGTAACTAAAATACTTTTGTCGCATTGTTAGAGAAATACAATACAAATGTGATTTTCCTTCATTTTTTTTTCTAGCAAATTTTAAGAGCTTGCATTGAACAAGTAAAAAAGTATCCAGAACTTTACACTCTTCATGAAGTCACCAGCTTAATGGGGTTCTTCCCGTTCAGAATAGGGACAGGATTAAAATTAGAGAAAACCCTCCTTGCACTGGTAAGGTTTACTGCATGAAAGGGTAAGCTCTTGTCGACCTGCAGCACCACCTGTGTGTCCTGTACGTTCTGCTTCATGTTTAAATTGTCGAGCAATAGTGGGATGACTTTGACTACCTCGCACAAATGTGCAGCCCAACCCTTTCATCTTATGGGTACAAATGTTTGACCTTCTAAGAGTAACACTACTGCCTACACTTCTGATCCTTTTCCCATCTCCCTTAATGCTCCCGACTGGGAACAGGAAGCCCTCTTTCTGGGGGGGAAGTGTCCTCGCCAAGTGCACAGAGGGACTGTCTTAGGAGTTCCCCTGTTACCTCGGGTCTGTGCGTCCTAAAGAGAAGGTGGAATTTAGGGGGCAGGGACATTTCCAGCCCTTCTCTTAGACCTTCAAAAAAGCAAAACCAAAAACAGCTCGTGTGGTCAGGCAAAAACCTGAACGAGCTTCTTGGCTTAAGGAAGGTTCTAAATTTGACATTTACCTTAATAGAATGTAAATTCCAGTCCAGAGTGCCTGTGACGGAAAATACTTTTACTAGAAGAACTCAGGATTTTTACAGTGACCCTCATCTTTTGTTGATGTAGGGCAGTGTGAAGTTTGTGAGGACAGTGTTCCCCTCAATGCCTGTGGTCTTAAAGCTCTCAAGAAGCAGCGCGCCCCCTGCCGAAAGCCCGCAACAGATCGCCGAAGCCGTGCACTACGTAAGTCGAGTGGTACCTGTGCCTCGCACGACTGTCACCCAGTGGTTCTGCAGTCCCCTTCATACAGTCCCCTCTCTCCCTTTCTTCATTACTGTATCAGGTTTTCAGGGGCTGTAATGAAGTTACAAGTGTTACAAGTTACACGTTGTTTTTCAGGATATTAGTAAAGATCCAAACGCAGAGAAGCTGGTTTCAAGATACCACCCTCAGATAGCTCTCACAAGCCAGGCATTGTTCACTTTATTAAATAATCACGGACCGGACTACAGAGAGCAGTGGGAGATTCCAGTCTGCGTTCAGGTTATACCTGTTGCAGGTTTGTGATTTACTGCATCAAATAGTGCTCTTACAAGGAATGTCGTTTTGGGCATGGTGGCACATACCTGTAAGCCCAGCACTGCAGGGAGCTGAGGCAGGAGGGTCACAGGTGCGAGCCCCTCCCCACCTGGGTAAGTTTGTAAGACAACTGTCTAAAAATAAAATAAAATAGGGTTAGGGAGGCTGTGATGCGAAAGCCCTAGAGTCAAGCCCCAGTACCCCCAGCAGAACACTGGAAGCACATCAGCTGTCTAACTCTAGGTTGTTTTTGTAACACAAAATCTAAATCTTGGTTTAAGGGGAGGCAGATTTAACTTTGAAACTTAGAAACTTAGCTGAGTGTGGCGGCTCATGCCTGTGATTCCAGCACTTGGGAGGCTGAGTTAGGAGGATTGCAGTGAGTTTGAGACCAGCCTGAGCTGTGTAATCCAAGGCCAGCCTGAACTACAAGTGAGACCCTATCTCAAAAAGCAAAATAGAACAAAACAAAAAAAACTCAGAAATGTTTCAGGTACGAAGCTGCTATAGAATCGGCACCTTTGGAGTGGGACACAGCTGAGCAGCACAGGGCCTGCCTGGCAAGTGCAAGGTTGTGAGTTTGACTCCTGGTACCAAAATAACCCCCTGAATCGACACTCCTAGATGAAGTATTGGGTCTACAGGACCTTTGATCCAGTTAGGAAGTGAGAGAGGTCCTTACAGCTTAGCCCAAAGTGTTGGAAATGCTGGGCTGCTGCTGTCTTTCAGCGAAGTGAAGGAACATTGTAGTTAGACAGCTGCAGATGGTTGAGTTCCAGGACTCCCCACTTGACTGTGGTTGAAATCAGAGTTGAAGTACATCCGCACTAATCTGTATTTCATTAATATTATTAAGTATAACAATATAAGTACGATACACAGACGTTTATGTCTGCTGACACAGGATGCAGAGTTACATGCAGTGTGCTCTCTGTGGCAGAACTGTCATCACTGCTTGCAAGTTCCTGTAGACGGGGTAGGAAGGGCAGGAAGATTGAGCGTGAAAGCCAGAGCCAGGGCTGGTGGAGCACTCCTGAGGGCTGAGGCCGGAGGGTCCCTGCGAATTCAAGCCAGCCTGCGCTATGAAGCAAGACTCTTGTCTCAAAAAAGAAAGGAAAAAAGAAAATAAATTACTTTTAAACACTGTGAGAAAACCATTCTGTTAGGAGTTTAGTTTTCTTGCCTTAGTAGAACATAAAATTTAACATTGAAGCACAGAATTTTTCAAAGATTTGAAGGGACCTCACAGTCTTCTGGTCCCAGAAGCAAGTGCATGAGGCCAGTATCCTTCTCCCTGGCCCTGTCTCTTCACACCAAGATCCTTCAGTCATACACCATGTGTGTGGTTTTTTTAACATGTGTGTATGTATATGTGTATGTATGTATGTATTTGATACAGGGCCTCACTGTGCAGCTCAGACTCCTAGCGAGCCTCGTGTCTCAGCCTCGCCAGCACTGGGATTACAGGCATGGGCTACCACGCCCGACTCAGGGTCAGGATTCCAGGCCAGTAGGGCACGCAGTCCAGGGATCGCGCCCGAGCCTTTGCGCTTGCCGGGCAGGCGCTTAGACTGCCGAGCTGTCTCCCCAGCCCCACACCCGTGTTTTCTAAGAAATGAAATGACTGGATACTCATCACCCCTTTTTTCTGTTTCTCTTTGAAGGTTCCAAACCAATTAAAGTGATTTATATTAATTCCCCACTTCCTCAGAAGAAAATGACGATGAGAGAGAGAAATCAGATCTTCCATGAAATCCCATTAAAATGCATGATGTCCAAAAACTCGTCTGTTCCGGTCTCTGCGGTGTTTATGGACAGACCCGAAGAGTATATATCTGAAGTGGACGTATGTAGTAATGCTTCTGTTGTCTTTAGAGGAATGTACTTGGTTACCATTTAAAAATGTAATTTCATTGCCGACCTCACACTTAGCAGCTAAGAGTCTGGGGAGGTAGCTTGGCAGGCAAGTGGCTGGCAAGCGCAAGGACCCAGGGTCCACGTGCTGTGCTGGCCACCGAAAGCAGGCATGGTGGCGCACGCCTGTAATCCCAGCACTGGGGAGGCTGAGTCAGGAGGATCAGAGTCTGAGCTGCAGGGCGAGACCCTGTGCCAAAGGAGGATTATTAGACTTAGGAGTGAACAAACACAGCACTACGTGCACACCAGTAGGATGCACGACTTGCGTTTTGTGTATCACCTAAAACCACAAGATAGCATTTCTCCTTAGAGTGGACTAGTACGAAAGATAGCAAGTGATAAGTGCTGGAGGATGGAGAGTGGCGAGGACGTGCTGCTGGGAAGATAAATTAGGCAGCTGCTGCAGAGAACAGTACGTGCGTCCCTCCAGAGCGCTGAAACCAGATCCAGCGCGCGGTCTGCTCCCTTCTGCAGCAGCACTCAGAGGAAGTGAACGCCCTGCTGCGGAGATGCTGGGGTGCTCGCGTGTCGCAGCGCTGCTCACGGCAGCCAGGCGCAAGCGCGGATGGCCACCGG
>NW_004524602.1:15504472-15506293 GCF_000260255.1 Octodon degus
GCATTCCCATGTACAGTACAACATGGCCCGGCTGTGTCTGTCCCCACCAATGCCACTGATTGGTTCTCCCTGGATGGATAAGGAGAGAGTCACTGCCGGGAAACCTTTTCTCTGGCTGCAGTAGAAAGCCGCTTCTGCGCCGCCGCGGAGAGGCCGTCTCTCCTCCTCTTCTGTAAGACCAGGTCTGCGAGTGCAGCGTGGGCGGCAGTGAACATCTGCCGCCCGTGGGTAGCCCTGCGCTGCTTCTCCTGTCTGTCTCATTGGTGTCAGTTCCTCTTGGGATGCGGAAGTTCACAGTTCACTACTGATAGTGCTGTTGCAACTAGGAGACTTCGTGTTTTCATGGACACTCCAGTAGGAAAGTGAGGTTAAGTGCTTGCTAGTAGTTGTCGTCTTAAGCAAAGTCCTCCTGAGCCAGTTCATTCTTCTTTCTACTTCTGAGAACATGAGCCACGCGTGTAAGGGAGGGAGGACATTAAGAGGCGAGGTGCGGCCTCGAGGTTTGACTGATGGTTTCCCATTCTGCTTTCCTCCAAGATATCCAGTGAAGTTAATGAGTACCGAAAAATTGAGACTCTCACAAGCGTGGACCTGGACTTTGATGATGATGTCACAGAACTTGAGACCTTCGGAGTGACGGCCACCGACCCTCCCACGTCACCCGGCCCAGCACGTGCTTGCTCAGTCCCCATCGCGACAGATGCTCACCCCGCCCCTAAAGCAGCCACGGCCTCGGCTCCAGCTGCAGCAGACGCCTGCGAGAATTCTCGAAGTTTGTCTCGGATCCTGATGGAACAGCTGCAGAAGGAGAAACAGCTGGTCATCCGTATGGAAAGTGGCCCCGAGGAGCGCAGAGATAAAGGTGACCAGGGACCTGGCCCGTGCGGCGACAGGGTGTCCAGTTCCACTACGTCTGAAGCCTCACAGCCGGAAGGCCCTAAGGGAATCGAAGGTGCTGATGCGAGGGATGTGGCTGCAAGAGTGGCGGGTGCTGGAGAAGGAGCGCTCCATCCCCTGGAGGACAGGGACCGGCCGAGGGAAAAGCCTGCTCCGTCAGAACCTGCTGGCGCTGAGAGAGGCCTTCCTTGCGGCAGTGACACGGACGAGGACTGCCTGGTCATTGACACAGAGTGTAGGAGTAGCGGGGACGGGCCGGCAGCTGCTTCCAGTTCTCATCCGAGTTCTAGGCCCGCGAGCCCAAATCCCTCCACAGGACCGGGGTCTGTGGGAAGCCAGACTAGCCCGGCTGTTACTCGTAATCCTGAAGAGTTGTGTGTGTTAAAAAAGCCAATCAAACGAGTATATACAAAGTTTGATCCAGTTGGACAGATATTGAAAATGCAGACTGAACTCTTAAAGCCAATTTCCAGAAAAGAACCTGAACTGCTTTTGTTGAACTTAGAAAATTCTAAACAGCCCCCTGCTTCTGAGCAGGCCTCTGCTCCTCTGCACGCCACCAGTTGGCCCAAGTCGGGGTGGCCTTCTGCGTTTCAGAAGCCGAAAGGACGTGAGTATCTGCGGAGAACTTCCTGTGTTCTGTGGCTTCTCTCCCTAGTTCTTTGCTGTGAGCTATTTTATAAGCATTGCAAAGCCATTAAGACTGCGGTTTCTGATGGTTAGTGTTGCAGCTAAGAACGTGCTCTGTGCGCCCAGAGGCTGCTGTGACCGACCCGAGGAGAGCCGGCCTGCGCTGTGGCTCTGGGCCGAGACGTGCGCTTGGCGGCCACCCTCCTGCAGAGCGAGCGCAGTCGTGATGACAAGCGGGAATGAGACTTCTTGCTAAAAATCTTTTTCTTTTCACATGCTACAAAGTCTCACTGA
>NW_004524602.1:15507568-15523532 GCF_000260255.1 Octodon degus
GAGACCAGACTGAACGTACATCCTATTCGCCGTGTGACTCTTGAGTTTGCATTGTGATACGGGAGCGCCTCACGTTCCCTCTTAGGGGCTGCTCTTGACTTGGGTCAGAATTACGAGCCCCGAGAGCTGGGCTTTTATAGGCATCAGAGTGTTCACGGGATTGCTGGAGCCTGGCTCTTGTAGCCCCGTCTCCCCTGGGGCGTGAGGGGAGCGTTTTCCTCAGCCTAACGGTGGCTGCTGCAGCCTGAGTCATTGCCTCTTTCCGCAGCTTTCCATATAGTTTACAGTTCAGGTTTTCTTTCAGAGTTTACATTTTTATGCATGACTGCTGAATTCTGATAAAGTAAAACTTTAGTATTATAACAAATTTTCTAAGAGGTATTGAAATGTCTTTGCTTTTTCTTAAAATGTTTTGTTGTATGCATTTGTCACAGTGCACTTTTTTTGTAAGTCTTGGGGCACGTCTTATAGCCCTGCCCTGAGAGTCATCGCTTACCACTTCGTAGTGTGTGGGGACAGGGGCCGAGTGGCTCAGCACTAGGCCCAGCACGGATCCTGACAGAGTGCTCCCTGAGGACCGTGCAGCTGGGTGTGGTGGCGTGCACCTGTGATCCCAGCACTCGGGAGGCTGAGGCAGGAGGGTCGTTGCAAGTTCTAGAGCAGCCTGGGCTACAACATGAGCTCAAGGCCAGGCTGAACTGCATAGCAAGACCCTATCTCAGAAAGACCAAAACAGAATAGCTGCAAAGAGAAGGGAAAGAAATGCTGCGCTTAGCAAATTGTTCCCTGCAGCAGCCTGAGGAGCTGGCGCTGCCAGGAGCTCCACGCTGGCCCACGTCCAGGATGTACGCCGTGGCTGCCGGGCTCCTGGGCTCAGGGGAGCTTTTGCTTGGTAATATTTTTAGCCTTTGTTAAGTAGAAAGAATACTGACTAAAACTTAACGTTTAATTATTAAAATCCCACTTCTAAGAATTTATTTTCCATTGTTAATTCAAACTTGAAATTCTAGAGGCCAAATGCTTTGAAGTAAACGTACACAGGAGTGCTGTGTATGTAGGCTGGGAGCCGGCCACGGGGCCCACGCGTGCTAGTGAGTGGCTTGGTCTCCTGGGAGGTGTGCCAGCGTTCTCTGTACCAGATTTCACTCCGTCCCTTTTGCGTGCCTCGCTTGTGTCTGACTGTGATAGACTTCAGAGCCGTAAGCACGAGCGTTCGGAACACGTACAGTGTGGCCTGCATTTGCCAGGCTTCGTTTCTGTGATTCTTGCCGTTTCGTTTACTGGCGTTAACAGCCACCTCCAACCATTTGCTAGAGTTCAGTAAACCAGCCTCTGACCTGCCTCCTCCTGCTTCTCTTGTGTCCTTTTTGGAGGCGGGGTCTTGCTGTGTAGTGCCCCACCGGGGAGCTCACCTCTTTATTTCTTACCGAGCGGGCCCATTCCTCCGCGTGCCTCTCTTTCAGCCCGTGGTCCCGCGGTGGTGGCTCTGCAGCACTCGTGCCTCGAGCTGCAGTGTCCTTGAGAGCCCTGGTGGGCTGGCACCTGTCTGTGGGGCTTGGACCGGCCGTCTGTGGCCAGTGACCGTCTGTGGCCAGAGTCCTGGAGAAGAGCTGGGCGGGGCTGCAGCTCGGCAGCCCTGAGCTTGATTCCTGGGACAGTGAGGGGAAAAATAGCTTAGGTAAATTTTCTTTTCCCAGGACCTTGCCGGCTTTTGTTATTTGATTGCTTGATGGTAGCCATTTTTTCAGAAGTCAGATGGACTCTCAGTGCTGTTGTAGCTGCAGTTCTCTGATAGAGATGCGGAACTTTCCCTACAACTCCCGCCACTCGTTCTGAGCGGCATCTCTCCATGTCCGCGGGCTGCCTGTCAGCGGGTCCTTCACTCTGGGGAGCGCTTTTTGTGGGCGCCGCATGGGCTCTGTGTGTCGGCGCCTGGGCAGCCTAACCCCCCACCCTGCGGGTTGTTGCTTCACTCTGCTCCTTGTGTCCTTGGCTGTACAGGAGCTTTTGGATTTGGTGTGATTCCATTTGCTGGTCCTTGGTACTAGTTCTTGTGCCACGGGGGTTCTGATCAGAAAGTCCTTGCCTCTGCCTTTGTCTTCAGAAAGTGTACCTACTTGATCTCCTAGCGGATTATGACTCTTGAAGATTTAGATCTTTGATCCCTCTTGATTTGGATCCTGATTTAATTTTGAACAAGATAATTTGATAAGGACATTGCCATTTCCTTGACCAAAGTGAGATTTGTTAGCCAGGTATGGGGGAACACATCTGTAATCTCACCACTCGGGAGGCCGATGTAGGAGGATCACTGAGTGCACGGCCAGGCCAGGCTGTATAGGAGTTCAAGACTAACCTGAACCACAGAGCGAAACCCTGTCTCAAAAAGATAAAGCGCAATTTGTGAATGTCACGATGTAACCCAGTAGGACAGTATTCGTTTTTCATCCCAAAAACATGTCAAAGTAGGGAAGCCTAAGAGACTGTCTACATAGAAATCCTGTGGAAAATTTAAAACTTTCCAGTGAATGCCCCCCGCTGCAGCTATCGCTAGGGGCTGCTTCGAGCGCATAGCCTGTCTGTAGTGGGCTCCGCGCCGCTTGCAGTCTGTCCACTGTTCTGTACCATGGCAGCTCAAAGAGCTCTGAGCAAGCACGAAGGATTAGACTGCGAGGAGGAGCGAGGGCCGGTGTGAGGGAGGGGAGCTTCTGAGAGGCTCAGGTGCTTAGCACAGAGGGAAGAGTGCGTTCTCATTCATCTTTCCTCCCTAAAACCAGCCTAGATGAAACTTTAAAATATTTAGACATGCCAGGCGTGGTGGCACACACCTGGTCTCAGCACTCGGGAGGCTGAGGCAGGAGAATCACCCCAAGTTGAGGCCAGCCTGGGCTACAGTAAGTTTGAGACCAGCCTGAACTGCACAGTGAGGACCCCGTCCCGTGAATCAGTAAATAAGCTAGGATATTCAAGGACGCTCTCCCGTGACTCTTCAGTGCAGTGGAGCCGTCGGCTCCCGCGTCCTCAGCAGAACTCTGCTCGTTGAGAGCTGCCTCTCGGAGGAGGATTCGAACACGGCTGCTTTCAAGTGCTGTAGTGAAATAAATGAAGAGGCTAATTTGGGCCGCAGATAATGCTGGAATTTACTGAAATTATGGAACTTACGTGTAGTTAAGAAATCTAGACAACGTGACTTTTTCTTATTTCCTGTTACTGTCTGTCACAGCTAGCTACACTCTGAGTGCTGTGCTCTAAAATTCAGATGCAGTCATTTAAAGTTTATATCGGCTCCTCTGGGTAGGAAGACGGATTTTGGAGCTGCTAAGTGCTAGGAAGGCAGCAGAAGGGCCGTTTGGGGGATGGTGAGGAACTGAAGTGTCCAAGCAGGAATGGGTGTCAGGTTCTGAGGAGTTTATGGGAAAAACTGAAAGGCAAAATCAGGAAAAGGTTTTGCTTGGAGAGAAGAGGAGCCTTCTATCAGGGAGAATGAAGTACTGAATTTAATTTTTATCGTATGAAAACCTTAGCTGTCGTGGTGGTGCTTGCCTGTGATCCCAGCACTCGGGAGGCTGAGGCAGGAGGACGGCAAGCTCCAGCCCAGCCTGAGCACCTACCTTAGTGATTCAGCAAGACCTTGTTTCAAAAAAAAAATTGCTTCTAAAGGCCTGGGGATTTAGCTCAGTGTGAGGGTCCTAGGTTCAGTCCCTAATACTGAAGAAAAAAATGGTAAAGTTTCACTTCAATTTTGAAGTACTGGGTGGGCCAGATAGCCCAGTGCTCCAGTGTCTGCTTCGGCAAGCTTAGGCAACGCACAGGGACCACATGCTGCGCCAGCCCCGCCCCCAGGGTGGGCTGAGCAGCCACAAAAAAGAAAAAAAATTACAGTCCTGAGGGAAGATTGAGTATTCAGGGTGTTATTTCCCATGGCTTCCTGGAGGTGGCAGTGGCGCCCGTACAGACATTAAACCTGGATATAGGACCGTGTGATAGTAGCAAAGAAAATCCCCAAAGCACTTCGCTTTTTTTCCTCTTTTTTTTTTTTTTAAATGTATTTAGTACAGGATCTACAGGGTCTCACTATGTAGATGGGACTCGTAGTGATCCTCCTGTTTTCAGCCTCCCAAGCTGGGACACAGGCTCACACCACCACCAGGGGTGGGGCCAGCAGTGCACGCTGGGGGTCACCCCAGTCCCTGCTCCTGCTAAGCAGGCACTTTAGTCCGCTGAGCTATGTGGCCGACCCCCAAAGCACTTAGCTTTTAGTGTACACATTTTCAGAAACAGTATACATTTTAAGGTAAAAGTGAGACTTAACTCATTATTCATTCCTGATCCAGGAAGTACTTTGGTCATTTTTTTCCCCAGTTCTACAGTAGATAACCAGGAAAAAACTTTCTTCACACTCTAGTCCTTCTGTTCCTTAGCTCCTCTTTGCTGTACAGTTAGGAGACTAACTCCCACACATATTACCATTGTCTGGAAAATCACAGTGAAACGATTTTTAATATAAAATCATCCTAGTCACAGCTTCCAGCTTTCTCAGCTATGAAGGCCCCTTCTGGCCTTGCTTCCCCCGCGGGGTACCTGGGGCAGCCACTGCTCCACTGGGGTCTGCCACGGTCCCCACCCCTGCCTTCCCCACAGTGCTGCAGGACAGCCAGGCGCTTGGTGCTCAGTGCCACAAGGAGGCCGGGCCCACCCATAGTGCACCATGCATCCCGTGTGGATCGCAGAGGCGTCCCCGGCTCATTCCCAGCTACTGTCATCAATCATCATGCCAGAGCCGCCAAGGCAGCCCCTCCTGAGAATCAGGAGCTCGGAGGCCCTGACGGACATTCCCAGCTCAGTCTGCGCATGTCAGCGTCTCAGTGTGGTTTCAGATGTACTAACTAGGGGCCGGGGAGACAGCTCAGCAGAATAAGCGCCTGCCGGGCAAGCGCAGGGTCCTGAGTTCAGTCGCCGGCGGCCTACTAAGAGCAGAGTTTCTGTGCCAGGAGTCTAGCCCAGTGGTGCAGCACCTCCTGCTGTGCACAGGCCCAGGGCTCCATCCTCAGCACTGCCAAAACAAAGAGGAGCGTAGAATATCCTTTGACAGACGTGGGGTAACGCGAGCACAGTGACTACAGCTAGCGTCATTTCATACATATGTATGTCTGTTTACGTACTCTCCTTTAGGCTAGGTATGGGCGCTCTGCTTACACTAACGTCCAGGCCATGAAGAGCAAACACTTTGCCAGGTGCCACTACGCGTGCGGAGAAAAGCCTTTCACACCAGCAGGATGGCTCCCCCACAGATGGCAGGAGGCAGGTGATGCTCATTCATTCATAGAATGAGAACCAGCTGGTTGGCATATCTGAGCCTGAGACAGATGAGTAAAGCTAAAAGGGGGCAAAACTTGCTTAGTGTTTTTATCTTCTTGAGAGTCACCAGTATACGTCAGGCCTTTGCTTGCAGTGTCTAGCTTTGAACTTTTGAACAGTCTTACGGGATGGTGTTCCAAGGAATCCGTGTCCATCGGGTGCTCAGTGGGAGTAAGTGGGTGCCCGCGTGGATGGGATGCTGCCTTGCCTGGGCCCGGGTGGTGCTGGGGGTCTCCGCAGGCCCCACTTCTTGTGCCAGTGTGCCCAGGGTTCCCGTATCCATCGGGATAAGTGTACCGTGTCTGAAGCCTACTCTATAAGAAAGGATGAGATGAGGTTACCTGAGAGCATTTTGAAGGCTGCGAAGCTACGTAGGCAAACGCATTTGCTATCGCTAGTAAATTCACGGAGCTCTGAACACTCTAATCTTGCACCGCAGCAATTTCCGGTTTACATACTGCCAAAAGTGGAGTATCAGGCCTGTTATGGAGTGGAAGCTTTGACGGAAAGTGAACTCTGTCGCCTGTGGACTGAGAGCTTGCTGCACTCTAACTGCTCCTTTTATGTCGGTGAGTTCAGCGGGAGCCTCTGCGCTCCTCTTTAACTCCCCAGAAAGCTGCCTAAGTCCAGTGGCAAGCCCCGCCTTCTGTCCTTTTTGGTTTGGGTGTGCTTCCTGCTAGACCTCATCCTGCTTGAGAATTAAGTGGCCAGATGGCGCTCATGGTGTCAGAGCCTCACTGTTCCTGCGTCCCGTTGCTCTTCAGCTGCACACCGGTGCTAACGCAATGTTCTGTTTCACAAGTGCTGTGCTCAGCAGTGCAGTTAACACAGGTGTGCTTCCTGTGTTGAAAAGTGCTGTTACTAAATCTGTGTCATTGACCTACGCGTGTGCTTTAAAATTTTGTTAAAACTACAACATTGTCTTAAAATCTTAAGTATTATCTCAAAGCATTTTGTTGGCTTTTATTTTGATGTTTTGGAAGGGAAAGAATCAGGCGAGGGTTTGCGTCGGCCTGGGCCAGCTCGTTGGCGGGGAGGCCTCCCCCGCACCGCTCAGCGCTGGCCTGCGCCCCTGCCGGCGCCCAGCTGTGCCGCTCCGGCCTCACCCCGGCACCCCAGGCCTTTTCGCTCCTTCGTCTCTCCTGTTGCTTCTTTCATTGCATGTTACTTGCAGTTTCTGCTCTGTTGCTGTTCTCTGTGTGTCCCTCGATTCCTGCCTGTCCTTCTTGCCTACTCCAGAGTACTCCCTTGAAGTTGCGCTGCCGTCTGGGTCGCTCTCTGTCATGAGAGTGTTGATGGGATAATTGCTGTCTCTGCTCAGCCCAGAAAGCAAGTGGCGAAATGCACTTCCTGGTGGGGCTGAACCCGCCTTTTGACATGCAGCGCTGCCGCAGGCTTTTTTTTTTTTTTGCGGAACCGGGGGTTGAACTCAGACCCTGTGCTTGCCAGGGAAGCGCTTATTCCGCTGAGCCATCTCTCCAGTAACCGGGATTTCACTGTCCTCCGAAGCCTTCCTGAAAGTGGCTGGCAAGCTGCGCCTCCTTTAGGAAAGGACCCAGCAGAAGCTCATCAGCTGTTCTAAAAGTCAGACAGGTGCTGGAAGCCTAGTTTTAGTGCACAGTCTAACACATGAAGCCGCCATCCACTCTGCAGATTATGTACTGAGTACTTGGGCAGGGGACTGCGGATTGGACCCTGAGCCTTCACACGTTCGCATTTTTATTTTTCGGACCTTCTGAGGCACGGTCTCGCTGTGCAGTTCAGGCTGGCCTTGAGCTCACGGTGTAGCCCAGGCTGAATGCACACCGACCCTCCGCCCCGCCCCGGCCTCCCGAGCGCTGGGGTCACGGGCGGGCGCCGCTGGCCGGCTGCACCTGCGGAGGAGCTCCCGCGAGCTCAGAGCAGCCGCTGCTGTGTGCTCCTGCGCCTCGGCGAGTCTGCCCACGCTGCAGCCATCTGTGTGGTGTGGCCAGAATAAACAGCGTTCGAATTTGAAAAATACCAGGTGGCCGGCACGTTGCCCTTGGCCTCGCGATGCCTGGCCGGGGAGGCGGCCGCCTGGCGACGCATGCGCTGTGCTTGTGCGGCACAGCCGTGGCTTCCGGCGCTCTGCTTCTGTGGGCGTGTACGCCGGGCGCAGCCGGCTTGCTTCTGTGGCTTTGGTTCGGTGCTAAGGACTGGGCCTGGGTGCTGTGCGCGGTGGCCACCAGGCTGTGCTTGTGCCCTGGGAGTGCATCTCCAAGCCGTGTTTTAAAAGCATCTGCAGTCCTGTTTAATTTAGTTTCTAACATGATAGTAAGAAAATCGCCGCAGGCTTGTTAGTGCACATTACAGGCCCTGACCCAGCAGGCCTGGGCGGAGGGCGCAGTGCCCCTGCTGTGTCCCCTGTGGACTGCGTGCTGCGCCCTTGCGTGGTGCTGGCGCCTCTCCTCCAGGGACCTGCGCAGCTCACAGCCTGTGTCAGCTCGGGGAGCCGCACTTGCTTTTCTTTTATTTGCTTTGCTGTGCTATAAACAGGTTCCCCTCTTTGCCCTGATTACAGCATATAATCCCATTATAATCCATAATCCTGCCCTACAAAAACCTTAAAATTCCTTTCTTTTAGAAAATTTCTGATGTCCCACCACTCTCTGCCTTTCCCCTGTGTCTCTAATTCCGTGTGTATTCCATGTAGTTGCCATACAGGCAGGCCGCACTTTGCATAAATTTCAGTTTTGACTGAACATTAACAGTGAGACCAGGCATGGTAATCCCAGCACTCAGGAGGCTGAGGCAGGAGGATCGCTGCAAGTTCGAGACCAGCCTGGCTACACAGTGAGACCCTGTCTCAGAGACCAACGCAGCAAGTAAATCTGTGGAGAGCCTTCCCTGCAGCTCCTCGGAGCATTGAGCTCTGCCCCGTGTGCAGCCGGTTGCCTCCTGTCTTCAGTGATAGCCATGTGATAGCTTATCAGAGAGCATCAGAGGAGGGCATGGCCAACGTGAATTAGTGTAAAGCCAAGAAGCAAGAAATAATACTGCTCAGCGTGAACTCCGAACCAAGCTCGCTGGCGTCAGGAGTCAGCGGCAGAATGTTGCACAGCAGCCCGCTGTGGGGGAGAGGGCCCCGGCTTCCTGTAGTGAGCCCCGAGCGAGCGGTGGCCGGAGACCCTGTTCCGGCCCCTCTCCCTAGGGCAGGCGTCTGTTCTCTGCGGCTTTCGTGCTTTAGCAGCAGCTGGCAGCAGCGAGGACCCTGAGCAGCTGTGACAGCCTTGCAGCTTCTCACGGCGCTGTGGGATCTCCAGTAGTGTCTGCTGTGTGCGCAGGACGGCGGGTGGCTGTGGAGGGGAGGGTGCCGCGCAGTGCCAGCTCTGTCCCCTGCACCACCCTGCCCCTCCACACATGCACCCGTGCACCGTGTGAGTAAAGAGCAGCGAACGCCCACGCATGGCCGTGCCTGAGGAGCCAGGCGCTTGCCGCTACCAAGCCCATGTGTGAGTATCTCCGGCTGATCTTTAGGCTTGGGCTTGTGCTGTTTCATCATCAGTTAAAACGTTAGAAAATGAGCTGGCCGTGGTGGTACATGCCTGAGATCCCCGCACTCGGGAGGGAGAGGCAGGGGGACCCCAAATGCAGGGTCAGCCTGGACTATAGAGTGAGACCCTACAGAGGGAGGGAGGGGGGAAGAGAACGCCCTGTCAGCTGTGTGTGTCACACTCTGTAGGTGGCCCAGGACAGTCCTTTTTCATGCAGGCAAGGCAAAAGGTTGAGTACACCGCTGGGGTACTAAATAAACATTTTACTATGTTTTCATTTCCCTCTAAGTATATATAACTAATGGAAAATGTATAATGGTTTGACAAAAATGTCAAGGTAGTAGATTAATTGTAAATTTTCCCATTGATCATTGAATGTGCCAGCATGGTTTCAATCCATACGTTCATGTGTGTTTGTGCTCTGAGAATTGAACTCAGAGCCTTGTGCATGGTAGGCAAGCACTGTGCCACTGAGCTACATCCCTAGCAGTACTTTTGTAAAACCGGGTGTCTCTCTGTCTGTGTCTCTCTGTCTGTCTCTCTCTCTGTGTCTCTGTCTTGTCTCTGTCTCCCTCCCTCCCCTCCCCTTCTCTCCCCTTCTCTTTCTCCTCCCTCTCTCAGTTAAAGGCTTGATTTGTACTATATAGTGTACTCCTTTGCACCTTGGACACATGGAAAACACTTGTACACCACTCTGTAACATAAAGACTGCGTGTGGCTGGGGGCAGTGGCCACGAAGCTTATTCTGCCCAGAGCGTCCTGAGGCTGCCGCGCAGGCTAAGGAGATGACTGTCTCAGGAGTAGGGACAACCCGCTTGGTGGCCGCAGGTAGCGTGGCTGCAGGGTTGAGAGCTGTAATCTCCTGGAGGAGGGAAGGCGCTCGTAGCAGTTAGTGCGCTGGTCTCCATTACTGGTCCAACAGACCGTATTTGGTAGGTGCTACAGTGAACTTTTTCATTGAATTTCTTTGCAAAAGTGAGGGCTGATAGTCTGTTTCCTCAAAGGCTTATTTAGTAAGCATCTAAAAATGCTCTGTACTTGATACCTTTTTATAGTTATTAAGCTATTAAAGTACATCTTTTATTAGGAGTGTCCTTGTGTGATGAGTGTTAGCGCTGCGGAGGTGGAATTAACCCTGGCAGAAAGAGCGAGTGGTTGTGGGAACAAACGGGCTTGTCATCTTAGAAGGAGGCATCGGTAAAAGTGCGCCTAATTAAATTCCCTGAGCGAAGTGCAGATGAAATTCAGGCGGGCTGGGTATGAAAATGAGGGGCTAAATGGTGTACATTTTTGCGGGCCCCAGAGTGACTGATGGCAGCTTCCCAGGGAATTGGCTTTGTGGACCTTACATTAGGAGTTTAAAAATGAATCCACAAACAGTGGTGCTGGGCTGGTGAGATGGCTCAGTGGTCTAAAGCACCTACTTAGAACAAGCTAAGCTAAGCAAAGCACAGGGACGGCGGTTCAATCCCCCAGCACCACATGCCAGCCAGCCCCGCCCCCTGGTGGGCTGAGCTGGCCACACACACACACACAAATAAATAAATAAAATTAAAAAAACAATAGTGGTGCTCTCAGCATAGCATGGGTGCCCTCCTCAGCGCCCGATGTCGTGCGGGGGCGTGGCAGGCTTTGTTCTGAGTGCTGGCCTCAGGACTGCTGTCCTCGATCTTCACTGCTGCACACAGTGTGTTGTGTTTTGTTTCAGACCTGCACGTTACATTTGAAAGTAGAGATAGCCTCATGATAGTGTGTTTGTTTTTTAAAATTCTATATCCTACATATACTTATAAGAAAATAAGACTTGGAACAGACACTTCAAATCTTACTGTACGCTTAAATTAAAAGTAAGCCATGTTTATAACCTAATTTGGGAGAGCAGGAAATCAAACTCAGGACCTCACCCTGGCCAGGCCCACTGAGCTGAATTCATGGCCCTCTCATTTTTATTTTAAGAACCACGCGTCTTAGGTATTGAGCATGTCTGGTCTATAAGTTTGGTTTTTAACAGCTTATTTGATGACAAATACGTATTTCCCTTAAAAAGAAAAAGAAAACAACTTTCAGGAATCTGAGTGTGTAGCCCTGAGGCAGAGTACTCTCCCAGCACGAGCAGGGTCCTGAGTTTAATCCCCATGACCGTAATAAAAGAAAAAGAAATCAGCCCCCCAAACTGCAGCACTTCTAAAAATTGCAAACACTACTACTAAATAGCTGTGTTTCTTAAACTGTACGATGAGACGTTCT
The DNA here is from genome assembly GCF_000260255.1 of Octodon degus. Lineage (NCBI taxonomy): Eukaryota > Metazoa > Chordata > Mammalia > Rodentia > Octodontidae > Octodon > Octodon degus. The sequence continues at coordinate 15,518,689 of NW_004524602.1, forward strand.
CTGTGTGTGGACATGTACGAATTCTCTACATTCAGAAAATAATTTAGAATGACTCTGTATTTCTTTTGTGATTTGAGTTATTATAAGATGCACCTTTGCTCGGAGGCGTACTGTAGCTTGTCTTGGAGCGGAGCGTTCCTTGGTGGTGTTGGAGTCGTGGGAGAAGCACCTGGAAGGAGGCGGGCGGCGGGGCTTTGTTCTGTCTGTTAAATACTCTGACTGCTTTTTTCTAACTGTTCGGTCTTATTCCAGGACATATTGATGCATTCAGTTCAAAACTCTTTCTGCTAGAGGAAATTACTTCTGAAGAATTAAAGGAAAAGCTTTCCGCACCCAAGTAAGAAAGTTCGCTTTGTGGTGGGAACTGGGAAAACCTGTTAATGTAATCACCAGTTTTCCTCTCTGTCAAAATACTGGTTAAGTTTAAATAATTTACTTTTAGTGCTTTTGATGGATGGCCTCACCCATCAGGGCTTCCCCAACCTGACTGCGAATCCTCCGTATCGCTTGTCCCCATTTCCAAATTGGCCACACTGCTAATCTCGCCCACCTCCCTGCTTAGCCCGAGGAGCTGGGGCTGGAGGGCAGCTGGCGCGTTGCAGGGCGCGGGCACCACTCTGCGCGCCTGCGCAGGGCAGGTAGGGTCGGAGCGCCTGGGGCTCGGCGCATGGCCTGGGCAGCATTACCTCGGTGTCCTTGTGGGTCAGCTCCTAGTTCTCTAATGCGAGGAAACGTGATTTATGGATATTGTCTCACTCGTCTCGCAGCTCCTCATGAAACACGTAGGAAGATGCGAGATTTTAGGGTCCTGGCCCAGGGCAGACGGCTGAGCAGAGCAGGCCTGGGAGTCAGAGGGCTCGGTGTGCTGCTGGGGTGAGCGACAGTCTGAACTTGGCTCTGCGGCGGGCTCACCCGCAGCCACGGACTCGCCCTGCAGCCGGGGCTCAGAGGTCCCCTCTGCTTCGCACGCATGCTCAGGGCTGCTCCCCGGAGCTGCTGCCCTGGGGAGGTCACTTGTCTTTAGCCAGGTGGTAGAGCAGCTCTGCCGTACCCTGCTCAGGGCCTGCCTCAGTTCTCGCCATGAAAATTATTGTTAAAATGAGAAATAACAAAGGGAATAAGTCTAGGTCTAGAAGGGGGACGAAAGCAGCACCTAGAGCTCCTCGCCTCCCTCGCGTCTGTCCCCACCGCTGGCTTCTCCCCTCGCACGGCGCGTCCTTTCTGCCGTGTTGTCTGCTGTTCCTCCACCGCTTTGCTTGTTGTGAGGGTGCTTCTCTTGCTGAGATCCTGAACTGTGAGAGTGATAGTTTTTAGTTTAATATTGTGCTTATTTCTTCTGTTTAACAGGGTTTCAAGTTTATTTAATGTCCTACAACATATTCTGAAAAAATTAAGTAGGTAAGTATTCTTTCGACGTTTTGCATTCATATATCTGATTCTCTTAGAGGAGCATGTTAGAAATTTGCCCAGTATGCTGCCAGGGCTAGATAGAGAAAACTAGAGAAGCAAGAATTACTTTGTCAAAGCTAAAACTGAAAACTGAAGTACAAAGAATACGGTAGTATGTGGTTTTAATGAACCTGCAGATCTACTTTCCTAGAACACTACTGTATGAGTTTCCTGTTCCTTAGTGGTGCACACCAGTGCGGGTTCCTCTGTAGTGCTGGCTCTCAGAAACCCACTGGGCTGAAGTCAGGGAGTCTCCGGGCTGGCTCCTTCCAGAGGCACTAGGATCGGCTCCTGGCTTTCTCTATTCCTGGCGGCCAGGCTCCTTCCCAGGCCCAGCGCTGCTTCTGCCGTCCTCACAGTGCTGCCCAGCCAGGTCGCTGTACCCCATTCCCTCCTCGCCCCGCTTGTGCTTTTGTCTGCCTCCTGCTCTTTAGGGCCCTCATGATTCTTTAGCACAGAGCCCCGAACTCCACGTCATCCCCGTTTCCAGAACTCCTAACCAGGGAGCACTTGCAAAGCCATTCATGCGATGTATACGTAGGGCCTAGAGGTGTGTGTGAGCCTCACACATGGCCACCGCATGTGGCCAGTATTTGGCCCACCATAGTGACAGTGAGATTTTTCAGTATGAAGCAGCAGCATAGAGGGCTGGGGAGATGGTTCAGTAGAATAAGCGCTTGCCTGGCAAGCACAGGGTCCTGAGTTCAATCCCTGGTACTGCAAAAAAAAAAAAAAAAAAGACAGCATACAGCAAGAAGCCCAGTTACTCTGTTTATGGCCCAGATTAGAGCGCATTCTTCGTCTGATCATTTCTCACACTTTTGCAGCTCTGCATACCTTGCATAGGCCCTTACAGAGAGCTAAACTAAAACACAGTTCCAAGGTCTGCACTTAAAATGTGCAAGTTTGAGTTGTAAATCGCTGTGTAACTTACGTAACTAGGCATCCGTTTCCTTATTTATACGTAAGACGACAGTGTCTGGCAGTAACTTCCTGAATACCTTTCAACTGTGAGGCTCCAGGGCAGGACCTCTGTCTCTCGTACTCTGCCCCTCATGTGACGTGCACAGACGCGCGGTGAGCACAGCCCCAGTTTGGTAGCTTGCAGGTCTGCAGCTGCGACCTAGCAGGTCTTGCAGGGTCAGTCAGGACTTGGGCCTGCCTGCCTTCTTTCCCAGGCTGCAGGGCGCTTGGCTCTCCTCCTTGCCTTGCGGAGCTAGGAGGACCCCTGTGTCACTTGGTCTGCAGCTCTCAGCCTCAGTCAAAAGGGCGAGGGGCGTCCTGCCGTCAGACCGTGGGCCTCTGTGACTGTTATGTCTCTGTGACTCATGTCTGCCTGCCTCTTCCACGTTATAGCAGTCTTGTGGTTTCAGGCCCGGCACATAATCCAGGAAGGCTGGCCATTCTCAAGTCTGTTGCTTAGCCCCCAAACCCTTTTCCCAGATCCATTGTCTTGTGTTGTATCACATGCACTATCCACAGGTCCTGAGGTTTGGGACATAACGGCTCTAGGAGCCCATTATCCTGCCTCTGGTAGTTGACGCATGTACCTAACGCGTCCGTAGTCCCGTGAGACACTTCCCAGGGGTCTCACTCTCCACCCACTAAATCTGCTCCCCCGGAGCTGGGTTGGCATCACACGCCTGTAGTGCCAGCCACTCAGGAGGCTGAGGAGGGAGGATTGCTTCCAGCGAGGAGTTCAAGGCCAGCCAGAGCTGGGCGTGGTGGCGCACATCTGTAGCCCCAGTACTCGGAGGCTGAGGCAGGAGGATTGCCTGAGTTCAAGGCCAGCCTGGGCTACATAATGGAGTTCAAGGCCAGCTTGCACTACATAGCATGACCCTATGTAAAAAAAAAAAAAAAAAGAAAAACATAAACAGCTTTTCTTCATTTTTAGAAAAGATAGTTAGGATACATGCTTTCATTGATAAAAGCTCACTCTTTGAAAGGTTATTTATTCTTACTACCAAATAAAGTATTACTCAGTTCCTTGTATGAAAGTGATTGGAAATCACTTTCCCCAGAAAAAATAATTCTGTGTACCTCCTTTGTCAACACCTATTATTTTCTCACTTAAAAAATTAATGAGGGCCGGCCAAATAGCTCAGTGGATTAAAGCACCTGCAAGCAGGCGCAGGGGTCAGGGGTTTGAACTCCGGACCTGCCATGCCAGCCCCACCCTTGGGGCACACAGATGGCAATTGAGACTGGGCGTGGTGACACACGCCTGTAATCCCAGCTCTTGGGAGGCTGTAAACAGGCAGATCACTATGAGTCTGATCTAATAGTGAGACCCTGAACACCCTGTAGACCCTTCTCTAAAATAAAAAATAATAATAATGAAAACATAATTTACTGGGTTGTTAGGCAGATCTATGTAACTAAACTGTGATTAGTCTTTACTTTTAATAATGTGGAAAAGAACTGCTGCCCTTGGCCCCGTTGATCTGGAGAGGTGTGTGTCCCAAGAGCGCAGGGCCTTATCCACGTCCCTTGAGTTCTGTGGTGATGCCTCAGGTCCCTCGACGCTTTCCGAGAAAGACAAGAATGTGGAGTGGCTGTGTGCCCAGAGCCCATGGTTTTGACAGGGGAGTCCCACTGTGGGGGCAGGGCTTGTGGAGCTGCCTGCTGGGGTTCCTGTCCGAGGCCTGCTGTCCTCAGCGTTTTGGGCAAGTTCTGAGCATCCCTGATTGTCTGTTCATCTCCAGCTTGGAGCAGCCGTTAAGCTGTTAAGGGCCCGGCGCACAGGTGGAGGGAAGCAGCGTTAGCGTGGTTCGCGCACGCTAAGCGTTCAGTAGTGTCAGCTGCCACATATCCTCGTAATGTCTCAGATTGTCCCGGGACTGTTCTGCTGGCTGTTTCTGCCACTTTAGTTTAAAGTGCTCAGTGTAGGCCAGGCATGGTGATGCACGCGGATCGCCACACGTTCAAGGCCAGCATGAACTACAACGGGAAACCCTGTCTCGGCTTAAAAAACACAAGTGCACGCTTTTGTGTCTGCTCGCCTGTGAGTAGGTACAGAGTAGGCCAGTGCTGAATGGCTAAGAGTGTTGCGGGTGTGCAAGTGTGTGCCCTTCGCAGCTGGAGAATTAGGCACGAAATTGACAGACGGACACGATAGGAAAAAAGAATGTTTAGATAGTCTCTAAATGGCAAGAAAATAGGTTTAAAAACTTATTAGATCTTAGGTTTTTGTCTGTATTGTTCATAAAACTACCTGTACAGGCGGTGTTCCATTCCACAGTTGTTTTAGTTGTATGAATAGCCCGTGGTTAAGCAGAGCGCCCTTGAAACTGTCACTGCGAGCTGGTGCGCCGAGCGTGCCTGTGTGTCCCCGGCTAGCGTGCCTCCAGCTGGTGCGCCGAGCGTGCCCGCCTGCCCCCGGCTGGTGCGCC
>NW_004524602.1:15523857-15528731 GCF_000260255.1 Octodon degus
GTCCCCATGTGCCTTCAGCCTGCAGGAGGGGTCCTACCTGCTGTCTCATGCTGCAGAAGACTCTTCCCTGCTGATCTACAAGGCCTCAGACGGGTCGCTCACGAGGACAGCGTACAATCTGCACAAAGCACACAGCGACCTTCCCGGGGTGCCTTCCAGCCTCTCGGTCCCCTGGGTCCCCTTGGACCCCAGCCTCCTGCTGCCCTATCATATCTATCATGGACGGATACCTTGTACTTTTCCACCGAAATCAGTGAGTCCTACACTGTCACAAAAGGTAAGGCCTCTTTCTAAAATTAAGCGTTCTGTTGTTAATCCGCGTCACTGACTGTTCCATGCTGGTGGTGTGGTCTGCTGTGCCAGTCACAGCGTCTTTCTTAAACCTGTGTCCATAGATCGAGGTGTGCTTCTTTCAAGTCTATTTTTTTGTCAGTGGAACTTTCTATTTTTGTAAGGTCTGTGTCTCAGTTACTCTTCTCTCGTTGCTGGGACAAATTACCGAACACCAGAATTAAGGAAGAAAAGGTTTATTTAGCTTCAGTCCATATTCAGCTGGCTCCAAGGCAGAGGGGCACATGGCAGAGGACAGCCCTTCATGGCAGCGGCAAGGAGCGAGAGCAAAGGGAGGGGCAGGAGCCGTGGCAGCAGCCAGCCTCCCGCCTCCTGATGTTGTAATTTGCAGATTACCAACCCAGGGCCAGGCTCTCCACTCACACCTGCAATCCCAGCCTGGGATGGAGAATCACACACTGCAGAAGCCGCCCCCGACGGCGTGAGGCTTTGTGGGGGTCACCTCGACACAAACCATAACAGTCTGCGAGCCAGCCGGAGAAAATTCTGTTAGCTTCTCCCATGGGTACATAGGTATTGCAGCCATGGAGTTAAATCCCTACATTCCTAGGAAAAGCAAGGTGTTTTATTTTTATTTACTTATATTTTTCTGAATGTTACTAAATATTTGAAGCAGTTTTCTAAAGGACATATATGATAATATATAAATGTGATGCAATTAAAAAGTAGTGAACCCTGAAAGATTTAAAGCAAGACTCAGTAATTAATGAGGGGAGCACCCTTACTAAAGGTGGTCAGGAGTGTGGGCATGGGCGGGAGCGCGGGGTCGGGGCTTACCTGGCCAGCATGTGTGAGGCCCTGATCCCAGCCCCAGGAGGCAAAGCACATTACATGCAGCGGAAGTATTAAGGACTAAGTTTGGTCTTGCTAAGTATTACCAGTGTTTATTGAGTTATAATTAATGTTTACACACTTTCCTAGAAATGCCAGCCGAATCACATTCAGGCCCTTGCGCTTGCCAGGGAAGCACTTACTCACTGAGCCATCTCCCCGGCCCGAATCACATTTCTTTATCAGAAACTTGTGGCGGGGAGTGGTAGCGAGCACTTGTGGTCGCAGCATCCAGGAAGCTGAGGCAGGAGGACGGCCCCGAGTTTAAGGGCCGCCAGGGCTACTTAGTGAGTGAGACCCTGTCTTGAAAGAATAAACGACAAGCAGACGTGTAAAGCCATGGCTGTCGGTGCTGTCCTCCGTGCTCCCGTTGTCTGCGTCAGGTAGGAAGCGGCAGCTTGAGTGTGGCTCGAGGAAGAGTTGTGCTCTCCACAGATGGGTCTGAGTGGCCCGGAAGCCGTTTGAAAACCCAGCAGATCTTCCTCCCTTGCTGCCGAAAGCCCACGAGTCACTACGTGTCAGCGTCAGCGCGGCTGCTCAGAGCGCACGCGCGCGCCCTGGCCATTTTGTGTTGCACTGAATTGATCAGCCAGTGTCCTGAGGACCTTCGAGAGAGAGACATTGCGGCCGCTGTGACTTGGGGGTCCCGTGCTTCCCACCCTCAGCTCTGCTCCCTGACAGTGCTCCGAGGGCGCGTTCCTTTCTTCGTGCCTCTGCACAAATTCTGGCACGGGGACTGCGCCCACCCGGGGCCTCGCCTGCCGGGGCAACCAGGCTCCCGTCTGAGCTGCAGGCTCAGTCCTGCTGCACTGCACTCCCCACGGTGGCACGTGGTGCTGGAGAGTCGGGACTAGGGAGGGCGAAGGCTCGCGTGCTGGGTGGGTCATCAGCAGTGCTGGTCAGCTGATTCCAGTGTGCATGTAAATGCTCATTTCTGTAACTTCCTAAGAAAAAGTTTTATGTATCGTGAAAATAATAATGGAAGAACTATTTGTGAAAGCTCAGCATTCTTTCTAGGAGAGTGATTTTCTTTTAATTTAGAAACACTGATTATAGCCTCTTGGCCGAAACATGTAATTCTCTGCGGGGTGGCCTACCCTTTCAGTGAGAATGAATGGCTTAATACTTGGGCCCTAAACAGCTTCAACTGGAAAGGGAGAAATGTTTGTTGTGTGTGTTTTCTTTTTTTGCTTTTAAAGAGGAAAAAAAATACCAGCAAAATTTCAAAACAAGTAATAGCAGAGAAAAATGGTTCAAACATTGCATATTGTCCTCTTTAAATGAGTTAGAGTATAAGAAGTAGGTATTTAATTGTCCGAATGATATTTGCACTAACTTTTCAGTGAGCTAAGAGAAATTAGTAGTGTACCCACCTAGCTGTCTCGGTGTGGTGGTGGCGGCGGCGGTGTTTCCATTTCCTACCTAGCTGTCTCGGTGTGGTGGTGGCGGCGGCGGCCGTGTTTCCATTTCCTACCTAGCTGTCTCGGTGTGGTGGTGGCGGCGGCGGCAGTGTTTCCATTTCCTACCTAGCTGTCTCGGTGTGGTGGTGGTGGCGGCGGCGGTGTTTCCATTTCCCGCTTTTCTCCCTCCTTTCCCATTCGTTGCTCTTTCCCTCTGAACAGTTTCTTCCCATCTCACAGCGTCCTCATTTGGGATCGTATTCACTTGCTCAGCTTTTCACACCCACACGTGCACATCTGGTTTCTTTCACTTACGAGTGTAGTCTCGAGTTGCACGCATGTACTCATGAAAGCTTGCACTCTAGTGTGTAAAAAGAGCACATCTTGTTGTCTACTCTCTACACGCAGGTGGGCATTTGAGTTGTTTCCAGTATCCAGCTATCACGGATTGTGTTGCTGTAAACAAGGGTGCACATATATTTCTGTTTTTAATTCTTCTGCAAAGATGCAGAACGGGAACCGCGGGGTCAGATGGGCCCTCCAGCCCTAGGTTTTGAGGATCCTCCATGCTGCTTTCCGCAGCGGTGCACCGGTCTGCACAACCAACAGCAGTGGAGGGAGAAGCCTTCCTTCCTCCCCACGGCCCCTCTAGCGTTCCTGATAGTCGCCATGCTTTCTGGACTGAGATGGAATCTTAGAGTTGTTTTAATTTGCATCTCCCAAATGACCAGCGACTCTGAACAGTTTTTCTTATATTTATTTGCTGTTTATATTTCTTCATCTGAGGAGTGTGGGGAGCATCCCAGAAGGCCATTTTTGAGCGGGTCTTTGCATTTGGGAGGTCTGGTGTTTTTGAGTTCTTTATGTTCTCGGTAGTAATCCGGTTGTCTGAGGAGCAGCTGGCATATGTCACTTCCCACACAGTGGGTGTCTCTTCACGCTGCTGGTGGCTTCCCTCGCTGTGCAAAAGCTTTTTTATGAGATTGCAGTTGCTGACTCTTTGTGATAACTCCTGTGGGATTGGGGAGTTACTCAAGTAGTCTTTGTCTACCCCCATGTCTTCGTGAGTTCTGCCTACTTGTCATAGTTTGGAGTTTTGCAAGGGGAGTAATGAAATGCAGGACACACATTTATAAGATTATTTACAATAGTCACCCAGAGAATCTTACAATAGGAGAGTGCAAGAAATCTGTCTGCACATTCAAGCCTAAGGAAGCCAGTGAGGGCCTGGATCCTGCCATGCTGAGGTCCTGCAAGCTGAAGACCCAGAACCCTTAACAGTACCTGCATGAGTCCACCTGAAGCCCACGAGCCTGTGGCAGTGCCCCCCTGAGTCCAGCTGGAGGCCGAGAGCCTGTGGCAGTGCCCCCCATGAGTCCAGCTGGAGGCCGAGAGCCTGTGGCAGTGCCCCCCATGAGTCCAGCTGGAGGCCGAGAGCCCACAACAATGTCTCATGCAGGCATGCTTCGTGGACCTGTGCTGGGAAGGCCCGAAGTCAGTGGGGAAAGCTAAAAAGCCTATGCCAGTGGGCTGTAGGGTCTGTGCCCGCAGGCTGAGGGGTCAGTACTGGAGCCAGGAAGCAACGCTCAAGGTAAGCACCAGAACTCCTCCGAAAAGTACCGCAGCCGTCCTCAGCGACAGCGAGGCCCCGAGCCCCTCCTCCGCTGAGCACAGGTGCGTTCACCAGGAAAGCCAGCATGATGAGCTCCTCTGGCAGCAGAGCAGCCCCGGGGACCAGCGGCTCCCTACAGCCTCTCTTCTCCGGTTCTGCCCCTTACACTGCCGGCAGTGGTCCTCCGGGGGCCCCACACCCAGCAGCACCACGTGGGTTCAGTCCAGCAGGGCTTCCTGGTTGACAACCTGCTGGCAGTTCAGCACGCTGTCTTATCTTCCAGCAAATTTAATGTTGATGTTTTTGTGCTTAGATCTGTGATCTGTTTTGTGTTTAGTTGTGTGCACGGTGAAGATGGAGCCACTTTTAGTCTCTAGCGTGTGCACAGACAGTTTTGCAGAAGCAGTTACTGAAGAGGCTGTCTTCCTTCCAGTGAATGTGCTCGCACCTTTGTCAAAGATAACGTTGCCGAGTGTGTCGGGGGTTGGCTCTGCGTCTTCTGGCCGCTGCTCTTCAGGTGTGTGTTTGCCAGCGCCGTGCTGCTCTGATCACAGTAGCTTTATAGTATAGCTTCAAGTCAGCGATGGTGATGCGCCTTTTGCCCAGGCGCATTCACTGTGCCAGGTCTTCTTTGGTTCCCAGTGAATTTTAAGATTGTTTTCTCTAATTCTGTGAGATAC
>NW_004524602.1:15530541-15548110 GCF_000260255.1 Octodon degus
AACAGTACCTGCATGAGTCCACCTGAAGCCCACGAGCCTGTGGCAGTGCCCCCCTGAGTCCAGCTGGAGGCCGAGAGCCTGTGGCAGTGCCCCCCATGAGTCCAGCTGGAGGCCGAGAGCCTGTGGCAGTGCCCCCCATGAGTCCAGCTGGAGGCCGAGAGCCCACAACAATGTCTCATGCAGGCATGCTTCGTGGACCTGTGCTGGGAAGGCCCGAAGTCAGTGGGGAAAGCTAAAAAGCCTATGCCAGTGGGCTGTAGGGTCTGTGCCCGCAGGCTGAGGGGTCAGTACTGGAGCCAGGAAGCAACGCTCAAGGTAAGCACCAGAACTCCTCCGAAAAGTACCGCAGCCGTCCTCAGCGACAGCGAGGCCCCGAGCCCCTCCTCCGCTGAGCACAGGTGCGTTCACCAGGAAAGCCAGCATGATGAGCTCCTCTGGCAGCAGAGCAGCCCCGGGGACCAGCGGCTCCCTACAGCCTCTCTTCTCCGGTTCTGCCCCTTACACTGCCGGCAGTGGTCCTCCGGGGGCCCCACACCCAGCAGCACCACGTGGGTTCAGTCCAGCAGGGCTTCCTGGTTGACAACCTGCTGGCAGTTCAGCACGCTGTCTTATCTTCCAGCAAATTTAATGTTGATGTTTTTGTGCTTAGATCTGTGATCTGTTTTGTGTTTAGTTGTGTGCACGGTGAAGATGGAGCCACTTTTAGTCTCTAGCGTGTGCACAGACAGTTTTGCAGAAGCAGTTACTGAAGAGGCTGTCTTCCTTCCAGTGAATGTGCTCGCACCTTTGTCAAAGATAACGTTGCCGAGTGTGTCGGGGGTTGGCTCTGCGTCTTCTGGCCGCTGCTCTTCAGGTGTGTGTTTGCCAGCGCCGTGCTGCTCTGATCACAGTAGCTTTATAGTATAGCTTCAAGTCAGCGATGGTGATGCGCCTTTTGCCCAGGCGCATTCACTGTGCCAGGTCTTCTTTGGTTCCCAGTGAATTTTAAGATTGTTTTCTCTAATTCTGTGAGATACGCTCTTGGAATTTTGATCAGAATTGCATTAAATCCATATGATAGTTTCAGAAGTATGGCCATTTTTGCTACATTGGTTCTTGCTATGCAAGAGCAAGGGATAGCCTTCCATTTTCTGATATCCTTTTCAACTTTTTCAAAAAAGTTGTTTTTAGTATACTGATTTTTTTTTTTTTTTTGTATCTTAGTACAGGGTCTCACTACACAGATTGGGCTCATAGTCCGATTTTCAGTCTCCAAAGTGCTGGGATTACAGGCACACACCACCACACCCAGTCTCAGTCACTGTCTCAGTGTACCCCAGAAGCAGGGCCAGCAGGGCTCGCCAGGGATGGAACCCGGGTCCCTGTGTCTGCCTAAGGAGGCACTTTAATCTGCTGAGCTATCTGGCCAGCTCTAGCATACAGATCTTTTATTCTTTAAATTAATTTCATTTTTTGGATGCTATTGTGAAAGGTGGTGTTTCCCCAATTCTTTCTCAATGAGCCTATTGATTTTAGAGTGTTAGCTTTCTATCTAGCTACTCTACTGAATTTGCTCATTAAATCTAGCAGTCTTCCAGTGGAGTTTTGGGCGTTTTCTACGTAGATTCTTTCTTTTATATAACTGCTGTGTCTTACTTTTCCAGGAGTATGTTGACTAAGAGTGGAGACAGTGGACATTCTTGTCTTATTCCTAATTTTGTTTGGTTTGATTTGAGTTGCTTTGAGTTTTGGCACCCGGAATTGAACTCAGGCCCTTGCGCTTGCCAGGCAAGTGCCTATTCTACTGAGCTGTCTCCCCGGCCCCCCTTGCTGCATGCTTTTGCCAGTGTCTTACTGAAGATTTTTGCATGTTAGCGTGACTGGCCTGTAGCTTTCTTTTTTGCTTGGGTCCTTTCCTGGTTTTCATATCAGGCTAATACTTGCTTCCAGGGGTGAATTTGTGAGTATTGCTTCCCTTTGAATTTCATTGAATAGTTTGAGAAGTAGTGGTGGTAGGTTTCATCTAAATTTCTTTTTTTTTTCCTCTATGTATTTAGCACAGGGTCTACAGGATCTCACTACACAGATTGGACTCATAGTGATCTTCCTGTTTTCAGCCTCCCAAGCGCTGGAATTACAGGCGCACGCCGCCATGCCCAGGCTCAGCCATGCCGTCTGACCGCACCCCTGCGGCTGGAACAGCACAAGGGGGTGGAACCCAGGTCCCTGCATTTGCCTAAGCAGTCACTGTAATCCGCTGAGCTATCTGGCCGGCCCTCTTTAAATTTCATGTAGAATTCAGCAGTGAATTAGTCTGGGCCTGGGCTTTTCTTTATTGTCTTTCAGTTGACAATCAAACCTTCAATTGAATTGATTGATACTGGTTTATTTAGGTTTTTATATCTTGATTCAGCTTTTGGTAATTCATATGTATCTAGGACTCTGTCCATTTCTTCTGCATTTTCCATCTTATTAGAGTACAAATTTGCTAAATAGGTCTAGATAAATTTCTGAAGGGTCCATTGTGATTTCACAGTCTTCCTTCCTAATTGGTTGGATTTGAGTTTATCTATCTTTTTGTGATAAAGTTGGATAAAGGTTTGCCAATTTTATTTAATCCTTCAAAAACACAACTCATTTCATTGATTTCTTTGTTTTATTTTTTTAGTCTCCAGTGCGTTAATTTCTGCTCTGATCTTAATAATCTCCTCCCCTGCGTGAGCTTTTGGCTTAGTCTGCTTTCTTTATCTAAAAGTGTGAAGAGGTTCACTGTTGTTTGCTTGTGCTTGCCCTGCTTTCCTGATGTGGATGCTCGCTGCCGTAAACATCTCTCAGAGGACTGCTTTCGTCGTGCCCGTGAGCTCTGGTATGCTGTGTTATCATCATGATTTAGTTGTGGAAACCTCTAATTTCTTCTTTAATTTAGCTGTAACCCTTTGGTGCTATTTAACTTGCGTGTGCTTATGAATTTCTCACAGTTTCTTTTGCCGCTGATTTCCAGTTTCGTTGCACAGTGGTCTGGTAATATGCACGGGATCATTTCAGTTGCTTTGCGTTTCTTAAGCACGTTCTGTGAGCCAGTACGTGGTGTCTTCTGGAGACTGTCCTGTGTGAAGCGGACAAGAGCGTGTATTCTGATGTTGTGGGGTAAAGTGTAGACACCTGCCGAGTCCATTTGTTCTAGGGTTTGGTTCAGTTCTTACATTCATTTTTGACATTTTGTGACAGTCAGCTATTGAGATAACCCAGTATAACTGTATTAGTGATGATTTGAGTTTTCATGTCCATTAATACTTGTTTTATGTATTCTGGTGCACTGGTGTTTGTTGCACATATACTTGTGATTGTTATCTCTTCTTGGATTGATGATCCCTTTAGGAGAATGTAGTGACCTCCTTTGTCTCTCTTAGTCTTGGCTTGAAACTCACTTTGTCTTCAAATAAAATAGCTGTCATCCTTTGACTTTCATTCTGTGAATTTCTTTTTTAATTAAATGTGTTTCTTGTATGCAGCGTATTGTTAGATCTTGCTGTTTTTGTAGAACTGGGGATTGAACTCAGGCCCTTGCGCTTGCCAGGCAAGCACTTACTCTACTGAGCCATCTCCCTAGTCCAAGGTCTTGCTTCTTAATCCATTCTGCCAATCTGTGTCTTTTAATTGGTGAATTGAGGCCACTAACATTAATGGCTACAGCTCACATGCATTGCTTTATCCTGGTTGTTATTTTCCTGTTGTTGGCTCCCCCCACTTTTATTTGTTTGCCTTGCCTGGTGGGTCCCTTCTGTTGGGGTCCACGGAGTTGTAGTCCTGGTTATCTCTCTAGAGTAGCCTTCAAAAATTTGGAGTGCTAATGTGGTGGTCATACATTTCCTGATACTCTGTATCATGGACTGTCTTCTTTCTCCATCAGTTTTGAAAGACAGTTTTGCAGGGTCCATGAGTGTGGTGGAAGGTGGTTCTCCTGTGGAACTTGCAGTGCTTCACTCCGGGCTCCCTTAGACCTGGGGGTTTGTGGTGAGGAGTCAGCTGAGATTCTGCTGGGCGGAAGCCGCGATTCTGGGTGATACGTTTCTGTTCCCTAACAGCATCTTGACTCTGTTCTTGTGCTGAATTTCTAGGATCTTGATCATGCTACACCTGGCTATAGGCTTCTTTTATCATGGCTGACTGGAGTTCGCGTGTGGCCCAGCTGTGCCTGACTCTTCTTCTCTGCCCTCGTGTCTGCAAACAGGTTTTCGTACCCTTTGTGCTGTCTCCTGCTTTGTCTTTGACCCCGACCAGTCGTGAGTTCTTCTTTGCCCTGTCGAGGAGCAGCTGCCTTGGTTTCTCACGGTCTCTTGACATTTTTAGGGAATCTTTGTTTTCATGATGGCTAAGTGCAAGCCTCTCTTCTCTATCTAAGATCCTGTCCTCACATTGGCTGATTCTGCTGCAGACATTGTCGATGGAATATTTATTTTCCTTGATATCTGCCTGAATCTCTCTTATAGACTCCATTGCTTTCCTGTGCTGGCTATTTATGACTTCCACCATTTTCTTCTTTTCCCCCCTGTATTTAGTACAGGGTCTACAAGGTCTCTACATAGATCAGACTCATGGTGATCCTCCTGTTTTCAGCCTCCAAGCACCAGGGTTACAGGCACGCACCACTGCGCCATCTCAGTCACTGCCTCTGTGCGCGCCGGGAGTGGGGCCAGCACGGCCGGCCAGGGATCCAACCCCAGCTGCCGTGCTCTGCCTAGGCAGGCGCTTTAGTCTGCTGAGCTCTCAGGCTGGCCCCCCGTTGTTTTCTTAAGCTCCTCTGCTTGTTTATGATGGTGTGCTCCAGAGTCAGTAAGCATGGTGTTCTCCGTAGACACCATCTCTGCAGTTATCTGAGAAATTATTTCTGATTGATTTTTTTCTAGAGCATCATTCAATTGCTTTGTTGTTACCACTTCAGGGAGGACAGGTGGATGATTTCAGTCCCACCTCAGTGCCCTCTGGGTTTGCTTTTGGTGAACTGGATGTCTGGGAGTGCATCTCGTCAAAGTGTCTCCTCTGTTTTATTTTATTTATTAATTTATTTTGTATTTTTAGGGAGGGGTCTACAGGGTTTCAGGGTCTCACTACTAGATCAGACTTGTAGTGATCCCCGTGTTTACAGCCTCCTAAGAGCTGGGATTACAGGCCTGCACCACCACACCCAGTCTCTTTTTTAGTTTAATTCCTGGAGTGATGCTTGTAACTTGCCTATAGTGGGTCACTTTACTGCTAGCATTTAGAGCCCAGAGGAAGTGGCTACTCCAAGGTACCGTCCAAGTGTAACTGGCTTTTGGGTTTTGAGTCTGTCTAGTTACTTTTTACTCGTTGCTGGGACAAAATATCTGACACCCAAAATGAAGGAAGGAAAGGTTTTTTAGCTCACAGTTTGTAGAAGTTTCAGTCCATATTTCGCTGGCTCCAGGGCAAACGACAGCAGTTCATGGTGGCAGACAACAATGAAGAGCAGAGGAGGAGCAGCAGCTGCGGCGGCGTCCATCAGGCCTCTCTCTTCCTTCTTTGCTGACTGCGAAGACCAGCGCTCCTCTGCAGTGGCTCCTCGGAAGACTGGGACTTCTCCAAGGAAGGGCGCAGCAGCAGGCCTTCCTCAACTCACTCATGTAGGGGCAGCCCCGTCGCACCCTAGGGTGGAACCAGTCGTGCCCCGAGGTGGCTCCAGTTGCGCCCCAGGGCAGGCCCTCCATGGTCCCGGAGCTGCCACTTCTGACATCACGGTGGCACAGTGTGTCAAGATCCTGCCACGTACATTAGTTGGGGATGAGAAGTGGCTGCCGTGTGTTCTGTAACCCTTAGTTACTCAGTCTTGGAACACCAGGAAGAATAGCTGCTTAGAACAGTTATGTCCCTTTTGGCCAAGATGGTAACATCAGCAATAACAGAAACATCAGTCACAGCCCAGAATATGACAAAGTGAGGTAGCCTGTATTTATTTATTTTGTTTTTAATTTTTATTTTTTGGTGGAACCAGGGATTGAACTCAGGCCTTGCACTTGCCAGGGAAGTGCTTATTCCACTGAGCCGTCTCCCTGGCCCCAAAGCTTTGTTTCCTTTTTCCTTTCTTTTCTTGGTGGAACCCTTACGTTTGCCAGGCAAGCACTTATTCTACTGAGCTATCTCCCTGGCCCCTGAGGTAGGCTTTAATTTGCCATCTTTAACCATATGAACTAGACTTGTGATTATATAACAAAATCTAGACGGATCATGTAATTATGCGCTTACAGTATTCCTTCATACGTCCCTTTTGGGCTGGGGATGTGGCTCTGTAGCACAGCACCCGTCTGGCAAGCGTGAGTGCCGAGTGTGAATCCCAGTACCAAAACCGTGTTGTTTTACCTGCAGGAGTAACTCTTAAAAGGGGATAAGGAAACAGAGAGGTAGAAGAGGAGGAGGCTAGCAATGAGGCTCGCAGGCCAAGGGGGTCACCTAACCTTGGGAAGCCAGTGCGAAAGACTGGAGGGAGAGAGAAATGGAAGAGACGAAAAGAAAAACAGAGGGCTTGGGGAGATAGCTCAGTGGAATAAATGCTTGCCTGACAAGCGCAAGGTCCTGAGTTCAATCCCTGGTACCACCAAAAAAGAAAAAAAAAACAAACCAGAAATGACCACTGCGAAGAAACTACAAGCCTCGCTCACACTCATGCAAATGCAGGATCAAACAAGGAAGGAGAAAACAAAAACAGCAAACAAAAATAAAACCACAACAGCAACAACAAAGGAAGAGGGAGAAAAAAAAAGTCCACTTCCAGGTCTGTCCCTGCTGTCACTGGTAGACAGCAAAAAAGTCCACTTCCAGGTCTGTCCCTGCTGTCACTGGTAGACAGCATGTGAAGACAGTCTCCACCAGAGCCCATCCACCCGAGGACGCCAGCAGGAGCTTTCTTGGGGGTTGGCGGATCATCTCAGCGAACCTGCCCCTCCCGGCTGGGACCAGACCCATCGCTCCTTGCGTGGCCCAGAGCGCAGCAGGGAGCCCCTAGCTGAAGCCAGCAGCCGCTGTCCCAGATGGCTCCCAGGCGGGGCTTTCTCTGGTGGCAGGACGGAGCCTGCAGTGCCCAGCATCAGCTAGAGCAGCCCTTCAGTCCACTGTTCCCTCCACTGCCCCATCTCTCCGTGGAGGCCTCTGGGGTCAGCAGCAGCCGCCACGTGTTTGCAGGCTCCTCTTGCCCAGCGACTCTGTCTCAGGGAGAGGGCACCGCCAGCCACCTCCTTCTGCATTGAAATTTCTCGCTCCACTCTCGTGGTGGGCCTCAGCCCACACCTGTGCTCCCTCCAGCGTCCAGGGGACCCGTTTCCCTCCTCCTCGTTTTCCTCCCTATACCCTAGCCTCCTTTACCTGTGTTTAGGGTCTGGTCCTCTAAGTACCGATTTTAATAGTTCAGTTATGTATGTGTCATTGAGCATCTGTTGGTTTGTATGTTTTAAGATGCACCACCCCCCCGGGGTCCAGTACTGAGTGCATGTGCCCAGGACAGGTCTGGTGCAGCCAGCATTAGTCACAGTAGGCAGCTGCACGGCTGGTGCGAGCCGGGGAGGAGCTTCAGTCCTCGCAGTCCAGCCCTTGGTTCCGGGGCCTTGCCTTCCCTCCTGCACCCTCCTGGCAGCCTGTAGAAGAGTCTCCGAGAGGGACTCTGGAGAGTGCTTGCTCCCCAGTTACAGCAGATAGGATGACCACGGTTGAGTTACACGTACAGGAAACACCAGCTGAGTGGAGCATGGAAACAGTTTAGACACCTGGCTGTCATCCCTGCCCTCTGTAGGCTGGGGCAGGAGGGTCACAGCGAGTCCAAGGCTCCGTAGTGAGTTCAAGGCCAGCCTGGACTGCATAGCCAGGCCCTGCCTCAAACTGCTCCCCACCCCAGTGTGTCCTTCCTAGTCGTGGAATATTGAGTCCAAAGTCAGCGGTAATAGCTCTGCCGGGGTCTTCCTCTCCTCTAGTGAGCCAGTGGCCCTTGGAGCAGCCAGTCCTGCTGCATGGGGCTGGGGACGGAGAGGGTTTGCAGCTCGGCACAGCTGACCGTGCATGGGCCGCAGAGGCTGGGGCTGCCCTGGAAAGTGCTTTGTGCTGTGAGCCTTGCTGGCCTGATGAGGCTTGCTAGCAACAGTGGCAGACATGACTATGCCCTAGGGGAGCCCTGAGGGCGCAGGGAGGGGGCCCTTGGCTTCTGCACCCCTGCTCCACACCCTCTTTGCCCTCCTCTCCTTGGGTCTTGTTCTCTTCAGCCTCGCGCCTTTTTCTTTTTACTCTGGCTCTTCTGGTCTTTTTGCACTTCTGGGTTTTTTTTTTTTTTTTTTTTTTTTCATTATTATTTCTTGAGGCTTTCTGTTGCTTTCCTTTTCTTACCTTTTTGTTTTACCAGCTGCCCTCCTCTTTTGTGTATAAAATCTCTTCTTCCTGGCACTCCCCCCCTCCTTTGCGCTCCTGTTTCTCCTCTCTTCCCTTCCTCTTCCCCAGGCCTGCGCTCCCTTCCGCCAGACTTAGCTTCACCCTCCTCAGAATTCAGCAGAGCTCGCTTCTGCTCACTCTCCTGGAGCCCAGTCCTGCCCTGGAGCTCAGGATTTAATGGTTGCATTAGTTTAGATTACAACTTGGGAAGCACCAGGCAGCTGCGGTAGGATGCTGTGGGCGCTCCTGCTGCCTGCAAGCTGTAAACGCCTCTGCTTTGGCCCACAGGTCGGTGGAGGGAGAGCGCCAGCCCGTGGCCACAGGAACCCGGAGTCCTTGGAAACCTGGAGAGGTGGCCCGCCTGCTCAGCAGGTGGAGAACGAGGGCGTGCCTTCCAGTGGAAGAAGGATACCTTAAGGCCGAGATGGAGAAACCTGGGAGTGCGGAGAACCAGCCACAAGGTTCCCTTTGGGACGTTTAGGGAGAAGTGCACCCCGAGAGGGGAGAAGCTGGCGAGAGGCACTCCTTTCTGTCCCCTGAAGAGCCCTGGAGAGCCTGAGAAAACTGCAGAGAGGGAGGCGGCTCCCAGTGGGGTGTGCGCCAGCCTGGGCGGCTCCGGGCGCGGCCTCGCTGTGTCTGGAGGCAGGAAAGGAAGAAGAGAAATGGCTTTATGGGAGGCCTTGCCTAGAGCTTGTGAGCGGGAAAGTGATTTGGCTTTTTGTTTGTTTGTTCGTTCGTTCGTTTTTCGGAACCAGGGATTGAACTCAGGCCCCTGCGCTTGCTGGGCAAGCACTTATTCCACTGAGCCTTCTCCCCGGCCTCCAGTGATTTGGCTTTTTAAAGGAACTTGAACTGGTCGGTGACCGGTCGCTCTGCGGGAAGCGGCTCGGAAGGCTTCGCGTGGCCACCACCAGGGAGCCACCTCCCTGGCCAGGAGGCTTCCGTGCCACTTGAAAGTGCTTATTGCTCAGTAATAAAGGTAGCACCCTGCAAGCGTGTTGAAATTACATCGTCGACGTCAAGAGTAAAGACAAAATCCTTCCTCTGAAAAGTCACAAGTTAATGTTTTTCTTGTTGGGCGGCTGTCAGTTCCCAGGAGAATGGCTGCTTGCAGTCTAACAGGTTTGGCCACAGCGGCCTGGGCGGGATTCCGCAGGCTGAGGCCCGCTGACAGCAGCCGCGGGCTCTCCAGAGTAAGGCGTTATACTCGTGCAGCCCACCCGGAGAGTATTGGCTCTTTTTCCTCATGTATTCTTTTTTTTTTTTTAATTTATTTATGTGTGTGTGTGTGTGTGTGTGTGTAGCCAGCTCAGCCCACCAGGGGGCGGGGCGGGCTGGCATGTGGTGCTGGGGGATTGAACCGCCGTCCCTGTGCTTTGCTAAGCTTGTTCTAAGTAGATGCTTTAGACCACGGAGCCATCTCCCCAGCCCTTTCCTCATGTATTCTAATAAGGTCTTTTCAAGACCACATCATTAGAAGGCAGTGGGATCTGCTGATGTTACTGTAGCTCACTTGGACCTCAAGGAGAAAGACCTGTTTAATTTTGGTAACCCTGATTTTTAAAGTACACTAAAACCGGGCCGGAGAGATAGCTCAGTAGAATAAGTACTTGTCTGACAAGTGCAGGAGGGTCCTGAGTTCAGTCCCCGGGACCACAAACTAAATAAATAAAATGAAATGAAAAAACCACTAAAACTATTAGGAATGCCTGTCAGTTGTAAAATACAAGTTTTGCACTTGAAGGCAATATTTGTGTCGTTTTGGGAATTTGTTACGGATTCTGTGCCTCGGGCTGGACAGCTAGCTCAGCAGTCTGCCGCCTGGCAAGCACAAGGACTGAGGTCCATCCCCCGTACCACATGCTGTGCCAGCCCTGGAATCCCAGGCTCCCTATCCGGGGCACCAAACATGGGCGTGGTGGCACGTACCTGTAATCCTAACCCTCAGGAGGCTGAGGCAGGAGGGTCCCCTGAGTGCAAGGCCAGCCTGGGCTACACAGTGAGACCCTGTCTCAAAATGACAGAAAGGCCTACAAATCTCAGATATCATAATAGTTGAAAAGTTCTATGTGTAACTATCAAGTTTTATTTTTCAGCCTTTTTAGTTGGTTATAGAATATGACAGCGCAAAACTTCTACGTGTTGTGATAGGTTGTTTCCTTACCCTGCCGTTCCCATTTTTAAATCACTTAGCATTTTCCTTTAGCGTCATCACACGCACGAGTCCCAGGGATACCTTGGCGGGCGGTCCCTGGGCACGGGGCAGGTCCATGGGAGCTGGAGCCGCGCAGGGGCTGCTTCCCGCTTCCGAGTGCCAGAGCGAGACCTTCTGTTGTGTCTTCTTTCGTTTTCAGTTGATTTTCTTTTTTCAACATTAAATTTTCCATGGCGGCGTGTGATCTTGTGAGAGATTTTTGTTTTGTTTTGGGGTGCCAGGGATTGAACTCGGGAACCTGCCCCTGCCGGTGAGAGATTACTTTAAAATTATCTCCTACACATTTAACGTGTGTGATAAGATGCAAGGCCAGAGAGGCTTGTGCTTTCTGCAGCCTCTGCGAGCAGCGTGTATTTAATTGTGTTCCCGTTAAGCTTCGGCACAGAGACTTGGAAAGCCAAAGAGTGACGCCCACAGTAGCCGAGATGTGTTTTAGACATCAGGGTGGAGTGAGCCTGGCACAGACAACTCGGTGGGGGAAGCATAATTTATACAGACATCCTGGCAGGCCCATTCGGGAGATGCCCGAGCCCAGCCGTGCAGCCTGCGATCTGAATGAAGCAGGTCCTCTCACTCGCCCCCTCGTGGCATCCCTTTTCCCATTTCATGACACTTAGGGCCAGCCAGATAGCTCAGCAGACTAAAGCGCCTGCTCGGGCAGAGCACAGCGCCCGGCTTGCTGGGGTTTGATCCCCGGGCCTGTGTGCCGGCTTTACCCCGGGTGTGCTGAGATGGCCCCTGAGCCCGGGCGTGGTAATCCTGGTGCTTGGGAGGCTGAAAACAGACCCTGTAGATCTGAACTAAATACATTAAAAAAAAATCATGGTACTTGTTCATTTCACTTCTTCCTTGGATGCTCTGGAAGGACATGTGTGTCTGCCTTTTGCTAGTCAGCACCTCACTTGGTGCCTGTGGGATACCTGCTCCGGTGATACACCCTGCATGTGTGAATACACCAACGTGTTGCTGTGGAGAATAGATTTATTTTTTCCCTCAAGCTCATATCTGCAGGAAAGCACTATTGAGCCGGTGAAACCGGGGCCAGCGGCACACACCGGCGCTCCCAGCCACTTAGAAGGCTGAGGCAGGAAGATCATGCCCTCAGGGGTAGCCTGGAAGACTCAGTGACATCTTGTCTCTAAGTAAAAGAGCTGAGGGACTGGGGAGATGGCTCAGTAGAATAAGCGCTTCCTTGGCAAGAGCAAGGCAAGGGCCTGAGTTCAATCCCTAGTCTTGCCAAAAATAAAAGGGCTGTGCATGCACCCCAGGCCAAGCACTGCGGTGTTCAGTCCTCAGCGGCGAGTAGGGAAGAACGAGGGATTTTCATGAGGAAAGCAGGCAGCTTGGAGCTGTGAACGTGGGCGATGAGAGTGCGGTGCGGGCCAGCAAGGGACACTGGAGACTGCGTGGAATTCGTGAGGTGGGGGCTCCAGCAGCAGGGAAGCCCTGGTCACTCTGCAGAGCACAGGGCCGTGAGCTTGGCAGGCAGGGAGAAGTTGGCGTCTTGTGACAGCAGAGCAGTACGGCATGAGCCGGGCAGTCTGCAGTGACAGGAGAGTCCCAGCAGCTTGTGGTGGCCTAGGGCCCAACCACCCTAGCTTGGGACACAGATTAAGCGGTGTTGGGAAAAGGGGAGGCAACCGGTGCCTATCCTGCGTATGCTGGGAGTTGACGAATGCTTACTGGTTTACATAGCTAAGTAACCAGTTTACTGAGTGCTAAGACACCCCAAAACGTAGCTTACGACCCAGTCCTGGAAGTTGACACTGTCACTTCTGCCATATTGTCCTTGTTCAAAACAAGGGACTGGCCAGGTGTGATGGTGCTCGCCTGCAGGTGCAGCGATGGGGAGGCTGAGGTAGGAGGATAGGGCTTCTGAGGCCGGGCTGGGCTACACAGTAAGCTCAAGACCCTCTCCCTGCCCCACCCCCAAAAGAAACAAGTTGCTAAGTCCTCGTTTATTTTATTTTTTTCATGTCAGCCGGGTAATGTGCCCACGTCGTAACAAGGTTTGAGGGAGGCACATCTCGTGCATTGTAACACATGAACACCCAGTCGTCACACTTGTGAACCGAAGGATCGCTAAGTCCTCTTTTAAAGAGAGGGTCTCTAGTCCAGGCTGTCCTTTCTCAAACTTGCAGTAACCTTCCTGCCTGCACCGCTCAAAGCGAGAAGTAAGGAAAAGAAAACCACCCCACGGGCCGCCAACATTTTAGGGATGTGAAAGAATTAAGTGTAGAGTAGGAAGATAAGGAGGCTCTTTTCAGACTATTCCAACATGTCCCATCTGAGGCAGGAATAGCTGTGTCAAAGATAGTTAATAATTCACGCCTTTATCTCCGAGGAGAAGGCTTATCGATACCGAGCGGGAGTCTCTGGTGGTCAGCGTGATTGAATCACGGCAGAGGGCAGGGACGATCGCTGCAGGAAGGAGTGAGATAAGACAGGGCCAGAGACTGGCCGCCAGGGGAAGTTGGGGAGAGGGGCTGTGTTGCAACGCCTGGCTTCCCTGCCTGCGGAGTTAAGACGTGGAGGGAGAAAGCCCTGAATGTGGCTTAGAAACAAATTCTTTTTTGCCGGCTGGTTTAGAGCTTTCTCAACTGCAAAGCAAGTTCCATTCCCACTTGTTCTTGGACCCTGGGGTGTGGACGTGGCAAACATGTTTTAAATATAAGAAAGCAAGTTTAGAGTGGAGAGCGCAGAGCGAACGGTTATTTTTAACATTTCGCTATCACCATGCTGAAGCTGCAGTTCCGAATGGAACAAAGGAAGAGTAAGGATACTAGCAGGCTCGCGGTGCGGTGGATAGGGGCCGTGTTTCTTAAAGTATTTGACCTGCAGCTTTGCTAGGTTGCTCGTTGAGACGTAGAAATAGTCCTTCCACTCGGGGCATGTTCTCTTGGGTAATGTCCAGACTCCTTATCAAGGACTAGAAGAGCAGAAACACTTAGAAGTTGTGTGTGTTGAATTTGGGTCTGACGGGCCAGCCAAACCTTACGGCACCCAGCC
The DNA here is from genome assembly GCF_000260255.1 of Octodon degus. Lineage (NCBI taxonomy): Eukaryota > Metazoa > Chordata > Mammalia > Rodentia > Octodontidae > Octodon > Octodon degus. The sequence goes on from NW_004524602.1 coordinate 15,544,169, forward strand.
CAGCCCTGTTTCTAAGTCGGGGCCTCTGGCTGGCTGCATCGGGGAGCCACCTGGGCAGACAGGTGCTGCAAGGGGCTCGCTTCACTGCTGTCCATGCCTGGTGTAACCTGGGTAATGCTCTGAAGATTGGAGTGAAAAGCCCGAGTATCCATTAGGTTTGTTCTGAAAGCAAAGAGCCGTAAAGCCTGGACCCGTGGCCTGAAGGTGCCTGCTCTTCCCAGGAGACTGTGTCTTGGGTGTCCTGTAAGAATCGTCTCTGAACAGCACAGGAAATGCCAGGGGCCGAATGCGTTCATCTCAGAGCCTCACCGATGCCGCAGCTTGAAGTGTTCAAAGGGAGGAAGGAATCATGGGCGACTGTGCAGACAGCCTGCAGCCGTCCGTAGACCAATCGCGGTAGGACTAAGACCAGGATATATTTTTTTGCCTTTTGGCCCATTGCCTTTAAAATTATGCCATATTTTTCAAATACCACCAGTTTCACTGAGATACACGCTGACCCCAGCCCCTCTGCTTGAGGGTTCAGATACTTGCTGTTCAGATTTAGATTTACAATGTCGCCCTAAAGACTCCTGGGCCCACAGGTGGGGCATTTGGAAGGTGGCTGGCCACGGGGGCACCAGCGTCCTAGGGGTGCAATCAGAAGAGGCGGTCACTGCAATGTGGCCTGGAATGGGCCCTCTCCCTGCTGCGTCTGTGCTTGGCATCTGCTTCCTGTCCCCTGCCGTGAGCCGAGCTCCGCTGCTATGCCCTGTGCCAGTCAGTGCTGCCGTGGAGCCAGCAGGCTGTGGACGGAAAGCTCTACGAACTGAGCCAAGTAACAATTGCTTCCTGTCAGTTGTGGATGTCAGCTGTTGTGGCTCAGACAGGAGAGAAAGTAAGGCAGCTGCAGCCTGGTTAATTCAGCTACTAAATAAACATTCTGTGAATCATGGGAAAGGGGAAGCTGAAGTACGTGTTGCTCGTGGGCCCTTCTGGCTGCAGCTCATTTTCAAACCAGAAGATTTAAGCCAGGCATGTTGGCACACACTGTGATTCCAACATGAAGGAGGCTGAGGCAGGAGGATTGCTGCAAGTTTGAGGGAGGCCTGGATTATATGGTGAGTTCAAGACCAGCCTGAACAATGATGAGACCCTATCTCAAGGAAAATTTAGGCAAAGAAACATTTATGCATAGGCTTAGCGACAGGCACAGGGCTTAAAAGTTCCATTTCTGCACCATGGCTGTGTAGTTGAGATTACTCCAGACACAGGCATTTTAAAGGGTGTCCTCCCTGTGTGTGGTCACTGGGCAAGGCACAGCCTGACCAGCGGACGGGGCAGGCAAGTGCTGAGCGAGCCCAGGTAAGGAAGGCCCAGCAGCTCCCAGGCCGCAGGAGGAGTGGGATGCTGGAGGTAGGGCGGCAGGGCAAGGAGAGCCCAGGGGGAGCTGAGGCAGCAATCTGTCATGTGATACGAGACCAAGACACGGGGGGAGGGGTCAGTACTGCTGGAGACCAGTGAGGAGTTCTGAGCGAGACCTCCATGCAGAAGTAAGGTCGTTGGTCGAGGCTCGATGGAGAACGCCCTCGCTCCCCTTCCCCATCCCTCAGAGACCTTTGGCTCCTCCCCCCGTGGCTGCCCTGACCCTTGGGTGAAATGGACCCCACTTCAGATCAGATATTGTCCCACGTTTTTAAAACCTACACCATACATTTCTGGGTAGATGGTGGCCCTCATAGACGGCAATGCTGCCGAGGCAGAGCCCAGCCCCAGGTGCGCCCCATTTGTGTGGTCAACATGGAGGAAGCTGGCTAAGCGCTCCCGTGGACCTGCCGGGCGCTGAGGGGTCTTCACCTCAGATTTAATCCCCCATCAGGGACAGCCCCCCGGGCAGCTGTGCACAAGGGGAGACATAAAAGGCGAACATCAAATCCCTGTGCTTATTAAAGGCCTCAGAGGTCTTCCTTAAGAAAGAATACTTTCATGTCTTGGGCATGTTTTTACCATAGTCATACACATTTAATGTTATACTAGCTCATTTAACAAGCAAAAGAAGACATACAAATTCAGGTTAGAGGGGCTGGTGAGATAGCTCAGTGGCCTAAAGTGCCTGCTTAGGCAAGCTTAGGTAGCCACGGGGAACTGAGGTTCAATCCGGAGCACCACATGCTGCACCAGCCCTGCCCTCAGGGTAGGTAGAGCCGGCCCCCCAAAAATTCAGGTTACAGTTAATAATTTGGAAGTTACCTTATTTCAAAATGTGTTACAAGGAATAATCAAAATATACAATGACAAACAGCCCAGCAGAGTAAAGCACCTAGAAGCAGGTGCAGGGGCCGGGGGTTCCATTCCCAGGCCTGCTATGCCTGCTCCACCCCTGGGGTGCACTGAGACAGCAATTGAGACTGGGCATAGTGGTGCATACCTGTACTCCCAGCTCTCAGGAGGCTGTAAACAGGCGGATCACTACGAGTCCGATCTAGTAGTGAGACCCTGAATACCCTATAGACCCTTCCCCCAAATACAGGGAAAACCCCCCACAAAATATACAATAAATATTTAAATGCTTTTAATTTATGTTAGAAGACACATTACCATCAATACCCTTCAGAGGCCAGGGATATAGCTCAGTGGTGTAAGCGCCTGCCTGGCAAGTACACAGTCCTGAGTTCTATCCCTGGTTCTGCCAAAAAACAAAAGCACCCTTCAGAATATTCCCCCTCTCTTCAAATACATTCATGTCCCTTTTCTTGTCCCTCTCTGAACCAGTTACTGGAATTTTCTTTCATGTGTATAAGAGATCTGATCAAAAATATGACAAACGCTGCCTCGAGGGCCAACAGAAAGGCTGGCTCACGAGAACATTCGCAGGGTCTCATGCTGTACGACCTCTAGCTCTTCTCCAAGGTCAAAATGACCATAAAAGGTAAATGTTTGAGTCAGTTCCGGGTATCAAGGCAGCTAGGACGGGACCTCCAGAGCTGCTCTGGAAAGTGGCCATTGGCTATCAGAACCGTCATGCAGGTGAGGTTAGGGTCAGTGTGCTGCGCGCTGTAGTCAGTTGTTACGAACCTCAGCAGTCAGCAGTCGGCCTGTCTTTCCTTCGTGCGGTGGTAAAACCTGTCTGGACCTGAGTGCTTAGTCTGATTCTTGGGCACAGACGCGTTGTCATGGCAACATGCTTATCTGCAATCACTGCTGTGCTGGCAGAGCCGCCTCCTCCCTCCGATTCCAGGGCCAGGTGAATGTGGGCTTCCGGAGCTTCCCAAACCGGTGTTTCAGCAGGGCCCACATCCACGTTCACCATCTGCCCCTCAGCTGTGAGGCTTTTGGCTTAACCTGGTAGGCAGGAGTCCACGTAAGTGAACAGGGCATCGAGTCTAGAGAGTGCTGCGCCGGCCAAAGAGTCCTTCATGAGCTGGTGTGTTCCTTGCTACTGAAGTTAGCCACTGAGGGGAACAGACACTCAGTGATGGTGGGAAGAAAGAGGATCTGGAGTGCTGAGGCGTGGCAGACTTGGTGCAGATGGATGGGAGGGCCAGAGGCCTGAGCAGGACTGGAGTGACGTGCCCTGTCAGGAAGCACCTTCAATAACAAAGAATCAAGACTTTCTTAAAATTGAGAAATGGATCCTGATGAAAGGAGCAAGATCTATTGGCTTCATCAGATGAAAATGTAAATATTTTTATACCACTTAGAAATACGTTTTATATCTAAGTGAGTCTCGTGAAATTTATGTTTTATTTTTAACGGGTCTCTGGTCCAAACAATTAAGAAAATGACACTTTTAGTACTATGAAAAATAAATTATGAGCACATTTTGCAGGAGTTAAGTCCTGCGAGATCGTTGGGAATTATAATTCCCTGGCACTGCGGTGAGCAGCTGGGAGTACTCCGCCCAGCTCCGATCCGCAGCGTCCCAGGACTGCACAATGCGCTCGAGCCTTCTGAGTTTAGAAC
>NW_004524602.1:15548695-15552693 GCF_000260255.1 Octodon degus
AGGCCTGCACTGGAACGCCACAAAGGACAGGATCAGGCCAGAGCTGAGGACTTTGGCTCCAACCCCAATAAACTAAACGGAGGCTACAGCTGCAGGCTCCTCCTGCGGCGAAGCCCTTCCTGGAAGTAACACAGTTTTCCTAAATGTGTGTTACTTGGACAAATCCCTGGAGGAGTCCCAAGTCCTGCCCAGATTCCTGTACCTTCTTCCCTGTCCCCCTCCTTTGTTTCCAAGTCTAATAAATATGGGCTGCCTAGAGCAGTTCTTTGTCCAAAACTCCCAAAAATCTCAAGTTCTATGAGAGGGTTTTTGATCCTCCTGGAGCCCTGACTCACACCACTTGTCTCATTTGTTTGAGCCTTTGCTGTCCACTGAGACTAAGCTTGACCAGTCTGCAGGAACTGAGGGTAATGCTGGCTGGCGATCACGGGCTGCAGTAGAGATCCCTTGGGGCCGCCAGTCACTGTTACTGTGAAGTGCCCTCAGGGCGGGGCCGGGAGAGGTTCCATTTGGACTAAGAGCCGCAGAGAATTTCAAGCTCAGGAGAGCAGGGTGTTGACTCCAGGGTGGCGCAAGTGCGGCCCACGAGGCACAGGCCTGGCCAGCTGTGGCTGGGGCAAAGGGGACCCGAGAGCCGTGGCCACTAGAGGCTGGGCCTGGTGTGACCAGCGCTGTCAGGGAGGGGGCTGGCCACAGAGGAGAGAGCCAGGGCCACGTGGAAAGCAGAAGTCTTGTGGCCTGAGGTCAGGGAGGCTCTTGGTAACTGAAATCTGAGGGTGCAAAGATCACCCTTACCTGGCTAGCTGTGCCACACGAGCCTGCCCTACTCCTACTCCTACTCCAAGGTCGCAGGTGAGCCTGGGGGGCAAGGTACAGGTGCGAATCCGCCCAGGGGACGCATGAGTAACAGACGCTGAGCCCGCGGCCCCAGGACAGGGGAATCCAGGGATTCCTTTCCAGAGAGTTCCGGTGGAGAGCACTCAGGAGATTAGTCACCTTCCGAGAAACTCACCTAAAGTGACGCATGGCTTTTCTCCTTGCACCTGGGGATGCAGCCAGGCAGGGGCTCTATCCTTGACCCACATCTTCAATTTTAGAGTCTCATTAAGTTGCCCAGGCTGACCTCGAACTTGGGAGCCTTCTAACTTTTTAAAACATATATTCTGGGGGGTAGGAAAAAGAATGAAGCGAGTCAAGCAGTCGAGTCCCACAGCCCACCCCGAGGGGGCTGAGGCCGGGCAGGCCAGGCATGAGCTGCTCCTTGTGCTGTCTTGTGTTTATTTTATATTTACGTCAGTGTTGAAGTGGTCAAAGTACACACAGCAGCCTGGAAGGGGAAATGGGGCTCTGCCAGTTGAAGCCAGGTAGTGCTGTGGAGGGGTGAAATAACCGATTTCTTCCCCTTCTCATATTTTTAAAGAGTCTCACTGTGTTGCCCAGGCTGACCTCAAACTCCTGAGCTCATGTGACCCTCCTGCCTCAGCCTGCCCTTTGCCTTGGGACTACCTGCAATCTGTACTCACATTGATTGACTAATTATTGACTGACTAATTGACTTTCCTGCTGAAGACCGAACCCAGTGCCCTGCACACCAAGCAAGCACTCTGCCGCCGACCTGCTCACCCCCACCCTGTGGCCACCTGACCATCTGCAGGGACGTGGGGTTGCCGTCCTTCACTGGACACTCCCACGCAGTTGGCTGGCCCATGACCATGGGAGTATCGGTTTCTGAGACCTTTTGTTGGTATATAGGTTCATTATCCATAGGTAAGTCATTGGTGATGGGTCCGTTCCAGCCCACTATAGAACAGTTTTATCCCCCCTAAATTAATTACTTTTAAAGTATTACATGAATTTGAATACTTAATATCTCTGGGTCTCTAAAAGCTTCACTGGTCTGATTGACCTGCTATTAGTTTATGGGGGAATGACATCAGATGAGGGCTTGCTGGTGGCCCCCTGCGTCTGTGGCCCCCACGTGGCCAGTGACCTGTGGCCTCCTCGTCACCCCTTTGGTCTGGCATGACCGTTAGCTCCACCTCAGAACATCTGTGCAGTGATTAGGGTTTTTCTCTGACTTTGTGGGGAAAGCTGAAGCAAAGGGGGTCCCAAAGCTGTTCTCACAATGCTGGCGGGAAGCACATCCCTACTGACCAATCCCCTTTACCAGATTTTATCCTGAATGCTATGTTTAAAAATAAACAGGCCACCTCCCTACTCTCACTTCCGGCCCACACCGAGGCTTGGGAGGACACTGCACTTCCTGTTTTGTGGTTGCGTGGCAACCGCGGCTGATTCTGGGAAACTGAGTGCTCTGGCAGAAGCAGCGTGGCTTACTCCTTGCTCCCTAATGGTTAACTGCCTCCGGCAGGGTTAGTCCTCCTCCTCTTCTGTTCCTGGAGCATCTTGATTTCGTGTCTGAGACATTTGTCAAATTACAGTCACAGTCCTTAGTGAGACCTCAACAGACAGTCACTGTTTCTTTTCTGGTTGCTTGTTTACCTTGTCTCTGTGCGTCCGGCCCTGGGCCCGGGGCTCAGTGGCTCTTCAGCCTTTGTGGAATCGGACGACGTGTCTTGGCAGTTTCTCGAGTGCTGTCAGGTAGATCCTGGGAGTGCTCTGGGGACACAGATGAGCAAAACTAACCAGGCTTCCATGCGTACCACAGTCAACATTTGTTTTCTAAAAATATTTATGAAACAGTTAATAAGCAAGGACTTTTCCTGAGCCTGCTGGCGAGTGCCTGCAGTCCCAGCACTCAAAAGGCTGAGTCAGGAGGATCACAAGTTTGAGGCCAGCCTGGCCTGCGTAGCAAGACTGGGTCTTTAAAAAAAAAAAAAAAAGGAATTTAATGTCACTTGACTGCAAATTAAAGAGGAAAAGTAAAGTAAGGGATGCCAGATATAGGTGGTCGTCCTAGGAAATATTTTTGAGTGAGGAGTATTGTGAATTTGCTTTTTTTCTCTCCTTCTTGTCTTTTTGCCGTGGTGGGGATTAAATCTAGAGCCTTGTATGTGCTAAACAAGTGCTCCGCCAGGGGCTACTGCACCAGTCCCGCCCCTAGTTAATTATTTTACAATCCTAACAGTTGTTCTGATTCCTTCCTTTTCACCAGGCACAACCTGATGCTGGGGTTGTTGTCTTCTGCCCCACCCTCCTTGCTATAGCTGATGAATCATGGAAACCAAAGCTGGGAAAGCCCCGTGAAATCATCTAGTTCCTCTCCCAGTTAGGGAGCAGCGCCTGAGATTTAGGGAGAGCCAGCCTTTCCTGTTAAAAGAGAAAAGAACAATAGGACAGCTAGGGAGATCAGAGTGTCACCCCCCCCCAGCCTTCGCTTATCCTTTGGGGACAGTGGGTAGCACCGTCCTGGGGCCCACCCTGGGGGAGAGCAGGCACGCGCCTCTCCTCTCCATGGCCCTGGACACCAGACTCCAAGTGTCCAATGCGCAAACTAAAATTCTGTTGTCCTAGTAATTAGGTTGGATTAGGGATCGTTCAGTGCATGTTTTAACCAAGGCTTACAGAATTCGAGGCTTGGGGCCAGGATACAGCTCTGCACAGCGCCTGTCTGGAAGCGCAAAGTCTGAGTTCAATGCCTGATACCCCCCCCAAAAAAAGGGGAAACCTTTGAGACTCTGTTTTAGCAGTTTTACAAACGGAAGCGATAGTAAGGAAATTGCCCCCAGTCTGGGCTGTACCATCAGGCTTGCAGATACTAAGCAAGCAGGCCTGACGCTGGCCATTAGAGAATGCAAATTAAAGCAGCACGGAAATACCATTTTACTCCAGAAAGAGTGGCTGTCGTCAAGAAATCAAATAATAACAAATGCTGGTGAGGAAAAGCAACCTTCCACATTGTAGGCTACTATAGCCGCTAAGGAAATCAGTGCAGATGCCTGGAAAAAAAAAAAAAAAAAAAAACTAACTAAAAATAGAAATTCAGTTTGACCCAGCTATGAATAGTCTAGGTGCTAAAAATATGTTGGGTTTCTGCA
>NW_004524602.1:15553028-15555879 GCF_000260255.1 Octodon degus
TTTTGCGGAACCGGGTATTGAACTCAGATCCTTGCGTTTGCTGGTCAAGTGCTTATCCTACTGAGCCATCTCCCTGGCCCCTATACTGTATTCTTTAAAGAATAATACAAGGAAAAGTGCCTGTATGTATTCAGTGCTGACACAATTTTTTCTGAAATGTTTTTCATGGATAGCTGGTTCAGTCTATGGCTATGGACCCCAGGGATATGGGTGGTCAGCTGCATTAAAGTACACAGGAGATATCCTTCCTGAGTTAGACAAAAAAGGCATACAGAGGAAAAAGGAAGTCCAATTGTATTAGATTAAAAAAAAATCTGTTTGGTTACCTGGCAAGCAATATAGTTTAATTATGCAAAGTACTTTCGCTTAGAAATATTAGAATAGAGAAAGCTTATTTCTGTCCGACAGTGTCCAGATGCGCGCCTGACCATCATGCGTAAGTCCCTTCCTTTTTCCTAGCAGGGCTCACATGTTAGAGGTAAAAGAGAACCCGCTTACTCTTCAGTTAAAGTCTCTTGTTTTCCAAATGAGAGACAGAGCTTCGCGTTTAAGTGACTGGTTGAAGCGGGCCTGGTGTACAGGGTCTAGGACGGAGCCTGGCTCTTGGGTTCTGTGGTGATTAGCAGAGCACCCCCGAGTGGACCCTCGGGCTGGCAGGGCAGGAGCCCTGAGAAGCCCACACAGGGTGGGGCAGGGCTAGGATCTGTGGCCTGATGCTGCAGCCTATCAGAGGAGCAGTCCTGGCGCTGGGCGTGGGGACACACGCCTGTTAGCCCAGAACCCCAGAGGCTGAGGCAGGAGGATCGCTGTGAGTTGGAGCCCAGCCTGAGCTACAAAGTGAGTTCAAGGCCAGCCTGGACTACAAGAGAGAGACGCTGCCTCAACCCCCACCCTCACCTCACTCCCCCCTCCCCAGCAAAAAAACAAGCAAAGAAGGAAAAAAAACAAAAGCAAAAAAAACCCAGAAACAGTCATGGTGCCATGAGAGGAAAAAGTAATGCGAAGAGTGCAAAGGCCGTACGAATGAAGAAACATGCTCTTTCTGTAAACTTTGTACCACAAGTTATCTTATAGATTATATGAACTTGCTTAGCAAACTCTGCTTCGTGCATTATAGTTGTATGCCCTGCCTACGTTATATAATCATAGATTATGCTTAAAGAGGCAAAATCAATTCAGGTTTTACAGATATCCAATTATAATGTTTTCTTTGTCAATAGAGGCTATATAGTTTATCCTATATTTATCATTTTATTCTCACTAATATGTTTTTCTTGGGGCTGGGGATATAGCTCAGTAGAATAAGCGCTTGCCTGGCAAGTGCAGGACCTGAGTTCAATCCCTGGTTCCACCAAAAAAAAAAAAAAAAAAAAAAGTTTTTCTTAAATGAAAATTGAAAATTATTTTAAAAGGTTTAAAAATAAAATTAAAAAGTTTAAGGGGTTGGGGAGATATCTCAGTGGCATAAGCACCTGCCTGGCAAGCTCAAGGTCCTGAGTTCAATCCCTGGTGCCAAAAAATTAAAAAAAGAAAAGTTTCAGAACAATGGGGTGTGGTAGCACACACATACAGGACCAGTGATGCAGGAGGCTGAGGCAGGAGGACCACATGTTTGAAATCAGCCTGGGCAACTTAGAGAAACTCTGTCTAACATTAAAAGTCAAAGGGCCAGGTGTGGTGCCACATGCCTGTGATCCCAGCACTCAAAAGACTGAGGCAGGAGGCCAAGCTGGACTTCATAGTGAGCTCAAGGCCAGCCTGAATCACACAGCAAGACCCTATCTCTCAAAAAAGAAAGGGGGTTGAGGAGGAGGCTGGTAATGCAGGTCAGTAGAGGAGTGTCACACTGTCACCTCCAGTGGCTTCTTCAGCATGTTCCGCATAATTCTAAATAAAATGCAGATTAATATTTATCTTAGTATGTGTCATAAATTGAAAAAAACACTTATTTTACAATATAGTGAATCTCTTAGCCATAGTCTATTGAAAGTGAGACAATACTTCTCGTAAAATATTTTACTGAGCATAAAAAGATTTTTTAAAAAGGATCACTTGGACTGTTCCCGTCTTTGTTGCATGTCCGCCAGCTACTCAGCCTTTTAACTTTGGCTGGGTGAGTGTGGGTCTGAAGAAAGGCAAGATATGTGTGATGGTCCTGGGCACAGGGTGAGACTGTGGCTGGTCACAGAGGAACAGCCAAGGCCCTGTCCCTAGGAGCTCCTGCCTAGTGACCAGGAAACAAACCCTCCACAATGGTGAGTCAGGAGCCCTGTGGACAGGCTAGTAGAAATGCCTGTGGGCTGGGAGAAAGCCTTCTCTTCAGAATGAAACGTTTGCCTGTCCCGAGGCTTGAAGCTTTTGGGCAGGGGTCGCGGGGGCAGGGGCTGTGCACACGGGAGTGGGGACACAGGTGTGACCAGGCAGTCAGACAGCACTGGGAAGGGATTCTGGCAGAGAGAAGGGCTTCAGAGCCAGAACTGTGTGTTAGGAAGACAGACCCGGTGCCTCGAGGAGAAGAATGTCGTTCTGCTGAGAAAGATGATGTTACTCTGAAAATACCTCAACACTGCTGAATAGTAGGGTCTTCGCTGTGGAGGACCACCTAGGCGACTCCTCGGTGGAGAGCACGTGTCTCCCTTGTGGCTGCGCCTGACCCCACTTCCACGTACTGACGATGCAGGGCTGGCGAGGACCTTCCCTTCTCCCTTCAGTCGGCTTTAAGCAGTGCCTAACGGTCCAGCCGAGGCGCTGATGTCTGGTATCTGAAGACGGCAGGCGTGTTTCCCCCCACACTACTCCCTCGTGACAGCCACGTGAGGTGGGATGAAGAGCCAGCGCTCCACGCAGTCGG
>NW_004524602.1:15557511-15569093 GCF_000260255.1 Octodon degus
CAAGCCACTCTCTTCTTCACAAGAGAATAAAATTCGGGATAGCCACCGCTGTAGCCGGCCTCAGGACCCCTTGCCTCCCCACCATGTTGGACACATTATCGTGTCTTTGTTTATGCCATGGGTTGCTGTGGAAGTGGTAGAGTGGAATTAATGTAATCCTAATAGCTTTTCCTTGGAATTGCAATATAAACTTCCCGGGCCTCAAGAGGACTGGAAAGGGCTCTCTGTACTTTTCCACTCCGAGATTTCTTGGTATGGTTTGGGTCAGGACACCTGAACTCAGCAAGGCTTTATCGACCTCTTGCAGTAAGTTCAGCAGAGCCAGGGAAGTAACCTCTGCTTTTGGCCCCTACACTACACCAAGCGTGTGTGCATGTGTGTGTGTGTGTGTGTGTGTGTGTGTGTGTGTGTGATGCCCCGGGGGTCACCCCGGGGCACTCTACCAATGTCCTGTGTCCCTGCCCTTGTTTTGAGACAAAATCTTGCTACATTGCTGGGACTGGGCTCATACTTGGGATTGTCCCGACTTGGCCTCCCTCCGTAAGGGCTGGGATTACGTGTGTGAGCCAAGCGTTCTTTACACATTTTCTAATCTTTATACTAGTCAGTCTTGTGGAAGAGAAAACTGTGATCAGGAAACTAAAATTTTAAAAGCTTTCCCTGGCCGTATAACTTTCCTAGCACTTTAATAAGTTCTGTTCATCTGTAAATGAGTGTTTCTACTGTCCAAACTTAGTGTGCATTTTTTAGCTGTCCGTTTAGATTCTTCCATGTGAAACAATGTATTCCCGTCATGTTGTATTTTTCACAGTATCTCAAGTTTTTTCCAGTGAGAATCTTCAAACTGACTTTTAGGTCTTTTTGCTTTGTGACTGTGGGTCTTCTCTCTACCTGTGTTCCCCACAAAATAGGACTCAGCCAGGAAACAGCCAGCCTTGAAAACTAGAGATGAAGATTCCAGTCCCGGTCAGCCCAGCCGCCCCGGTCAGCCCGTCCACCTTGGTCAGCCAAGCCTTGCCTTTGGTAGCTGTTCTCTCTCAGTGGCTGCTCTGTGAGGTGACGACAGGTTGTCCAGGGCTGGTGTTTTTGATCTCCAGTTTTCCCTTTTTTTTTTTTTTTTTTTTTTGTAGAACCAGGGATTGAACTCAGGACCCTGCACTTGCCAGGCAGGCACTTATTCTCCTGAGCTATCTCCCAAGCCCTTTGATCTCCAGTTTTCAAGGCTGGCTATTTTCTCTTTTTTTTTTTTTTTTTTTTTTAATTATTATTGATACAGGGTCTCATTGCGCAGCTCAGACTTGTAGTGATCACCCTATTTTCAGCCTCCCCAGCACTAAGATTACAGATGTGAGCCACCAGGCCTGGACTCCATGGCTACCTCAGCTAGCCCAGGGAGTGGGGCCAGCATGGCATGCGGTAACAGGGATCAAACCCTGGCCCCTGTGCTTGCCTAAGCAGGTCCTTAGTCTGCTGAGGTATCTCACTGTCCAAGGGCTGAATATTTTCTGTTTAAGTCTTATTGTAGAGCAAACAGGTAGTGCAAACTGTCCTTGTATTTTCTCTGCTCCATGCCTGTACACAAACATTTCTCCAGGGAGCCCTGGCTCTTCTTACAAGGATCAGTATTTACAAGCCAAAATCTGAGTGCAGGGCGAGGGATTTAGCTCAGCGGCACAGTGCCTGCCTGGCAAGCATGAGATGGATTGCCTGTACTGAAAATAATATACATAATTCCAAAACCTGAATCTTAGGTGTGGTGCTGTTCACAGGCTTGTGCTCCTTCAGGTGTGACGTGTCTTATCTCTCTGAAGTCTTTTTTTTTTTTTTTTTTGTCTCTGAAGTCTTAAGAATACCTCCCTGTGAGGATCCAGTGTTCAGAAGTGTCATGACTCTGTGCCTTGGGTGTTTTGCCATTTATTTATTTTGCTATTTATAGTAGCTTTTTCCTTCTAAAACCTCATAGCCTTTATTTATTTATTTATTTATTTATTTATCTTTTTGGTAGTTTTGAGACAGGGCCTTGCCATGCAGCTCAGGCCGGCCTTGAGCTCACTTTATAACCCAGGATGACCTCAAACTTGCAACGATCCTCTGCCTGAGCCTCCCGAGCACTGGGATTGCAGGTGTGCACCACCCCACCTAGCCCTTTGTAGCTTTTAGTTCTAGAGAAATGTTAGTTCTCTGATACACCCTCCCCCCATCTTTCCTATCCTGTTTTTCTAAAACTCCTATAATTTGCATGTTGTATTCCTTAGATTAATCCTGTTTTTCTTCTGGTCATATCTTCAAATGTATGCCTTGTCACCCAGTGATGCACAGAGTGGGCTCAGAGGAACAGCGGCTTTCTGGCCAGCAACATCGTGGTGACTTTCTCGTTGCTGAGAGGCGGTGCCCAGCACCCTCGGTTTCATGGAGGAAGGTTTTGTTTTGGCTCACCCTTTGCCGAGGTTCTAGTTTGTAGTCTATCAGCTCACAGGCAGGACAGCATGTCCTGGGGAGAGGGGAAGGAGAGCGAGAGAGTGGAGGAGGAGGTGGGGAGGAGGATACACCCCCATCAGTTCTGGGTGGCCCCCTTCTTCCAACCAGAGCCCCCAATAGCAAGCTGGGTAGGTTGGTTACCCTGGCCCGTCACCCGGTCACTCTCCAGCACCCTACCCGTGAGCACAGTAGGCTGTGGGGTATCCTTGGATCCAAACTGTAAGAGGAGGGCACAGAGGGGGAGAAGCCAGTGAGGCCAAAGCAAGGCTGAGCCCCAGCAGCACGCGTGTCAATTACTGTGGCTCCACGTCAAGCACCTGGGGCAAGTGGCGGGGATCAGACACGAGCTCCCAGCCACTTACGTGACCCTGCCCCTATCTCGGTAGTGCTGGGCTGGGCCCTCCTCCCAGCTGGCTTTGGTCATTCTTTGCAGCTTTCCTCAGCTGCTCCGCGCTCCTGGCCCCTCCACCTTTCTGGGGCCTCCAGTACACTTCAGCCTTCACTGTCAGCTTAGGCGCACGGCATGGACTCCAGGACCTTCTTGTGAAACCCAGGTGAAGGTCTGCACGACTCTACCACCATTATTTTCTCCACGCCAACAAAATTAGCACTATGTGGAGAACGTCAGGGTCTGCCTCTGGCTCGAGGAGTAGCCAGGCCCTCTTGCACCATGGCTGTAGGGGCCTCGGAGCGCCCGAAGCACTGAGCACTGTGCGTGGACTACCAGGAGGCCAGCTGCCTGGGTAGCCCTCCTTGAGCCGCATGCTCTAGAGCTGTCTTCTCAAAACAAAATCTTTTTTCCACCCTGGAGTCTGAATGGGGGTAGAAGTGATTTCAGGCCCTTTCACGGCCTCGAGGCAGCCACTTGGCTTCATTTAGCTTTTTCATTGACTACATTCTCCCCCGCTCTCACATCACAGGCCACAGCTTTCCAGAAGCTTCTCTTTGGTGGCTTACCTCATGCTCACTCGAGCAGCACATACACTAACATCCCTCAACCATGCTGCTGGCTTCGACCCTCAACGCAGAGCTGGCCGAGAGCCTCTCCCAGGACCCTGCCACAGCCTGGGCTGTCTTGAAATTTCCTTTCCCAGATTAATTAGTCCACTTCCCTTATGTCTTGCAGAGTCTCAAGACATTAGCAAAATGCAGCTGGATTCTGCCAGAGCTCAGCACTCGTGACCCAGAATCAAGCCGCCTTTAGAGTTCTTGTTCCCAACCAAAATCTCCAGAGCTCGGTTTTTGCCATTCACATTTTTATCAGCATTCTGCGCTCTGAATTCTGAGCAGACTCTTATCTCCAGCTCAGATGGTAACATCTGAAGGCTGCTTCTCCAGTGGTGTCCTCAGGTGTTTCCAGAATCCTCCCAAGCACCGGCTCCAGAGGCTCTCAGCACATGGCTGGGAAGCATCGCCACGGCCCACTTCTCTGGAAGCAGAATCTGTCTTAGTTGCCTTCTTGTCGCAGAGACTCGATGCGGACGCCTGGAACTGAAAGGAGGCGCATTCTGTTCTGGCTCATGGTGTGCCGAGGTTGCACTCTGCGCCTGCCTGGCCTCAAGGCGTGGCAGCAAGGCAGCGGGGGATGGTAGAGTGGCACTGTCAGTGCCCAGGGGCAGGAGGCGGAGAGGGACATAGACCTTCGCAGGCCAAGCCCCCTGTGATCCCCCTCTTCCAGCCAGTCCACAGCTCCTAAGGTCAAGTCAGCTACACTGGCCCCATAAGCCAGTCGCCTGTCAAGAGCCCCACCTCTGAGTGCATGATGCTGCTTTAGGGAACATCGTAAATCTACATGATGGCCTTCAGCTCTGGGTCCCAAGGACTCTGAGACATTTCTTTCTCCTTTTTCTTTATTTTTGGGACCAGGGATTGAACTCAGGACCTTGAGCTTGCCAGGCAGGTGCTTAGGGTGCTGAGCTATTTCCTTTGTTGACATTTCTTGGTATAAAATACGCTTATTCATCTTTATGAGTTGTGCAAATTTTAACAGTTCCAGCACTGCACAAGGTAAACATTCCCATTCCAAAAGGGAGGAAAGGGTTTGGGGTATAGAAACCAGTGGGCCCAAAGCAACCCAAAATTCAGCAGGGCAAACATCAAGTCCTGCTGCTTTGTGTTCCGCAGTCCAGGCAAGGTTTGCATTCCACACGGCTTGGGTGTGACTGCCCCTATAGCGTTGTCACGGTGCGGCACTCACGGCTCTTTCCTTGGGCTGGCTTTGACTGTTTTACCTTTTAAAAAGACAAATTCTTTCTTTTTATATTTGTATTTAGCACGGGGTCTACAGGGTCTCACTACATAGTTTTTTTTTTTTTCTTTTGCAGAACTGAGGATTGAACTCAGGTCCTTGTGCTTGCCAGGGAAACCCTTATTCTACTGAGCTGTCTCCCCAGCCCTCACTGCATAGATCCAAGTGATCCACCTATGTTCAGTCTCCCAAGAGCTGGGATTACAGACACACACCACCACGCCCAGTCTCAGTCCCCATCTCAGCCACCACACCCAGTCTCAGTTGCTGTCTCAGCGTGCCGCAGGCTGGCACGGCACACCGGAGATCAAACCCTGGTCCCCGCATCTGCCTGAGCAGACACTTTAGTCCGCTGAGCTATCTGGCTAGCCCTTTGAGTCTTTTTCTTTTCTTTCTTTCTTTTTTATTTTTTCCGTTTTCCTCAGAAGCTGCACATTCCTGCCTTCTCCAGCTTCCCAAGGTCTCTCCTGCAGCTTTGGGTTCTTCCTCACAGCTTCACACAGTGCCCTATCAGGGCCACAGTTCTCAAGTCTGGGTGGAAGCTCCCACGACTCCATAACTCGTGCATTCTGCATGCCTACATAGCCAGCACCGGGCCAGGGACATAGCTCAGTAGAATAAACGCTTGCCTGGCAAGCGCAAGGTCCTGAGTTCAATCCCCAGTACTGCAAAAATAAATAAATAAAGCCAGCACCATGTGGATGGCGGCAAGATCCGCGGCCAGCTTGGGCAGCAGCCAGTGTCTTTCAGTCCTGGCTGCAGAGGCCTCTGAGTGCCCGAACGACTGCGCACTGTGGGCCAAATCCTAAAACGGCTTAGGCGTGCTTTCTCAAGCAGAAACTCTTCTCTAAAGTGAAGCCTTTCATGTTTACAGCGCTGGGCCCAGGGCTGCTTCCTGTGATGCTCTAGGGCCATCTTTTTTGTTGTCTTGTTGTAAAGTATCTAGCTGCTGTTTCTCCTTCCTCTTCCTGTTCTTCCTCCTCCATCTACACCTCCTCTTCCTCCTTTTCCTCCTCCTCCTCCTCTTCCTCCTCCTCCTCCTCCTCCTCCTTCCATAAACGGAGTCTTGGTAAGTAGTTCACTCTGGGCTTAAACGCACTATGTAGGCCATGCCAGCCTAAAACTCTCAGCTATCCTCCTGCTTCAGCCTCCCGAGTGCTAGGATTACACAGATGTCTGGCTTCTTTTTATGTCTTTGTTTTAAAAAAAAATGTATTTAGGACAGGGTTACAGGGTCTCACTACACAGATCAGACTCATAGTGATCCTCCTGTTTCCAGCCTCCCAGATGCTGGGATTACAGGTGCGTGCCACCACACCCAGTCTCAAATGCCATCTCGGCATGCCCCTGGAGTGGGGCTGGCATGACAGGCCAGGGATTAAATCCCAGGCCCCTATGTCTGCCTAAGCAGGTACTTTAATCCGCTGAGTAATCTGGCTGGCCCCTGTCTAGCTCTTTTTAATGCTAATGTTTTCAGCAACCAAGCTCTCCTGTGCTCTAAAGAAAGGAAAAGGTCCCTCCTTTCTGGGAAAACTAAAAATTTTCAAATGGGCTTTTGGCTGTGATTTTCAGTATAAATCTGGCTGAAAGTATCAAGCAGTATCCATGCAACCACTTGGACATTGGGCTGCCTTGAAATTTCCTCTGCCAGATTAAATAATCCACCACCTTTAATCTTAGTCTCCAGCAAAATCTCAGTACCTGAGCAAAATATAGACAAAATTTCCACCAGGGCATTATACACACGGTCTAGGGCCCGACTGCCAAGGGAGCGCTTGTTCCCGACAGAACCCTCTCGTTTCCGGTCTAGAGCCCGACTGCCAAGGGAGCGCTTGTTCCCGACGGAACCCTCTCATTTCCGGTCTTTACTGATGCACTGCTATCACGCTGTCAGCATTCGGGTCTTCTGAGCTCTGCCCAGATTCTTCAGAGAACTAAAAGCAGAAATTACCTTTGAGGGGCCGCGGAGATGGCTCAATGGAATAAGCACTTCCCTAGCAAGTGCAAGGGCCTGAGTTCAATCCCTGGTTCCAGGGGGGGAAAAATTACCTTTGACCCCGATATTCCCCTTCTAGGTATCTTCCTAAAGGGATTAAGGGATCAGATTACAGGGATAAATGCACACCCATGTTTATGGCAACATGGTGTGCAACTGAATCTTGGGAAAAGCCGAGCAGCTCACCAGAGAGGAACAGATAAAGCAGGATCTTTATACACAATGCAGCGCGACACTGCCATGAAGAGCCATGAACCAGGCACTGATGGGTAAGTGGATGCGCCTTGAGGCTGTAACTTCAGGGAAGTAAGTCAGCCGCAGAAGTGTAAATACCACATAGCTTAGCTTACGTGAGAAACTCAGAATATAAATAAAGAGCAAAATAAATGATAGACATTAGGACGCAGAGAGAGCTTTTCCAAATGAAAAGGGGAACAAGAAATGGGGTGGGGAGAAGAAAGGATTTGAGATGTGACAAAAAAAAAAAAATAATTGAAGGAAAAAATGGAGACTGAGCTTTTGCAAATAGGAAGGGGCAGGGGTTGGAAGGAGCAGCGAGCGGCGGGAGGCAGCAGGCCGAGGAGGGCGCGGAGATGGGCTCTGCGCATGCGCCCGCTGCGCACAGCCAGTGACGTCACTGCCGCCCACGTGGGCTGGAGAAAAAGGAGCGCAGTTTAAAAATCTTTAAGCACAGTGCCCCATGGCAGTTTGTCAGGTGCGAAGAGGAGGCACATTTCAGGAAGCCTGGTGGCCGTGGATCCTGATGCTGATGCTTAGAACTAAACCTCAATACCACTGACTTTTAAAAATAATTTTTTTTTTTTTTTTGAGAAAACTGCATTGGATATGAATTTGGGAACATGGAGTGAAACTCAGCAAGACTGATTTTTATTTTTAAGACTGATTTTTAAAGCCATATGATTTTTAAATTATTTGTAGTAAAAAAAAATAAATAAATAAAAGCTAGTTTGAACAAAAGCAGTGGGCAGTAGGCCAAAATTTTTAGACCTTTGAGTTTCTCCGGGCATGAAACTAATGACAGAGAGACCCTTAGCTGTGAATGTGGGCTGCTCTGGAGGAGAAGGAAGACGGCTCAGGATGGAGCCCAAGGAGGGTGCAAAGCCAAACACTGGACTAAAGTAAGGGTCCAGGTAGGTCAAGTCCAGCCCGCCCTCTTGTTGCGGCACATGCCCTTATTTAATTGAGTCACCCGGAGGAGACCGGAGGCAGAGACAAGCAGGTTTATTAGCTGGTAGTCGGGGCCCAGTACACGAGGGAGCACCACCCCAGTGGGCAGGAGGAGAGAGCAGTTACACGTCCCCACTCCGGGTCTGGGCTGGGGGTGGCGCGGGTATGATTTACTGCAGCTACAGACCCCCTGCAAAGCATGGGCTTAGCGTGTGACAGAGGAACACAGGTGTGTGACGTTTTACATAGAGAACAAGCATTCTTCTGACAAAGCGTGGGATGGAATCCGGTTAGGTAATGATGACACCATTTACAAGCACCGAGCTTAAGGAAAGGGAAGCTCAAGCTCTAAGACAGCGCCGAGCACAACATGGCGTCAGTTGGGTTCTTCTCCGCTTCACTCTGGCTTTGTAGAGCGCCAGGCTAACGCAGCTGTGGCCTCCAGGAAGCAGCCACCATTATGGCCTTGGTGCAGGGACAGGGAGACAGGCGGGATGAGAAACCAAGGGTGTGGACGCCCCGAGGAAGCCACTGTGCCCCCAACCTGTGGGAGTCCAACCCTGCGTGAGCAGGGCTCCTCTGCCCCCCAGTGCTGCGGGAACACACGGGTGTGCACGTTTCACACCTCCATGTGAAGGGTGGCATTCCGGGGGAAGAGGTAACTCTGGGAGGCTTTCCATGTATTACTTAATCCATGCTTTATTTGCGCTCTGGTTTCTTCATAGGTAGAACTCAAAAATAGGACGAGATCCTCTCTAAGGCCCCGGCCTGCCCTCACAGGCTCTTATTCTATCAATAATGTTACCATTGTGGGGATAATTCTGCTATTGTATTGCATCTGATGAGTGTCAGCCACCGCTAGCAAGGCGCTGTTCAACGCGTTGAGGTTCAGCAGATAACGTGCAGACAAACACCGCCAGGCTCTCAGAGGACAGCTTGCACCACACAGACATGATGTGATGCGGTGAGCATCCAGCACAACCATCGTGGGAGGAGGAGAAGCGAGAAAGAGAAGGCGCAGGGAGAAAGGAAAGAGAAAGGATTTTTATGTATTTTAAAGAGAAAAAAAAAAAAAACCCAGTAAAAACAATGATACAGAATTTCCATCAAGCCCCTAGAAAACTAACAATTGGTATTATATGGCATATTGTTATCTTCAGAGTAGTTGCTCAGATTATGCTCAGATTACAAGACATAGGCCTGTTGGGCTGGCAAGATAGCTCAGCAGACTAAAGCGCCTGCTTGGGCAAGCACAGAGACCTGGATTTGATCCCCAGCACCACATACTGCACCGGCCCCACCCCCAGGCCCACGGGCCACCAAGTCGAGGTGGGCTGGTGCGGGCCTGTAATCCCAGCGCTGGGAAGGCTGAAGACAAGAGGATCTTTATGCGTTGGAGCTGCCTAGTGAAATCTTGTACCAAATACACACACACAAAAAAGACTGACATGCAAAATGGATCAAACAATAAGAACAAGGATTGTTAGACAAAGAGTCTAAAGCTCTTTTCTAGGGCAGGACTGGCCTCACATTCCTTAGCGGTTCCAAACCATGACTTCAGCCTCTGCCCTTTGCTGATAACATCACTCTAGCATGAGGTAGGGCCAGGCTAATGGCATTGCGCTGTGTGAGTTCGGCTTTCCCAGATGCTTACAGTTACCAAAAAATTCTGTTGGATACTGCGGCTTAGCTGTCTTCCACATGGCTGCAATGAGATCTTATCTTTTGTCCAGGGCTTCCCACAGCCCAAGCAGGTGCAGGAAGCTGTGGATCCAGGCCTAAGCTCCGGAGAAGGCAGGTGGGCTGCCCCTGGTCTCCACCCATTTCCTCCTATGTCCCCAAATGTCAGCCCCAGATGACAGACACATGGATCTTGTCTTCACTCCAGTTGGACAGCTGCATATGGAACTCAAAAATGTTATCAAACGTTGCCCTTGCGTTAGGTAGGATTCTCCAGGATGGCCCTTGGAGTTGAGCGCTCAGGTGTGGCACAGCTGGCGGCGCACCTGCTAAGCAACAGTGTGCAGCCCCTCACGTCTGCTGGCTCCGCTGTCCTTTAATTCCCCAGAGCAAAGCGATGTTCACGTGGAAAGGAAAACTGGACGTCAAAAGTGGAGGGAGACAGGACCTCCGGGGGCAGAGTCGCTGGAATGCAGGCCGGAGAACCCGGCAAAGGCCTGGGGACTCCTGCGTCCGCGGTTGGAGTGCAGAGACACTCGCAGGCCATCCACACCAGGTGCAGAGTGACTCGAGCGCATGGACAAGGAGGCGCCAGCCCGGGCGCGGTCTGAGGGGCGCGGGGACCAGGCGGCCTTGCAGACGCGCTAGGGCGCGGGGGTCGGGGCGCCGAGGGGCGCGACGGCTGCCTGCGGGGCAGGGCGTCCCCGCGGCCGAGGGGCGCACCCGTTTCCCAGCCTCTCCCCACAGCCCAGCCGGGGTCGGGCCGGGTCTTCCGAGTCGGCTCCTGGCGCCGCTCCAGCCGCAGCCCGGCCCAGGGGACTCAAACTGCGGCGTCTGGAACAGTTCTTTCCTCCAGATACCGACACCTGGGAGCTTTCTTTTTTCCTTAAAGCGCCCTCAGCGAGCCGCAGTCCCCCTGCCCAGGCCGGGAACTCGACGTGGCACTCGGAGGAGGGATCCGCGGGCGGGGCGGTGACTCACGCGGACCCGGGTGGGAGCAGGGCGGGCGGGCGGGCGGGGCGGAGCCGCGGGTATAAAGCCCCACCCGGCAGGCGGCCCTGCTCGCCCCGGACGTTAGCTCGGTCCGCTCGGTCGGCACGGCCCAGGTGAGCGGAGTCCCCGGAGGGTCCGAGTGCGGGAAGGCCGGGGTCGTGCGCCCGGTCCCGGGGGGCTGGCAAGGCCGGGTCTGGACGGAGCTGCGGGCGGGTGTGGCCGGCGCTGCGGGGCGTCGGCCTCCGGGGTGCGCCCGCCCGCCGCAGCCTCGGCCCCGAGGGCGTCGACTTAGCCCTGCACCCCGGGGGCTCAGCTCCCGGGCTTCCCGCTCGCGTGGACTCGGCCGCGTGGGGAAGGCAGCGGCCCTGTGCTGCGCGGGTGCGGCCGCGAGGCGGGGACCCGGGTGCAGGCGAGGGCGTGGCCCGCAGCTGCTTGGGGCCGGGGTTCCCCGAGTTTCCCGGCCGACGAAGGTGGTTTCCGAGACCCATCTTTGCAGCGGCCCGGAGACTGCGATTGCTGCAGACTGCGAATCGCGCGTTCATTGAAAACTAAAGTACTCTAAGCGCCCTGCAAGGGCGCCAGAGGCTTCAGTTTTAGGGTGAGATTGCCCAGGTTAAAGCCCTGGACCAGCCGAGCCAGCGGAAGCGCAGTCTCCACCACCAGGCCTCCGCGGTCCGAGCCCTCCGGGGTGGGGAGGGGGCTCCTGATGCTCCCGGTCATCATCTGGGGCCATAATCTGGGATTCGAATGCAAAATGAGCTTTTCACAGCGAAGCAGTGTGGTGGAAAGTGCTTAGGTTCCAGGCCAGATAGTTTTGAAGATTTTTTTTTTTTTTGTCTTTTTGAGACTGGCTTTCGCTGTGCAGTCCAAGCTGACCTCTCTTGCAATTCCGCCTGCTTTAGCCTCCCCAGTGCTGGGATCACAGGAATGCGCCGCCACGCCCAGCTTGAAGATGGCCTTGATTAAATTATTTTAATTTGGAAATTGTTTCTTTGAGCT
>NW_004524602.1:15570375-15609403 GCF_000260255.1 Octodon degus
GAGGCCACAGGAGAGGAAATTCCAGTTCTTTAAAAAAATTCTTTCCGCCCATTCACTGTCTGCGGTATTTTTCCTTCTCCAGTCGCCAGGAGCAGTGCTCTGACTGTGGGGAGGGGCCAGGTTATCAGCCAGCAGCTGGGAGATCCCTGCTGGAGGCTGGGTGCTCACGCTGAGGTCACCTCCAGATCTTCTAGGGCACAACACCGAACGGTTAAGGCATCCGAGCTGAGTCATGTTGGGGTGGGGCTCATCCCACCAGGGGTCTAGGGCCTGTTCCCGGCGTCGTGTGGCTAGCTGTGGATCCAGGGAGTGGCCCTGACACAGCCGTTTGTCTACACACTTTGTCTCCTCACCACACCCAGCCTGCACACTCATACCCAAAGGAAATCGGGGTCCCAGGGCCAGGTGTGTGTCCTGCCTCCTCCTGCCTACAGATGTCCCTGGGACCCAAGCAGCCCGGACAGTGCGAAGGTCAGGTTGTGCAAGGGCGGGGCCGCCACCCATGCTGATGCAGGATCCCACGCCTGAGCTGCCTGCCAGGCTTTGCAGAGATGGGCAGAGGCTGGGAGTTGAAGCCTCCTAGGCATGTGTGGAGCCATCCTCACATTTGAACTTGAGGGAGAAAGGCCATAGAAGAAAGAAAGAAATTCAGCTCCCTCGAGTGAAAGGCTCCAGTCCACGTGAACCTCTCCAAGGTGCACTGAGTGCTCACCATGTGCCCGATGCCCTGAGTCAGGAGGCACCATTAAGGCTGCGCCCAGAGGTGGATGACGTCAAGGCCTTCACACGCAGCGCCGACGTCTTCCTGACACAGAGTGGAGGGCACAGAGCTAGGAGGCTGTGCCGGAAGCTGAGCGGGCTCTGATGCCCCTCGTCCTGAAGCCCGCCTTAGGACATCGCTGGCAGAGACAGTGCTGTTGGTGGAGGGAACAGGCGACTCAGGGTTGAGGGTGTCTGCAGGGAAGTTAGCCCGCCCTCTGTGCAGGCTGAAGCAGGGAAACACAGTGTAAGGTCTTCAGTGGGCTGTGCCTTCAGGGGGCCGCTGCACCCTCGGAAAGCACAGTGAACAGGCCATGAGACCCTGCGATGGAGTTGCAGGCGTGGGGGCCGTTCCCAGCCCTGGAAGCCTTCATGCCGGTGACATCATGGTTCCTGCCTGTCTCTGGCTGCCCACTCCAGCCCTGTCTCAGGAGACTGGCGAGAGAGGCCCTGGGCAGAGCTAGAGGCTGCCGCGGGGGTGTAGGCAGCAAGCAAACATTGATTCAGATCAGGCAGGGAGAGGGCCAGGTTCCAGCAAGCGCCACGGGCCCTGTTCCTTCTCGTTGGAGGCCACTGGGCAGAATTCCAGGGGTTCTGGGGAATGGGTTGGCCTTGTGACTCAGGCATTAATCAGGACCATGAAGCCTGGAGAAAATTATGTGCTCTCAAGGAGGTTCTGTTCAATAAAGACGGCATAGGGAGGCAGGGGGTGGAGGGCAGCGGAGACTTGCCGCCCCCTCCTTCACGCGGGGTTTCTGGCTTGGAATTCCAGAGCAGGCTGCTGTGCCCAGGGCGGTACAGTAAGGGCTTCGGTGGGGAAACCCGGCCCAGAGCCCGAGCCTCCCGCCCCCACTGGTTTTGGCTTTGAAATCCTCCTTTGTGTCATCCACTCCCGGGCTGATTCACGGCGGTTGTTAGGGGTCTGTGTGGTGGCAACTCCACACAACAATGCAGTTTCGGAGGCGAGTAAGGGGTGTGTCTCCCCAGTGTGGGGCAGGCGCCTTTCCAGCACCTCAGCAGACTGGGCCTGTTGTGGGTGGGGGGGAGGGGAGGGGGAGGGGGAAGGGAGGAGAAAGAGAGGGAGGGGGAGGGGAGGGGAGGGGGAGAATTAGTATTTGGGCTTTCTGGAGCTGTCTGTTAAGTTCAGTGAAACTTTTTTCTCCCTGCTGACATTTTTTAAGTTTGCTTTTTTTTTTTTCCCCTTTCCTTTTTGTTCGTTTCAGACTTTTTTTTACTTGCACTGAAAAGGTGTCCTTACCGGGTGGCTCCCTACCAAAGAGCGTTTTCAGTCAGATTATTAACAGTCTCCCTCGCTGGGAACCGTCCGTTCCCTGTTAGGGTGGAGCGGGGCGAGTCTGCCTTCCCACCCCACCCTGCAGCGAGTTGTTTCCGAGCATTTCGGGGTGGGTGTGGCGCCCTCAGCCTTCTCCCTCCACTTTATTTTCCTGAACGACCCACTTTCCCTGATCTAGCTGCGCAGAGGAGGCCACCAGGTTCCCCTCCTTCCCTGGGAACGCAGGTGGGGCGTCCGGCGACAGATCGTGTTGCCCGATAGCTCTTTGCAAGTTGAAACCAGCCTGCGCCTGGGCGGGGTGCGGGCATGGGGAGGGGGGTGGGCCGGCTGCCGCTTCCGCGTTCCAGGGCGGGGAGTGGGAGTGGGGGGAGTGGGCCGGGGGTGCTCTGCCTGGAAAACGGAGCTGGCAGGGTGCGGCCGCTCCGGGGCGCGGGGCAGAGGCCAGCCTTAAATCTTGGAACAGTAGGCTCACTCTAGGCAGAGGGACTGCTGCAGCAGGCAAATCCGGGCTCCCGAGCTAACGTTACTTACTTCCGGAGATGGGTCCCCAGCCCGTGGCCAGCCAGGGCTCAGCCTTGTGCAATCGTGCTTGCTTCATGGTTCAGACGCTGCCGAGGGGGCCGCGCGGGGCTGGGTTCCTTTCCGTACCTGCCCTCATTCTCCGCCTCGCCCGGCTCGCCGCCCTTCTGCCCCCTCCGCTAGCATTGGCTCCCTGAATTCTCTGGTGAGTCAGGGTCCGCGCCTGGGCATGTGGGGGCTCTGTTAGCTCTCTGACCTGGTGGTCACTCTGGGTCTTAACCTTCGAGGAAGAAGGGCTACAGTAGTGGGGTCTAAAGGACACTGGCCTAGGCCTGAGGGAGTTGGGTCCTCATGCAGGGGACCCTGGCCTGGCCTCTCTGGTGTCTCCTCCAGGGGCAGAGGTTGGTGTCTCTAGGACGGACAGGCCCAGCGTGTGCTTATTTATGGGTTTCCAGGTCGTCGATCTGAAGATCCCCAGCGTGTGTGACCCGCAGCGCCACTGCCAAGGCGTGTTGCCTTTAGTTTAGTCAGAGGCCCTGCACGCAGCTGACGTGGGAGCGACCGTGGGAGCGACCGGCAAAGGCAGTATTTCTCCCGGTGACTCCTCGGTGCTACTCACGTGATGTGGGGGGAGGGGTCGGTGAAGGTCCACGGCTGTGAGGACTACAGTGCTGACCGTATTTCTAAGTTGAGGGCCTGGGCGATAGCTCAGTAGAATAAGCACTTGCCTGGCACGTGCAAGGTCCTGAGCTCAATCTCCGGTACCGCAAACAAAATACACTCTAAGGTGAACGTGTGTTTGTAGTATATCTCATGAGATTCCCAATCTTTACATGCATACAGGCATGTGCAGGGAGTGTTAGCAAGCTTCCCGGGTGCCACTCTGAGGTCACAGTGACTGTGCTTATCGGCACGTTTTTGTTCTCTGTGCAGAGTGGTTGTAAGTAAGATACATATTCCTTGTATTAAACAGCGGCACAGTGTGTTCTGAAGTTCATTTATCACTTAGCAGATGGTGAACCTTTTAGAGGTCAGTGCCCAGGCGGTCACCAGAACCGCACCTATGTAGCACAGAGTGCCAACACTACAGGTAAACCTGAATGCCGTGCCTCAGGGACGACCCTGGGGTAACTGGCTGGGTGCCCGCAGAAAGGGCTCTGTGTGCCCACTGCAGCCATAGGCTCACCATAGGTTCCTGGTGGACCCCTACCCAGGACCTTGTAGCTCGAACCCTTGTCATATGGAGGGCTCTTCCTGTGTCCTGCTGTGTGGATGAATGAACTGTGCTCTTGGGGCCGGGAAAGTGACTCGGTGGTAGAATGTGGCCAGGTCACTGAGTTCCACCCCTAATATGGAAACAAAAAATTGAATATGATACTGAAAGGTGGCAGGAGAGAGCTTTGTGGAACGGGGCTGTCACCACCTACTGGAGCCAATACCAGAATCATACGGACTTCAGGACGCTTGGCTTGCTAGGAAAAGGACCGAGGAGGGTGGCATGGGAGGAAGAACTGTGGATCTAGACAGCAGGAGGGCTGCCGTGTTGTGGGGCGGGACAGGATGGTTGAAGTGAGGAGCAGCGGGCTGGCCCAGCCTCCTTTGCTGAGATGTAGAGGGACGGAGGCTGGGTTCTGGCATTTTTGTTTCTAGTTGTCTATGGTAGTGACAAGCAGAATTCAGTCCTGTTTTGGTGATTCTCAGCTGAAGGCCGCTGCTGTGACTCCCGGATGCTTCTGGGCCCACGTCAGGATTCTGGAGATTCTGGCCTTAGGAAGGGACACTTCCGTTTTTGCCAGGAGATCCCAAGCCTCGGCCCGTGCTACTGATTACTACACAGGCTTTTGGTTGAGAGCAAACCCAGCTCTCTAGATCCTGGGGCCAGCCCTGCTCAGTGGGAATAGGGTAGGAGCTGCAGACACAGCGGCAGGCGTTAGAGAAAGGTCAGAGAAGTAGGTGACCCTAGCATTACACGATGTATTTTATTTATTGTGATATGCCGAACATATCATAGAGTATGTCATCGGTATAACAATTAATTACCAGTGGAATAGTTTCCATCCCCCAGCTCCAAAATCCAGTCCCTTATCCTGAGGACGCGTCTTGGCTTGGCCTGGGACGTTTCAGATGCCTGCTAGCCACATAGGGCTGGCAGCTGGTGCAGTGGACGGTTGAATTATAGCAAAGACATTCTTACTAATGAATTAATTAATTTTGTACTTTGGAGGCAGGATATGTAGTTCTGGCTGGCCTTGAGCTCACTTTGGAGCCCAGGTTGGTCTTGAGCGCACGACGATCCTCCTGCCTCAGCCTCCCAAGTGCTGGGATTACAGTGTGCAGCACCATGTCCGGCTGTAGCTTATTTCTAGAGCAAGACTTACTGTCCAGGATGTTAGCTCTCGGGCTAGTCATACTGGCAAGAAGAGGCCGCCCAAAGCTGTGGGGCTGGGCGGATCGGAATGGTGTTGATCGGCTTCCTTTTTGACTAGTTTAAAACGCTTGTGTGAACCCAGTGCGGTGCCTCACACTGTCATCCTGGCACTCTGAGAGGATCTCATGCTTGGGGTCACGCGTAGATGGACCCTGTCTCAGAGTAAAACAGGGCTGGAGGCATAGCAGAGTACTAGAGTACTTGCCTGTCAGGAATGAGGCCCCAGGCTCAAAAAGCAAAACACTGTGAACACCAGGAAGAGCGGAGAAAGCCCAGGATGAGAACCCTGCAGGGATGCGTGTGTAAGCACAGCCAAGGGCGAGGCTTCTCATCATGTCCCCTCAGGTCCCAGCCTGCACCGGCCTGGAACCTGCTTAGTATGAAACTGTTTTACAAATGTCTTGCTGGGTGTGGTGCTGCATGCCTATAATCTCAGCACTCAGGAGGCTGAGGCAGGAAGATTGCCACGAGTTAGAGGCCAGCCTGGGCTCTGTAATTCAAGGCCAGCCTGAACTGCAGAGCAAGACTTGGTCTCAGTAAATAAATAATAATAAAAAAAAATACCTCTCAGCATCACTGGATTAGGGATGCAGTTATGGGCCTGATAATACGGATCATTGGATTAGGGATGCAGTTATGGGCCTGATAATACGGTGGTCCACGCAGAAATGGGCCGCGTGAGAGTGCTGTTGACCTCAGTTCACACCAGGGCTCTTGGGCCTTCTCTGCATGTAATTACATGTGAGACAGGTGAGGGTCATGCCGAGTTTGAGATATGTGCCAGGCGTTCTGATAAGTGGAAGACTCAGCTCTGTCCTTCTCACCGAGCTGGACTGGCCTCGGATCCCTCTGTTCTGGTGCCGGCCCATTAGTCTGCTCAGTTCTGTTTGTTCAGAGCAGGACGGGCTGGCCTAGGGGAGACTGTTGCTGCGTCTCCTGTTCCTAATCGTGAGGCGGGTATCTGTTCCAAGAATCCTGCTGTCCT
The DNA here is from genome assembly GCF_000260255.1 of Octodon degus. Taxonomy (NCBI): domain Eukaryota; kingdom Metazoa; phylum Chordata; class Mammalia; order Rodentia; family Octodontidae; genus Octodon; species Octodon degus. The sequence continues at coordinate 15,576,361 of NW_004524602.1, forward strand.
GGCCTAAGATGAAGTGGTCCAAGCGGTAGAAATTAGTGGAGTGAATCTCAGCTTTGGGGGAAAGGCAGCCTCTTTATTGAGACTCTTTTGTTGTGCTTTTGTTTTCCAGGTTTGTTCAAAATGTCTACCGTTCACGAAATCCTGTGCAAGCTCAGCTTGGAGGGGGACGTAAGTACCAGCGTTGCTCACTGGGTGCAAGCCTCGCGCTCGCTCGGGGGTCTCCGCGGAACAGTGCGCTTTCCCCGCTTGTCCAGGGAAAACCGACACGAAGTTGCGTCTTGCTGGGCAGCCTTCCGCCCCATGTTGCGACCTTAAAATCTTGGCATCCCATTCGCATAGGACAGAGTTAGAGACCCGGCCTGACTAGACTTAGACTGCGTAGTGTTCATTATGTCCGTGGCCATCGCCGTTACAAGGGACGATGTGTGACTTTGTACTGTTGTGATTGTGGTTTTGTTTCTGTTTAGCGTACACTTCTGCTGGATCCAAAAGGCGCTCTGCATCCAAAAGGCGCTCTGCGTCTTTTAGACTCTCCCCCAGGGTGCGGGCTAGGCCAGACCCTGCACTTTTCTCTTTAAAATTTCATGCCTGGGAAAGCTCTTCTCTATAAAGCCAGGAATTACTGGAACTCATCATAATTTAGTTTGGCCATCAGGGAGCTCAGAGTTAAATTTGTCTTTCAGAGGAAATATGTGAACCCAGGACATGTACTTCTTTCTTTCAGAATGAAATTTTCAGGCTGGCCAGATAGCTCAGTGGATTATAAAATATATACTGTCATTCAAATTAAGATTTAAATTGGGTGTGGTGACGCACACCTGTAATCCCAGCACTCCGGAGGCTGAGTCAGGAGGATCCTTGTGAGTTGAGACCAGCCTGGGCTCCAGAGTGAGCTGAAGCTCAAGCCTGATCTGCCTAGCGAGATCCTATTCTGAGAAAGTCACTAAAAACAGAGACTCCCTCAAGGATCCGACAGTGTGGGCCGCGTGGCTCAGCATCCTCTCTGTCTCTGGTCCTGGTCATCCACGTGCTCACGTGAGGGGGTCGAAGCAAGTGCCGCAGGATGGAGCCTGCGCAGCCAGGCCTAGTTCTGCCTTTGCAAGTCCTCCGGGGCCTCGTGTGCCCCGCTGTTGGCAGCGGCACCAGCTGTCTGGGAGGCTGGGTCTACGCAAGTGGTGGGCCGTTTTTGTGTCTAATAGCTTTGATCTTTAGATCACTTTTAGTATCAATTTACAGGAGAGCTGTTGGTTCCTTGGAGAGCATCTCCACCCCCGTGTGGCACATTTCTCCCTGTTGGGGGACGAGGCCTCTAAAAATGCCACCCATTTCCCAAAATATTAAGGGCAGAAAAGATCACTTTTGCCCCAGTAACTTAATTTTTTGGCCAGCTCATTTTTTTAGGTAAGAGGTCCAACTGTCTGTTTAGTTCTGTTTCTAGAGATACTTTAAAATAACAGACCTTTTACCCAATTACTACTGTTTTGGAATAGAGTGATGTTTAGCCTAGTAAAATAAAGCCCTGTGTGTTTAGGCTGGTGGTCAGACTGTCTACCTTTGCAAATTAGGAATTGATGGTGCTGTTAAAAAATGGGAAAATGTTTTTCCTTACATCTCCCCTGCATTTTGTGGCCACCACGTGAAGTACAGGGAATATTTCAAAATATCACTTTGCCCTGAATGCTTGTCCCATTTCCATTAAGCTATTCTCCTGAAAAGCTTAAGGAGTGAAATTAGATGCAGCAAGCCTTGGTAATCCAAAGCTTAGGTGCCAAGATTCTCTTCCCCAGCTTTATCACGTGGCCAGGACATTTGGACGTGCATGCGTGACCCTGAGTTTAGATTTCTACCACAGCTGTCCTGGAGGTCAGGGGTTGGGCGCTTACCATGCACACTCTTTGCTGTGAAGTTCCCAGGCGAGCTGGGCGTGGAGTCTGCAACCCCAACCCTCCGGAGGTTGAGGGGATCACAGGTTCAAGCCCAGCATGAGCGGGCTATGCCCTGACTCCATACCGAGGAAGGAGAAGGGGGTGGGGACCCTGGAAGCTGAGCCAGAGCGCTGCCCTCGTACCCTGTGGCTCAGAGGGCTGCAGAGGGGGTGGTGGGGACATTGTAGGATGGGACAGTGGTGGGTAGATGGCTTTGCTGTCCTTGGCCAGCCAAAGCCCTGTGTCTGCCATCCCCTGGGGGCTGGGTACTTGTGACCAAGGCGGCAGGCGAGACTTAAATTCCTGGAAGGTTGAACCGCCAGGAAGCCGGTGGGCGGGCAGAGCTCGCCTCCGTCAACCAGGAAGGGTGAGTGCTTTGACAAGCACTGTGGGAAGAGGGCTGGTGTGCCGGGCAGGTAGGACGGAGCACACAGCGGAGTGGTGGCCACGGGGTGGTGTTGCGCAAGGTGGCGGGAGCACAGAGGAGAGAGAGCAGTGGGAACAGTGGGGATGTGGGCCATCTGTGGTGCCGGTGGTGGCCGGAGCAGGGGACAGGAGGGCACCTCCTGTGCTTATCTGATAGATCTCTCTCCTCTCTCTGTCTGCCTCTGCCTCTGCCTCTGCCTCTGCCTCTGCCTCTGCCTCTGCCTCTGCCTCTGCCTCTGCCTCTGTCTGTTGCTGTCTCTGTCTCTCTTCCCGGGTTCCTCAGGCTGCTCAAGGACTCCAGATCCTCCTGCCTCAGCCTCCAAGTAGCTGGGATTTGCATGTACTGTTTAAAGATTTGAAGACCCAGCAGTACTGCCTCAGGGACATTCATGTGCCTTTAACAAAAACTCGGCAAAGCCTACTAGCCATTCAGGCATTTCTGCCTAGGAGCTGAGTTTGAAGGCCGCTAGATCAGTTTAATGGCCACCACCTTCCCGAATAAATGCTGCTCTCCTCGGGTTCCTCAGCTTGGCATTCACGCCTTTGTGCTCTCGCTAAAAGGCCGAAGGTAGGAATGCGGACAGTTTGTTCTGCGCTGGGCGGATTTTGAACAGTTCTGTCCGGGAAGCCTGCGCTCTCCTGTGCGGCAGTTGTGTGGCTCGTACTTAGCTGAAGCGAGAATGATGGTTGAAAGAAACAGAACTGAAAGAGTAAATAAGATCCAAAAGGTACAATAGACACCGTCAAAGAGAAAGAACTGCTCAAACGGAAAGAACAACCAGTCTGGGGGAAAGGAGAAAAAGAAGGACAGGAAATACACACACACACACACACACACACACACACGCACACATACACACACACACACACACACGATAGCCAAGATAATTGTACTACTAATTTCTGTTGGTTTATTCAAAAGAACAGTTAATGTCTAATTCATCAATTTTGCAAGCTTGTATCTGGTAATCTGAACATCTACTTGGAAGATAACAACGTGCAATGTTACAACCATTGTTTATTTCCTATCATGTGTTGAAATACTCTTGTTGCTGATGCTTTTAAACATTTTTTATTCTCTTTAAAAGAAAAATAAATAAATAAATGAAAGAAAAAAAGAAAGAAAGAAAGAAAGAAAGAAAGAGAGTCCCTCTTGGTGATCCGCGCGTGGGGGCTGCAGGCGCATGTTCCTGACGCTGTCTGTGTTTGCACCCCAGCACTCCACACCCGCCAGTGCCTACGGGTCCGTCAAAGCCCACACCAACTTTGATGCGGAGCGGGATGCCCTGAACATCGAGACAGCCATCAAGACCAAAGGTGGGTGATGCGAGATCCCCCTTACACACACACAGGGCTCCGCCGAGGACCTGGAGGCCCTCGCTATCCTCCAGCCAGGCCCCTGCACTGGTCAGCTGAGGTGCTGTGGGGCTTAAGGGAGCAGAGCCAGGCCGGGCAGGCTTTCTCTTCCAGCTTTATTCCTAGACCAGTGTGGGCCCCTTTGACCCGACGGGCCGCCCGTGACTGAGCTTGGGCTGGTGGAAGGGCTGTCTAGCCCTAGGCTTTCCTCGAATTCCAGGGTGAGTGGGAAGCCACCAGCTCACTTGCAAGCCTTCCTCCCTTTTGAAACAAAGCAAATGGAGCATTTAATTTGGTTTGGTTGGGTTGGGCAAGAACTCCTTGGGGTCATTATTTCTTGCAGTTGTATAGAGTAGATCCACAGCCCTTTGGGCTTGTAGTAGCGAGGCAGTCTAGGGGTTGTGATTCACCCGTATCCCTGGTATCCTGGCCGTCGTATGGTCGTTCTTAGGGCTCCCTGGTGTCTGGACAAAGCACCTCCTTCCACCATGAGGCAGCAGGGAGAGCAGGAATATCCCCCTCCATGGTTCTAACAGCACAAGGGTCTATGCCACCTGCCCCTTCCTTTCTTTTCTTTTTTTTTTTTTTTTTTGGCTCAACCTTTTCATATAAAAAACTCATTGATGTACAAAAATGTGAAAGTTTGACAATGACAACATATGAAATCCTGAGGTTGAAAGTCCCCTCCAGTGCACTCCGTGGTCACATGCGCCCACCCACAGATTCTGGCGTGGAAACATAAACTAATGCCAACCAGTGCCACCAAGAAGTGCCAGCGTGTGTATCCTTCACTCCGTCAATCACAGACCCAGTATCCACTCTGACACTCAGTAACAAAAAGCACAGCATCTTCCCAGGAACAGCAAGGCAGGCTTCTTACTCACGATGGAGTAGCACGAACACACCCAGGAAGAAAAGGACTGCATACTTAAATTTAGGGTAGTCATTCATGAGGATTGTCACAATTCCAATGTAAGGAACAAGTAATTCCTGTCCTCCACTGATCTGTTCTCCTGATATAATCCCCTGGCTCTCCCCACGACATCTTTTTTCTCTAGCCAGTGCTGTCCTTGTGTATAGAGGCCTCGATCATCAACAGCATTGTTATCTCCTTTGGTCAGAAACTTAATTTGCCCATTTTGCTTTTTATGAATCTTCAAGACTCAGATGAACTATAGGAATCTCTCTTCCTTCTATCCTAAAAACAACAATTTCCCCTACTCGTATAGGATCTTCAACTCGATTTGTTAGAAAGAGAAGATCTCCTCTGAAATGCAGGCTCCATGCTGCCGGGTATGTAGAGGTTTCAGTCCATGGCCAGCTGTCTTCCAGGCAGGGGGGCACATGGCAGAGGGGCATTATAGTGGAGAAACAACTCATGGTGTGGCAGGGAAGGCAGAAGGCATCAAGTCCCCTTCCGTTCCCTGGGGCCGTTGTGGGCCACCTGTAGTCGCTGCCAGCTCTGCTGAAGGGGAGAAGCTGTGGAGGACTTCTGTTAGGCCTTTAAGAAATTGCTTTTGGTGATTTTGCTTTTTTGTTTGTCTCATACCCTGGGTTGAGCCCTGGGCTGCTCTACCACCAGGCCACGGCCCTCGCTTATTTTGATTTTGAGACAGGTAGCCCAGGTTGGCCTTGGCCTTTGGATCCTCCTGTCTCAGCCTCCTGAGCTGGGATTGTGGGCATGCGCCATCATGCTTGGCTTTTGGTGCTTCTGAAATAAATTCTTGTCAAAGGTTGAAATCAGAACAGGAGATTAAGATCCAAAGGGCTGTCTCAGGTCAGTCAGTTCTGATCAGAGAAGCACCCCGAGTTCAAAGGCTAGTGCTGCCACTCACTGGGGGTCTGACTCCAAGGAAGCCCTGGGCTCTGGAAACTCCCGTTTCCTCACCTATGGAGTGGGGCTCAAGCACCCCATCATGCGCTAGCTCTTGGTGTGGACCGTGGTGGACATGCGTTACCAGGCGGAAGCCAGGCTCGGAGGCTCACGCCAGTCGTGCTGTTCCATGCCGGCACCCCGGGAGGTGGGAGCAGGGGGATAAAGTTGGAACACAGCCTGGGAAACTTTGTGACAGCCCCCAGTGGCAAAAAGAAAAGCAGAGAGACACAGGAACACACATGCACGTGTCTGCTTGCCTAAAAGTCGCCCTTCTTCGTTAGGGGTGTGCCTGGGTGCTTGTGGCATCCCAGTGACCTTGGTGAATGACCCCAGAGCTTGGGACTCCAACTCATTTGGTAGAGACAGATGCTGTATCTTTTATGGACTTAGGCAGAGGGTGTGTTCATCTGGGAGTGAGAGCTTTTAAACGTTGGAATGTAAAGATTGCGCAAAGGAACTGTGGTCCCGGAGAGTTCCTGTTAATAAAAATACCTTCAGGCCCTTTCTGCATGAGTAGAAAAATACTGCAGGTCCCAGCAGGTGACGGGGGTGGGGGAGTGGGGGAGCATGGGAATTCCTGCATTCCGGTCTGGGCAGCAGGGACGCAGTGTGGGGCTCACCTGGCACTTGGGGAGCAGCGGGCGCCAGGAGCGTCAGCTCCACCGCTGCTGGGATGTCCCCCCTGCTCACTGTCACGCCAGTGTCTGCCACCCCCGGCCCCTGCCGACATTCAAGCTGAGTTCGGCCCAGCCCCGGGCTCCACGCGTGTGTTCTTGGGTACCACCTGCGGCGCCCAGCTGTCGGATCAGAACCGTTTTCTGAGCCCTGAACTATTTCCAGGCATGAAATGCATTGCCAGCCGCGGTCCTGCGGTCATCTGATGGCGTCCCTGTGTCACTCAGCATTGCTTAAGTCCCCTGGCCCTTGTTTTCTTTCTACTCTTAATGCTCAGTGAGTGTCATTTTTCACTTACTGTTGGTGCCTCGTGATTTCAGGGAGCAGCTGTTTTCTTGAGTTAAATCCATCAGCCATTGAGGTTAATTTCTTTGTTGCCACTTGAAAAAGCCTTCAGGCCTCTCAGGAAAGGCTGGGGAAGAGGGCATGATGTGTCAGTGTTGGCTGTCTGGGGCAGGGAGAACCTGGATGTGTCAGTGAAGGAGACGTGAAACCACCTCAGGGTATTTTCAGGATGTCGTGCGTGGTATGGGCTGACGTGGTGGCGCAGGCCTCTAATCCTAGCACTTGGGAGGCTGAGGCACGAGTTTGGGGCCAGCCTGGGTTCCATAGGGACTTCAAGGCCAGCCTGAATTACAGAGCCAGGTGCAAGAGGAAAAAAAAAAAAAAAAAAAAAGGAAAGGACATTAGTAACAGATGTACAGAATCACGAGTGATTGATGTTGGCCTTTCTCAAGCTTTTGCATGTTCTGTATTTTTGAAGTTTTCTAGAGTGATCTGTTTAACCTGCATAATGAATGGCAGCAAGCATGACAGAATGAGCTCGCTGGTTGGGGAGGTGGCACCATTCTGACCCTTTCTCCTCGGCCCTTAATGTTTCAGATGACAACACCACCGGTGACCCAGGTGTCCCTAAGGTGCTCCCACCAGGCCCAGGCCTGGTCCCAGCGCCCCCCGCCCCCTGACATTTTGTCTGGAGCTCGTCTTTTCTTGACATCAAATAAAACAAGGGGAAAGGCAAAGGCCGACGCAGACGCAGGCCAAGTGCCAGGCGATGGCGTCCCCACGCCCTGCTAGATAAGTTAGATGGCGCTCTGTGTGCCACCTGCGAGGGTGGGCGCTCCCTCTGCTGTCCCTGTGTCTGTGTTCCTGGGAAAGACAGGAAAAGAGCTGGGCGGGGGCAGGGGCGCACACAGGGAAGAGGCCCGTGGTGACGCCACCCTTGCTGGGGGAGCACCTAGGTGCTCCCGGCTGTCTGGCCGCACCTGCAGACTGTCTTCTCCACAGGCCTCAGCTCTGTCCCTCTCCTCATGCTCCTGCTGCAGGTCCTTGTCCCTTCCTGACCCCCATCCCTGCCGCCCTCCTGTGCAGCTCCAGTCCTGCCACAGCCATTGCTTACTTCCGGTTGTGTCTCTCCTGGTTCGTGAATGCTTTCTAATGCTCAGGCCATGAGTCTTTGATAAGGTGCATGTTTGACCCGAGGAGCAGTCAGAGGGCCCAGGGTGGGGACCAGAGCATCGCACAGGTACACGCAGGCAGGCGGCCTCAGGGCCACAAAGGTCGTTCCGGAGCTGGGTGACGTCCAGAGAGCGCGAAGTCCCCAGTGGCGTGGCTCTTGCGGAACAGCGTGTCCGTGGCCTGGTAGCCATGTCAAGCGCCGCCTGCGCCCCACAGTACCCTGCCGTGTGCACACTCTCTGGCTCGAGGTGGTCCATGCAGCCACTTAGATTAATTTGTGTCTTGTTAGCAACGAAGTTAAACCATGCAAAAGTAGTAATATTGCTTAATTAACAAGAGGTTTCTGTGATTTAATCTACAGGAGTCTCTTGGTCTAGATTGCCCTTGGGTTAAATATATACTGTGGTGTGTACAACACAGCTGTGAGTGGTTTGGCGTATGGGTCCAAATAACTCGGAAAGAAAGTCAGCTAAATTAGAAAAGGACAAATCTAGACTCCATGAAAGAGGTAGTAATTATCGCCAGCGCCTCCCTGGAGTTAGTGCAAGTGCCAGTAAGCAGGAAGTGCCTTAGTCTCTCCGGAAGGCAGGCTCTGTCATCAGCACGGGTTTGATTTTAGAAGTTTTGTGCGCGGGGTGAGAGATGCGAAGCAGGCGATTTCTCCTTCTCCAGCGCAGCTATTGTGGGGGCCGCAGCATGCTTGGTGCGCCTTATTCCCATTTCTGCGGTGAAGCTGCTTAGGCTTTCCTGCATGGCCTGAACACTAGCGTCCTGTCCCACTGCAAAGGAGGCCGGGACAGCCTCCTCTTTTCTCCCTGTCTGGGGAATTGAACCAGGAACGGAGGTGGGGCGGCACCAAGCTACATCCCCGGGCCTTTAGATTTATTTCTGGTGCCAGGAATCAAACTCAGGATCTCCTACTTGGCAGGTAGGCAGGCACAGTGTCACTGAGCTGTATCCCTGGCCCAGATTTTGTGTTTTGAGACATGGTCTTGTTAAGTTGCCCAGGCTGGCCTGGAGTCTGTGCTCCTCCTGCCTCAGCCTCCAGAGTGGCCGGGTGGTTCATAGGAGGCCTTGCTGAGCTGCCTCGCCTGCCCTGTTTGAGCACAAGGTTGTTTGGAGTGGGCTTGTGTGGCTGGAGGACAGAGCCCCGCCTGGTGGCACAGCCCAGAGCCTTTCTTATGGGGCGGAGCGTCTCCAGCTGCCCCTTCCCAGCCTTGCCTTCTTTCCTTGTAGACAGTGTTGCACCCCCTGGAGGAAATCCAGACCCCGCACTGGTTTTCCTTTACCTGGGATGAAGCCAGGTTCTTATCTGATGTCAGCAGTGCTGAGCGCTGAGGGAGGGGCGGGACAAAGCGCTCACATCTGGTGGGTTTGTTCAGAGCTTTTCTTCCCCTCTCCTGGAGTGGACGTAGTGTCAGGGCACGGATGGGGCATCGGTTGATTGCGTGCCTAGCTGAGGCAGGGCCTCACCGTGTGGCCCGTCTGCCTCAGCCTCAAGCGCTGGGATCGCAGGCATGTGCTGCCCTGCAGGCTGTTGTGTGCATTTTTGGTGCCTTCCTTTGTCTGCAATTTGATTTGATTCCCGTCCCCTACTCCTGTTTTCCCATTGGTCATGGAGAGCCTTCCACAGCCATGCTGTAACCGAGGCGAACCCCGTTATAGCTATTCAAGGGTCCTGTGGGAGTAGGTGGGGCCTGCAGCCTCTGAGGGGTGGAGCTGAGGTGACAGATTTGATTTCTGCACCGGACACAGCATGACGCCCGCAGGGAGGAGCCTGCCTTAAGGATCCGCTGCTGTTCTGATGAACAGAAAGTGCGCCTGCGCTCCCCCCTGGATCTGGGGCCCTGAGCAAGCTTCAGCCGGGGTTTCCAGGGCGGACCAGGAGAGGAGCAGGGCTTTCCGGTGCTGCCCATCCAGGCCTCCCTGGCCCTGGCCCTCTCGAGCCCTTCGTCCAGCACACACAAAACCATTGGCTGCGTGGTTGCTGAGAGCACCGGCAGCTGGGAGTCTGCATCCGGCTCCCTGGCTGCTGGCTCCCGGCTGTGGGCAATAAAGCCTCACAGTCTCCATGGAATGCGTGGTCATATGCTGACGGGGGCTCTCCACCTCAGAGAGGAGGAGGAGACCGCAGGGGTGGGCAGGATGTGTGGCTTGGGCTTGCACTCACTTTGGATTTCAGGTCCTTCCCCAAGCTGGAAAATACACTGGCGGTAGAAGGGCCCCATGGCCCCACCCTGCTTGGGCCCTGCTGGCCAGGGCTGCTGCTGGCTGGTGTCCAGAGTGCCAGTGACCTCTGAGATGCCCCTGGCCAGAGCGTCAGAATGGAAATACGTGGCAGCCAGCGGGTTAGTGAGCTGACTGCTTTCACTCCGGGGGTCAGCGCTCAGAAGCTCCCTGCTCTCCCCCCAGCCGCAAGTGCTTGCATTCGTGTTTTGGCTCCTTGCTGATCTGCAAACCTTAACTTTGTGTTTGTCTTTTTGGGACAGGGTCTCGCCGTGCAGCCCAGGCAGGTTTTGAGCTCACTGTCTCACTTTTGAAACCAAGCTGGTCTCCAACTCGCAGTGATCCTCCTGCCTCAGCCTCCAGAGTGCTGGGGCTACAGGCTTGCACCACCAAACCCAGGCGGTGCAATTTAACTTAACTTATGTTGGTCTTTGTAAACTTGAAGAAGTCAGCCTGGGTTGTGGGATTTGCAGTACACTCACCCCCGACACCCCGTGGGACCCCAAGAACTCTGGCTTAGAGCAGGTGACCATGAGGGGACAGGGAGAGGGACAGGAGAGGAAGCCTTGTCCAGGTTGGTTTCTTCTTTGAACCTGTGCCCAGCCTGTACAGCCTCGTACAGACCCTGGACTCTACTGCCTGGCGAGCCTCTCCCAAAGCCCTGAGAAGTGGAGAGTGAGGAAGAGTGTGTCTCCAGGGCGCGTGGAGCTCCACCCCGCTAAGCCATCCTAGTGAGCTGGCGCAGGGCTGAGGTGACTCTGCTGCGCGGGGCCCTTGCAGCTCAGCTGGATCGGGCTCCAGGATATTTTCCTCCTCCTGGTTCTGTTTGAAGGGTCTTTTGGGGGATTTTCAGTAACTGGATTGGATTCAAGTTCTGTTTTAGAGAGAGTGACCGAGGCCGACCCCTAGATAGACAGCCAGGTGGTACTGCTGCCGGTGGAGCAGGTGGCTTCATGGGCCAGTTCTCACCTGGGTTGTTCGTTTATTTTTTGTGGCTGGCCTGAGCTTGCCTGAGCTTGCCTAAGCAGGCGCTTTAGACCACTGAGCTATCTCACCGGTCCTTACCTGGGTTATTGTGGCAAAGGAAAGCCTGTGTTTCCCTGAAGCCGTAGTCAGCTGTACCCCAGGCAGCAGACGCCCTGGGCAGAAGTGATGTGCAAGGCTGCGTGTGCAGGCAGATGCCTCATGACTGTCCCCTTCCTCGCCATGCCAGTGGGTTCCTGGGGGTCCTCTAAGCAGTGGAGTTGAGATGTGCCAAGGGGACTGGTCATTTATTTTGTTCCTTTTCTGGTTCTGGGGATTGAGCCCAGGGCCTTCACATGAGTGAATACTTCTAGGTCATTTATTTTTTATTTTATTTTATTTTTTTTTAATTTATTTATTTATCCATCTATTCATGTGTGGCCAGCTCAGCCCACCAGGGGGCGCAGCTGGCTGGCATGTGGTGCTGGGGGATGGAACCGCGGTCCCTGTGCTTCGCCAAGCTTGTTCCAAGTAGGTGCTTTAGACCACTGAGCCATCTCACCAGCCCTTCTAGGTCATTTAAAATGATTGCACAGTACCATTCTGTGGCCAGAAGAACATGTAATCAGTGTGTTGTTGGATACTGTATTTCTCTCTCTTGCTTGCTCGCTTTTTTTTTTTTTTTTTTTTTTATCTTTTTGAGGCAGAGTCACGCTATGCAGTTCAGGCTGGTCTTGAGCTCACTTTGTAGCCCAGGTTGGCCTCAAACTCACAGTGATCTTCCTGCCTCAGCCTCGCCAGTGCTGGGATTACAGGTGTATGCCACCTGCCTCGCTTCCTCCTTTTGTTTTTTTTTAGTTTTCAACATTATCTACAAGAGTGAAAATGAGTATCTTTGAGCCTGACCCTAACACACAGCAGTTGGGTTTCTGTGTTTATGTGGACTGCTCTAAAAATCAGAGCTGACCTTATACTGCCGGAGGTAAGCCGGGATATTGGTATGAGCGCATTTTGAAATGAATATGTGCAGTTTGCCAAAAAATGTGTGCATACGTCGGGAAGAGAAAACCGTGTGTGAGCATGTGAATTCTACATTTATCGAGAGCCCGCGAGATTCGTACAAGTCACCTTCGGCCTCTGCAGTTACAAGAGGTGCTCGCAGCGGTGACCGCGCGCTGAGTACCCTGAACCGCGCTGCTTGAGGTTGCTGCGTGTGCGCTGCGCGCCGGCGGCGTGGAGGATTCTCTGTGACGCACGACAGCCCCTCGGGTCCCCGTGCGGGTCCCCGTGCGAGGGCGGCGCTGTCTGTGGGGGAGACATCGCACTGCCTTTCTTTTTCTCAAGAGTGCACGGATATTTTTGGTGGCGTCTGTCGGTGCCTTTGGCAGAATGGCGCTTAATTCTTGCTCAGCAATTGTGCCCTCGTGGTTTTCGATCTCTCTGCCACCCTGGAGAGGTCGGGACGCCTCTGCCTCCGCGCGTCGCCGTCTGCCCTTGCTGCCCCTTGAGACGCCTCTGATTCCCTTCAGGCCAAGCTGTTTGCAATTGGCGGGTAACCTTGCGGGCCCTGCTCCAGCGCCCCGGGATGACCAGCTCAGTCATGCCAAAGACTGTCCCTTTTATTAAACAAAGTTTATAATCAGTTGGGAGAGAGACCTTTCCCACTCTGAAGCCTTAAACTCGTGCTTTCTTCAGTTAAGTGGCGTGCTTGGAGTATTTCTGCTATAAAATTGGAAAAGTCCAGACACCACGAGGCACTGCTTATCTTTGTAAATACACATGTTCCAATTAAAGGAGCTACTAAAATATTTTGGTGGCACTTCAAAAACTCCCAATTTAGATTTAATTTAGATTAAAGCACTTACTCTTTTTAATAAAGTTATAAAATTGATTATTAAAATTGCCTATTGAAGACTGAATGTGGTGGAACGTTTATGTTCCTTACAAAACAATTTACTCTTCAATAAGTATATTAATCAATTATGCTATTAAAATACAACTCTGCCACAGTAAACCTGACTCATTTGTCATGAGTTTCTATAATTATAGAAATTACACCTGGATGCTTATATGGCCGTAATCCTCCAATAAATATAAATAATTGTCTCTTAATTCATTCTGCAGTTGCTGTCTATTAAATCCTCTGTTAAATGGCAATTTGAGGACCTTCGTTTAAAATCCTCTTAAATCTTTGTTGCTCTCTGTGACTGCTGAAGCCTCGCAAAGGCATCTCCTGCTGTTGATTTCAGAAACCAATTTATGAGTCAATAGTTTTTAAAATAAGAATATTTCAAAGGTCTGTTTAGGCTTAAGGTATAAGGGTGTCTAGAAGAAAATGAAGAGCCGAGGTCCTGTGCGGTGGTGGTCCACCGGCAAACAGAACAAACCTTGCTGTCCTTCCTTTTTTCGTTTGCAAACCAGTTTGTAAAATCCCACTTACAGCCTTCTGTCAGCCTGGAGTGTGAGCCGATGTGGCCAGGTGACCGCTCCCAATTTTGTCCCCACAGGTGTGGATGAGGTTACCATCGTCAACATTTTGACCAACCGCAGCAACCCACAGAGGCAGGACATTGCCTTCGCGTACCACAGGAGGACCAAAAAGGTAGCCACCTCCTAGGGACAGGCCGGGGGGGGGGGTTCCTCAGGAGCTGCTTCCGTTTGTCGTGAAACATGGTGCTCGCCATCAAGAACCTTCTGGAAGCCTGGGGCATCCGAGGTTTCCCTCTTCTGTTCTCCTCAACCCCACTGCATGAAGACAACATGCTGTCTTCCAACACCCTGTTCTTGCCAGCCAGCATATGTAAAAAGAGCCGTGGCCAGAATCAAAGGCTAAGAAAAAATAAAGAATAATGAGGGGGCTGTTTGCAGGGCATGGGCCGTGCAGGGCAGGGGCTGTGCATGGAGAGGGAGCTCTGGGCCCGGCTGCGCTCCAGCCTGCACGGAGCAGCTCTTTTCACCTGCCTGGCTCCTGTGGGCTTGTGATAAGCAGCTGCTAATTTAGTCCTGGGACTGTGGCCCGCACTAAGTTTTGATCCTAACACGCTGGTTCTTTGAAAAATGCACTTGAAGTCTTAAGAGGATTGCAAGAAACAGGCACAGCTGGCAGTGGACGCAGCATGCTGGGCTGTCTTGCCTGTGCCACCTGCCCGCTGTCCCAAGGGTTCTGTGAGCATTTTACTCTGCCCCTCTGCCAGCAGACTTTACTTTGTCCCAGTGTTGGGACATTTTATTTTTAAGGACGTGCTGCTGTATTTTTAACTTTTTGCTATTAAAAGGTTCAGGTTTATTTTTGGACAGCGTGAGTAGCAGTGGCTTCCCGCCGCTTCCATTTGACTAGGGGCTGTCACTTAGGGAGGTGAGCTGCAGGGAAGAGACTTCCTGTCCTGGAAGTTGCTGGTGAAACTTTGTTACAGCTCCCTCCTCTGCCCTCTGAAACAGGCTGAGAAGACATAAATAGGAGCGCAGCTGGCACCTTTCATGTGCACTAGGGCGCGGTGTCTTCTGCAGGGAGGCTTTCTCCCAGCTTCCCCAGGGAGCCTTTCTCCCAGCTTCCCCAAAGGACCTGTGAGCCGGCAGAGCCAGCCCATGTGGCACAGAGGTCCTGACTTCGGGCAGCAGGCCCAGCGTCACTCAGCAGCTGTCGCTCAGCTCCAGCTTGTAGGCACCTGTGGGCTAACGTCGTCAGTGCCATGGGTGCTGCTGGACAGCAGGAGGCACAGAGTAGGGAGGGGGAGGAGAGGAGCACTCCCCGGGAGACCCCGTCGACCAGCCAGGGCCTGCGGTTTGTGTGAAGTTTAATCCAAGACCGCATCTTTAACAGCTACATGGACTTCAGGCTGCCCATCTGCCTGCTTGGGTGCTGCTCAGAGCTCTGCTCAGATGGGGACACACAGTGAGAAGCCGGGGAGCACAGGGCACTGGGCCCTGTCACCTCCAACTACTCCATCCTGACTCAGTGTGACTGGGTGGCCATAGGTGTGGACTCGGTAGTAGAGGAAGCTATTGTCCCAGGAGGCTGTGTGACCAGTTCCAGCCGTGGCAGGCCCTGGCTCCCTCTGGAGGCTGCTGTGAGGCTCTGATCCCTCTCCTGGGATCCCAGCAGCCACCAGGGCTGGGCCTCTCCAGCGTTCTGCAGTCACCGAGCCCCTCGTTAGCAGGGGCCTCTACCCTGGTGCACGCCCTGGCTCCGGCAGGGCACTGCCACCCCCTCACCATGTGGGAGCTTCCCCGAGCTGCTAGACTCATGCTGTCCCTTTCCTCCCCAGTGCTGGGGCCCAGCGCACAACCTTGCCTGTGCCAGGCGGGCACCTACGAGCTCCACCCTCAGCCCCTCAGTGTCCTTTCCAAGTTGGAAGACTGGGCAAAACTGAGTGGCTTTGGGTAGGAGTTCCCAGGACACACCTGATCTTTGGTTTCGCCCTCTGTCTGGGTCAGAAGGAGGCAAGCCCGAGGGCCCAGCTTGGCTGTACCATCATGTTTTACAAGTAGCGCGAACTCGCTTCCCTCTCCATGCTGGTCACTGACCAAGCTTTCTGTGACTGCCTCTTCCCAAAGGAGCTCGCATCAGCACTGAAGTCAGCCCTCTCTGGCCACCTGGAGACGGTGATTTTGGGCCTGCTGAAGACCCCTGCGCAGTACGATGCTTCCGAGCTGAAGGCCTCTATGAAGGTGAGCTGTCCGTGAGTTAGTGCTTGTGAAGCGTAATTAGGTGATGTCCAGTGCTGACGAGTTCCCATTTGGCGCTTTCTTTTTCTGAGGGAATCAAAGACATGAGTTTCAGAATTAGTACCAAAAATATTTCAATTACTTTTTTTTTTTTTTTTTCACTTAAGGACTGCAAAAATTTCATGATGCTGAGAAGCCAGTTCCCAGCTGCCACCTGGGTGATTGGATACTATTTGGGAAAACGACTTCCTTGATTACGCTTCCTCCTTAGGGAAGATATGCTGAGGTGTTAGGGAGAAAGCGAGGCCCGGGGCTTTCATGCAGCAGCGCTCTCGTGGGGTTTCTCCCTCTGCCTTCTCCCTGTCAAGTTCCGATGTTTGCTTTAAGTCGGCAGAGCCAGAGCGAGAGGTATAGCGCACGGAATCATTAGAGCCACTAGACAAGAGGGGGAAATAAAAGGAATAAGAACAGGTAAAGAGGACGTTAAATTATCATTATTTGCAGATGACAGGATACTTTACTTGGAAGACCCAAAAATTTCCACCAAGAACCTCCTAGAATTGATACACAAATTCAGTAGCATAGCAGGATACAAAGTCAATACTCAAAAGTCAACAGCATTCCTCTACACCAGAAGGTTGATTTCAGATGGTGGGTGGGGCCTGGGTTTTGTTCAAAGACTTACGGCAGGGGATAAATTGGTAAAAATTCTGATTTGAAATCCCCCGAACTGCGTGCATGTCTGAAGACACCGTTGTTTAAGTACAGTAGCTACGTACGTGTAGGTGTACGCTCAAGCGACGGAACTTCAGGCCGCGCGGGCTTGGGACGCTCTGCGCAATCTGATGCTGCCCTCTGCTGGCGCGACCGGGGACAGCCTGCGTAGGGCGAGGGAAGCCGCCTCCCTGGGTGGGTAGGTCGGTAGGTCTTTCTTTTTAAATATTCCGAGTCCCGGTGTTTTCTGTGAGGCCACCGTTTCTGAGTTACGGGCTGACTGGGCTGGAAGCCTCCCTGTCACTGAAGTAATGTCATAGTTCCGGTGTCCTCCTTTCCCCAGCGAGCAGCTCTGCACGTGGGGCATCTCCGGCCCTGTTGGGAGCTCAGGGCTGCAGAGAGACGCTGCTGGGCGCCTTCCTGCAGCGCTCGGCTGATGCCCGCAGGCCTTGCTCCGAGCCCCAGCAGGCTGTGCTGCCCGGGCGCATCCCCAGGACGGTGGCTTGTCAACAGTACTTGATCGCTGGGCTCAAGGACCCCTCCCAGGCAGCTTCTTGTGGCTTCTTCTCACCTCAGATCAGTTTTCTGTTTTTTCATCAGGAGTCCGTTTTGTTCATTCATGAGT
The DNA here is from genome assembly GCF_000260255.1 of Octodon degus. Classification (NCBI taxonomy): domain Eukaryota; kingdom Metazoa; phylum Chordata; class Mammalia; order Rodentia; family Octodontidae; genus Octodon; species Octodon degus. The sequence goes on from NW_004524602.1 coordinate 15,593,270, forward strand.
CTCTCCTCATAGCTGTTATCGGTTCTTCTGGCTGACTGGGGCTTCGGGTCAGTGGGAGCGGCCCGCCGCTGCCCTCGCCTCTAATAGGAGCCGGTGAAAGACGCTGTGCCCGGCCAGGCCTTGCCCCGGCGCCAGCTTTCCCATTAGCTGCCGCAGCCCAGCGCCCTGCTGAAAGCTGGCGGGCTGGAAGAGGCACTCGCCAAGCTGTGCTTCAGAAAAGTCTGTGTGGACTGCTGGCGACACCCGGGGCAGTATCTGCCGTATGTCACCGGAGAAGTCGACCTCGTGGTTGTGGGCAGTCGAGGACAGCCTGGGCCGAGTTTTGGGAATGGCCAAGGTCACCTCTGCATGTAGGCCAAAAGAGCTCTTAGGATTCTCCGACGTCAGCACTGTTTAACAGGGATGGAGGGGACAGGCTTGCCTGAGCACGCCTGACTTGAAGTTCTTCTGCGTCATGATGTAGCGCTGCTTTGAATGCATGAGTTGACTTTCAGGGTAATCCTGTCATCCTCGAGACCGAAAAACTGCCCTTCACTAAAGCATTCAGAGAGCCACAATACCACGTTACGGCATCTGTGTAGATGCTGCGTGAACCTTCGGCTAACCCAAGGGGAGTTCTTGGCTCTGCTAGAACCTCTGCACATCATGATAAAAATTCTGGGAGAAGAGCCTTTGGCTCAAAGATTAGATTAAGAATAAAATTCAAAATTAACTATGAACCTGAGGCTTAGCTTAGATTATAGAAGCCACTTTTTCAGGGGCATAGAAACTCTAATAAGCTTAATTAATAGCTGACACACTTTTCATGTGGATACGTTTCTTATTGTCTTAGCACCTTATAATTGATTTACATTTTAAACAGTTGTAATTCTACTTAGTTCAAAGTAATATTTCCATATTCGGGAAGACAAGTATTAGTGAGTCCTGATTAGTAAATCTTGTCTTTGATCATGGAGCCAGCTTTGAAATACATGTTTCATTGAGCCCTTTCAAGCTATCTGCACGCTGCAAAGTGTATATATTAAATTTGAATACATCACTCACCGAATTCTGACTCCTTAATAAAGTGTTGGTGTCTAGGTTTATTTGGCATGTCATTATTTCCCTTTGCCTGCCTCGAGGGCCTGGAGAATGCATACTAAGCAGGCAGGAACGGGAGAACAAGAATGAAATTTTTAACACTAACCCAATTTTACATTTCAAAGAAGAGAAGCTAAAAATTTTATCCTAACTGTACCTTTCCCTGGTAAGAAGACTTATCTTAATCTTCTGATGCTGGCTACATGGGACAACATAAGATATTTTGTATTCCTTTATTTTAGATTAGTGAGAAGAGTTGTTTGTTGAAGAAAATCATTGCCCAGCTATTAAAATAAGGGGTGCCTATTATAGAAATGAAAAACAGGGAGAGAGAGAGCTTATATGAAAGTCTGTCCCAGTTAGGGTGTGCTCTATTGCTGTCTCTTCCCGTGTGCCCTTTATAAATCAGTCAACGAATCAGTCAGTCAGTCAACCCACAGCTTTGCTTAGCATACAAGAAACCCTGGGTTCATTCCCCAGTACCACAAAACACAACAAAGAAACCCGCCCTTGGGCTGGAACATGCTGCACCTGTCATCTTACACACTGCCAAAAGATTTTCTTTTTCTTTTATTTTCTATATTTTAGGGAAGGGTCTACAGGGTGTTAGGGTCTCACTACTAGATAGGACTCACAGTGACCCGTCTGTTTACAGCCTCCCAAGAGCTGGGATTGCAGGCGTGCATCACCACGCCCAGTCTCAATTGCCATCTCAGCATGCCACGGGGGTGGGGCAGCCACGGCAGGCCTGGGGGTCGAACCCCCACCCCCTGCGCCTGCTTGCAGGTGCTTTAATCCACTGAGCTATTTTGCCGGCCCCAACAGATTTTCTTTTTAAAGAATTGAAGAATACCCTAGACAGTCAGTAGGCCAGTGGGTGGGAGAATTCTCAGAGACCCTGTCCAGTGTCTGTGGCTCCTGGTGGAGGCAGGGATGTGGACTGGTGGTGCTCAAGACTGCTGATGTCTCCGTGTCTTGGTTCCCAGGGGCTGGGGACCGATGAGGACTCTCTCATCGAGATCATCTGCTCCAGAACCAACCAGGAACTGCAGGAGATCAACAGAGTCTACAAGGAAAGTGAGTGGTCCTATCTGTGAGTCCTTCTCCCAGCCTAGGGTCGGATGCCTTCACGGCAGCCGGTGCCAGTGTCCCAGATGGAGCGCCATCTTGGTCTGGTGGGGTGGGGAGCTGGCCGTGGTCCTGGTCCCTGCTCTCCTGTGATCTCAGTGTTGCATTCCACAGAATGGCCACCGAGGGATAGGCAGGCGGGAAGGAAAGAAAGCAAAATGTATTTCAGAGGGAAAGCTAAGGGGGAGAAGTAGAAAAATCCAGTGTCTATGTGGATTCCATATACTAGGTACGGCCAACCAGATAGCTCAGCAGACTAAAGCGCCTGCTCGGGCAGATGCAGGGACCAGGGTTCAGTCCTCGCTGTGTCGTGCTGGCCCCGCCCCCAGGGTGCCCTAAGACTGCGAATGAAACAGCGTGGTGGCACGTGCCTGTAATCCCAGCTCTGGGGAGGCTGAGACAGGAGGATCACTAGGAGTCCAATCTATGTAGGGAGACCCTGTACTAAATATATTTTTGAAAAAGAACGACCATATACTAGGTGCTGTCTAGCTTCTCTTTAAGAAGTTCCTGCAAGGCCACTGCAGGAGGCCCGTGGACCTGCGTGTGCCAAGCAGGGTAGGAGGCAGAGGGTGGCACAGAACGTACCTTGCGTTGCCGCCGTGTTGCCGTGTAGGTACTGTTTTGAATACTGAGATGCAAATTCATACAGAAGTATTAGTTCATTTGTATTGACTTTGGCTATTCGTGCATTTTCTGAATCTGTGCATAGCATTAATAATTATGTGGTGGGCGGTGCCAACTTTGTTGGTATTAAAAATGATTATTTGGAGTCAAGAAGTTTGAGAACAAGAATTTTTCGGGGTGGTGGCCGTGTACTGGGAATTGAACTCAGGACCCTGAGCTTCCTAGGCAGGGGCTTGTGTGGCTGAGCTAGGTCCCTGGCCCCAGAACCAGCCTTTGAAGTCCAGAGAGAGCCTGATTTAACTTAGACCTGTCTGTCCCTTGGCGTGGACAGCTCTGCACTGACATTCACGGGAAGCAAGCTCTCCTAGAGCGCTGGCCTTCAGCTTAGGGCTCAGGAGCTGCACGCATCCCCAGCCACCAGCCACGCCTGTGGTTGGGCCTGCGCTGGCGTGTCTGGTGCCCGGAGTGGCTGGCTGTCAGGGCACCTCACACAGATGCGCTGTTTTTCAAGTGTACAAGACCGACCTCGAGAAGGACATCGTCTCTGACACATCCGGTGACTTCCGCAAGCTGATGGTTGCCCTGGCCAAGGTTGGTTTCTCTTTTCTTTCTTTGCCCTTCCTGCCACCCAGGCGGGCCATGTCCCTCATTTCATATTCAGGAACAAATTGGTTCAGCTTGCGCCCGAGATCCCGCCAGTGGGTCTCCTCTGGCGCTGCAGAGTTGTCACTTCTGTATGACAGTATTATCCCAAGAAACCGTGTGGACAGCTGGACTTCGGGGGCCAGGCAGGACCAGGCAGCCTTCAGGTTCTGGCCTGGGTCTGTGTGCCAGCCCTTGTCACATGGTTAGGGATGGTCACCTTGCCTCTCTCTGGGCCATGCAGGACCTGCCTAGAGTGACCCCTCATCTGTCTAGCCTCACCCTGCTGAACGAGAGCCTTGGCCACCTCGGCCTTTGTGGAGGCCTAGCTGATTGCAGGGGTGAAAGCGACTCCTGTTCCCCTTGAGTTCCGGGCCTCACTCAGGAGTGGGAGAGAGCAGCTTCTACCCAGGCACCCAGCAGCGACAGCAACAGCCAGTGGCTGGGCTTATGTGCGTCCCTACGCTGGCCCCGGGTCCCTCTTCCTCTGCTGCCTCCTGTGTCCCACCGTCCTGGGAGATTTTTGGAAACCACTTCCACCTTTACTGCCACGCCCCCTCCAATCCAGGTGCCAGTCGCCACCACCCTGGGCCTCTCTTGTGGCACCATGCTCCCTGTGAGCCCAGCCTGTCCACACCGAGGCCGTCCCCCTGAGTCCTGGGCCAGGACCGCCCTTCCCAGACTGCGCCCTGCAGAGATGGTCCTTCCTCTGCCTTCCCAGCCTCATTAGCGTTGTTTTCCACCAGTTCCCTGCTCACTTCTCCTCTGGAGGGAAGAGGCCCAGGCCCAGCTCGTCAGGGAGGCAAGGCAGGGCCTGGAACCGCCCAGGGGCGCCTGTGGCTTCCACGCCCACCATATCTCTTCTTGTCTAGACTGAAAAAAAACAAGAAAAAGAAAAATATATGTTTATGTTTGTTTAGGAAATGAAATAGTGGCTTATATGAGCTGGGGAGAAAAGATTTGCAGTTTAAAAAAAGCACACAGAGCTACGTTTGATGGTCCCCCTTTCCTGCTTCCTGTAGGGCAGGCGAGCAGAGGACGGCTCTGTCATTGACTACGAGCTCATCGACCAAGATGCCCGGGTGAGTGCCGCGCTTCTCAGAGTGTCTCGTTCTGCTCAAGTGCGATACAAGCGCTGGACCATTCTCGGTGTCTCTGGAACAAGCTGCCCCTAAGCTTAGTGGACCGCTCGGGAGGCTGAGGCGGGAGCATTGCAAGGTCTGAGGCCAGGGTGGGTAGCTTAAGAAAATCCAAGAAGGGCTGGGCCTGTAGCTCAGTAGGTTGAGCGCCCTTGGCTTTCACCACTGTGCCAGGAACACCACCACCACTGCTGGCGGCTGAGCAGACCCCCAAGATCGCTGTTACTTGGGTCAGCAACTGGGCAGTGCAACAGCCAGGCGGCTCGGCCCGGGATCACTGGCCAGGGCTCTGGTCCCCTGAGGGCTTCACTGCTGGGGCCTGGGGGCTCACGGACTGTTGGCAAGATGCCTTGGTGTCTGTCTGCAGTCCCCTGAGTGTCCTCACAGTGTGGCAGCCGGCTGTCCAGGGTGGGAGTGGTGTGAGCTTCGGTGGCCTCATCCCAGGAGCCACACGCTGTCATCCCAATAGTCCCTGTGTCTGTTCTTGTCAGTGCGAGGTGCCAGTGGTCCTCCCGTGCAAGGGAGGGTCTCAGAGAGCTGGGGCACATCTTAGAGCCACACCAGGGAGCGAGCCCTGGTTAGATCCTCTCTCCCAGAATGCTGACAGCAGCCAGCATAGGCTTGGCCTGGGCTCCTGAGCTTTGCCTGTGTGGAGGCGTGGTCTCTGCAGGGCAGCCTGGCCGCACCCCAAGGGCAGGAGGAGTAGGAAGCAGGAGAGGAGGCACAGCCGCGTGGAGACGCTCTGTGCTGCCACCGTGGTGGACACTGGCGTCTGTCCTCCTAGAGCTCTGCAGATGCCCCCAAGAACTGCTGGAGAAGAACCACTGGAGAACTGTTGCTTTAGTCTGTTTGGGACTATTTGTGTGTCCAATCCAGGGGCCCAGCAGTTATCCTGAAGCGTGTCACAAAAGCTGTCAGAAAAGAAGTAAATTTATTTTAGCTTTAAACTTCAGCACATTCTACACTGCACTTTTAGCAAGAGGTAGAGAGGAGGTAAACTCACAGTTCTAGAAACTGGGCTTTGTGGCTCCAGGTAGCAGAGGGGCCCTGGGGGAGTCCTTCCTTACCCTTGAGTTTCCTGCCATTGAGGACAGACTGGCGTCTGCCTTTCCTACCCCATCACTGCTGAGTTTCCGAGGAGCCTGGCCTGTCGCTGTCATTAGCGGATGGCAGTGTACCACGAGCTGCTAGGCAGGCTCACATGTGCTTGTGCTGCTTATGCCCGGGCACCCGTCTTTCTCCTGCCTGGGAGGAAACTTGTCTGCGCTCACTGGGCACCCAGGCCCCGGGGTCGCACTGCCTCTGTCTGTGCCTCATTGCTGTGGCGCTGTGTGCGTCTCTGTGACATTGCCCTGGCTCGCTGACGCATGGGCTGCGTGGCGTTTGGGACTGTGATGTGACAGCTCTCATACTGCGTTGCCTGTGCTTGCAGGATCTCTATGATGCTGGTGTGAAGAGGAAAGGAACGGATGTCCCCAAGTGGATCAGCATCATGACGGAGCGGAGCGTGTGCCACCTGCAGAAAGGTGGGTGCCGTGCCTGGGTGGGGGCCTGGCACAGGCTGCCCGCAGGCTCCGTGACGTCGCCACCGAGGCCCAGTTCTGCTGGGGCGGGGCTCACGCTTGCTGGGCGCTGAGTGGGCTCGCACCCACCTGCCTCCCGAGTACTGTCCACGTTTAGTGTCTGAGCTCACGTCTCCCTTTCTCTTCTTTTCTGCTCTTCTCCCACTTCTTCCTGGACGGAGGACTGAACCAAAGGCCGTGTGCTGGGCTCCGTTCCTGGTCTTTCTTTTTATGTTTGAGACGGGATCTTGCAAAGTTGTTAGGTTGCCCAGAGTGGGTTTAAACTTGTGGCCCTGCCTCAGCCCTCACAATACTGGATTGCGGGCCCACCCCACCACCCCAGCCACTTCCAATCTTTGAGAATGTTTGTATCTTGACGTAGCTGTGGAAGTCAGGGACGTGGCTGGCACCGCCTGCCATTACTGGAGCAGTCCATGCAGGGCAGGCTCCTGTGCGGCGATGCAGGACAGCCGTGGGAGGGCTGCGCTGGTTTCCCACGGCAGCCGCTCACCCCTGCCTTGCTCCGGGGATCATCCTTGTTTATTTCTATCGTGGTGCATGATGGGGCGAGCCTGAACCCTGCCCGGCGGCCCCGAGGTGATTTCTTGTTGCTGCTCTGCAGTATTCGAAAGGTACAAGAGCTACAGCCCCTACGACATGCTGGAGAGCATCAAGAAGGAGGTCAAAGGAGACCTGGAGAATGCCTTCCTGAACCTGGGTAAGCCCGCCGGCCCCCGTCCTTCAGGCCCGTGCAGCGCGCAGCGTCACGGCTTCTCTGCGCCGAAGCGTGCGGCGCGCAGCCCTCGCAGCCCCAGCGCTAGTCCCGCGTCTCGCTCTGCTGGCCCCGGCTCCCTCCTGATCGGTTCTGTGCGCCCGGGGTGTTGGGGCGCCGCCGCCCGCGCTGACGTGGCTCCTCCTCTCCGCAGTCCAGTGCATCCAGAACAAGCCCCTGTACTTCGCCGACCGGCTGTACGACTCCATGAAGGTGCGGCCACCCCCTCTCCTCCTCTTGTGCCTACTGGCGAGCACCCTGGGAGGGGACCTGGGCCCCCGGGTCGGGCACACGCCGGGCAGCTGCGATGTGTGCCTGGGCCTGTCCGCTCTGACCCGCGTGGATGTGTGACTGGGTACGGATGACAAATCAGGCGGCACCAGAGGGCGAAGCGTTGCCCAGAGGAGGGCTGCCCGCTGTGCCCCGGCTGGCATGCGCATCACCCCTCTACCCTGGCGGGATTCTTATTTTTTGAAGAGGAATTCTAGGGATTGAACCTAGGGCTTTTCCCTGAACTAAATCTCCCGCCGCCCCGCCCCCCCCACCTTTTTCATTTTATGAAAAAGATTCTCGCTCAGTCAGGCTTCAACACACTGTTGCCTGCCTCGGCCTCTCAGAGCAAGGGGATTCCAGCTTACTCCGTGTAGACGAGAGGCTGGTGCCTTGAGGAGCCTCAGCGAGCCGGCCTGCGACTGCCTGGCTCCAGAGCAGCCCCTCACCTCTCCCTAGGTGACCCCTCTCCACCTTTCACGGCCTGGCCTTGCTCCCTCTGCACCCCCTTGCCCACGCTGTCCCTGGCGTCCCTCCTCGAGTCCCTGGCCACAAATGCCTCTGCCTGAGGCTCTGGAAGTAGACTTGGGGTTTCCACCGCCTGTCCCACCCACGCTGGCCCAGACCCGCAGAAAGCCACGTGGTGGCACCTCCTGTGACCTCTCAGCTATCACTGCGAATAGAAGCTCACAGACCTCTGGAGCAGGGCCAGATTCTGGCGCACAGAGCCGGCCTTGTGCTGCTCCACCCTGGTGTTTGTGGAATCCAGTGCTGCTTTTGCTGGAGGGACTTGTTTCAGCTCCGTGGAGCACGGCACTGAGAGCCACCTGTGTGCCAGGGAGGGGACTTGCAGGGGCTTCTTGGCGACAGTGTGCTCAGGACTGTAACCTGGTACCAAACTTGACCTTCAGGGCAAGGGCACCCGTGACAAGGTTCTGATCCGGATCATGGTCTCCCGCTGTGAGGTGGACATGCTGAAAATCAGGTCTGAGTTCAAGAAGAAGTACGGCAAGTCCCTGTACTACTACATCCAGGTGAGTGCCCTGCCTGGACCCCCGAGGGCCCTGGCATCCCGCAGACCACCAGCCTCGGGTCCCCGAGCAGGCGGACGGCAATAGCAGAAGAGTGGCTTCCTGCTTTCCGTTCCCTGGGATGCTGGTCGTCAGATCCAGGGGTTACTCTGGGTAGGATGGGTCCTGCGCACTGTGCTAGCAGGCCAGTGCGTTCTGTTCCCCACATCCATGACTCGCTTTCTCCTGGCACTGGTGCCCTCTGGAAGAGGCTTTGAAGACCGGTGACATTCGGAGTCTGTTTTCCCAGAAGAGGCTCACAGTGTCTGTTCACAACTCCCATGTCCTTAATCTGTGTGGTGCACTTTAGGGTAAAGGGAATAGTGTAGAAGGGCTGGCTGTGGTGTGGGATTCAGCCTGCCACCTAGGAGACCTGCACGGTTCCGGGACCGGTCTCTGGTTCCCGAGGATAAACTTAAGGTGGCTTTGGTGGCGCAGGCTGCAGCAGGGTGCGTGTTCGGAGTGGAGCCTGTTGCTTTCCCCTGAGCTGCTTCTTCCACACCACCTCAGGGTCAGGACAGCAGCACGTGAGGCACAAGGAGAGTGGGTGTCTGCAGCACCCCTACTGGGACCGTAGTCCCCAGCTCCTCCGCCACACCCCTCCCCCAGAGGCCCGCGGGCTGCAGCCCAGGAAAGGGCCACAGAGTGTGCCCATCTGCCTGGCAGGGGCTCCGCTGTGTCCTGAGGCTGCCATGGTCCCCAGGCACTGGTCTCGCTTCTCACACAGCCTTCTCTTTTTCTTGGGGGCCACTTGCAGCAAGACACCAAGGGCGACTACCAGAAAGCGTTGCTGTACCTGTGCGGTGGGGACGACTGAACTCCGGCCCCCCAGGCTCCCTAACGTCCTGGAGAACCCGCTTGCGACTAACAGCCCCGGCCACTCCCCGTGGAGACACCCCAGCCCCTCGCTCCAGTCCCCCAGGGCGCCCGGCTTCCCCGCAGCCTCTCGGATAAGCCAAAGAAGTGAACATTCCGAGGAGTCCGAAGTGAAGTCAGCGATGTGAAAGAAGCGCTTTTCCTCCTGTGTACTGGGTCACAAATAAACTATTTTTACTTTAGAAACAACTGCTGTGTGCGTGGGCCTTGATTTCCATTTGAAAATGAAACCCGCTTGAGGTTGTGTTGCTCGGCTGGCGAAGCCCCCTCCGGGGAAGGGCTCAGTTCCCGCAGCCACTGTCCTCGTGTGCCTGCGCGGGCACACCACGCCGAGGTAAAAGCCCTTCAGTCACACTGTCCATACTTGCTCTTTCTTCCCACCTCCTTTTTCCCCAGTACTGGGTATTGAACCCAGAGACTTTTGTTTTTAAGGGAATAAAATATAGTTTAAAAAAATTAGAAACAATACAGAATTTCACTGAACAACAGGAATTTGGCAGTGGTTGTTACATTTCATGTTTTCAAATTAGATTATCAGATATAAGCATGTAAAATTGATAAAAAATATATAAGAAATTAAAAATAAAAAGTTTAAAGCATTAACTGCTCCTTTCACTAGACTCGCAGAAATGAGCAGTGCAGTTGTCTCAGCTGTCCTGCGTATATATGTATACATTCCTTTTTCCCTCCTTTCATTTGTCCTTTTCTTCCTCCCAGTCGTTCCTTTCCCTTTGAACAGATTCTTTCCCTTTCACATTGTATACTGTATCTTTCAGATTTTATTTAGTCTTACAGATTCTTACCTTAGGGAGACAATACGATGTTTATACGTGCAGGTCTGATTGATTTCACTTCTGAGTGTGGCCTCTAGTTGCATCCACTTATGTGTAAAACCCTGAGTTAATCTTTTAAAAATTTTTATTTATTTGGTACAGGGTCTTGCTACGTAGCTCATCTCTGTCTCAGGCTTCCCAGCACTGGGATTACAGGCGTGCACCACCGTGCCCAGTTTCACCGAGTGCCTGGGGTTCCGGGGCCAGCACAGCATGTGATACCAGGAATTGAAGTTGGGTCCTTGCACTTGGCAGGCAAGCGCTTAGGCCACGGAGCTATCTACCCAGCCCCAAGGTTATCTTTTTACAACTGAGTAATACTCCATTGTGTAAAAATACCACGTCTTTTGTATCCATTCCTGTCAGTGGGCCTTTGGGTTGTTTCCAGGATTTAGCTATGACAGCTGGCACTGCCATAAACATGGGATGTATCGCTGTGGTCTGATGTTTTCAGTTCTTTTGGAAAAACTCAGGGTTCCTGAACTGAGCTACATATCCTGGATGCTTTAGTTTATGAGCCAGGATTTTGCTGAGTTTCCCAGGCAAAGCTCAAGCTCGTGGTCCTCCTGCCTCAGCCTCCTGGGGCGCTGGCATTACCGGCCCAGCCACCATGCTCAGCCACACGCACTTCAGGGCTCAGCAGCGCCTGTGTTTGCAGCAAGCATGCTAGCTGCACGCCAGCGGGGCCAGGTGGAGGACATTTCTGTCCAATGGGGTCTCGGGGCGGCACTCCACACCCTCCTGTGGTCCAGCTCATCTCCCTGCAGGGAAGTAAAGTGAGGCGAGCAGAGCACGGGCCGGGAGGTGGACGATGTTCAGAAGACTTGCAGGTACCAGAAGCTGGCACCGGTTCTGTCCTGCTCCTGCACCAGCCCCGCCTGCCTGTGAGCTGGGCTGTGGCGTTCCGGTGAGGAGGGAGTGAGGAGGGGAAGTGGGCGTCTTCTGACGGGGTGTGCTGGGTTCCTGAAATCCAAGGTGAAGCCCAACCGCCAGAGGAAGCTCCCCCACAGGCGCCTCTGGGCCAGGTCTGCGTGCTGGCTGCTCCCGCTGCGGATGTCCATGCCTCTGATGCCCATCTCGGACTCCGCGCCCTGGAGACCATTTGCCCCCTGGTTTCTGCTGTGTCCTTGAGGCAGAGTTCGCACAGTGCTCATGCTGGGCAGGTGCTGTGTGCAGACCGCTATCCGGGCCCTCCGGTGGCTGCTTGTCTAAGGACTTCCCAAGCCGAGCCAGGCCAGGGCAGAGGGTGGGCGCGCAGGACCCTCCACGCCCTAGCGTCGCACGCCGTCCTCTCGGGGGCTTCGCACTGGTGGTGAGCCCTGACTCCTGGCAGGTGGAGCACAAGCCCTGCAGACTGCAGAGACCAGGCAGGGAGTGGGAGTCGGTGTGCAGGAGAGGCGCACCCTGGAGTCCCCGGGCCACCCCCTTCCTGCACGGCTCGAGTTTGGTTAACTCCGCAGCTGCAGCGGGCTGAGCACGTAGCTCCACGGCTTGCAGACCGGTCCCTGTTGTTAACCCCCTGGGCAAGCTTCAGATGAAATTTGGACGGAGCAAGGCTTGGGTCACAAGGGCTAAAACATCTTTCTCAGGCAGTTAATGTTTAACTTTTTTCTCTCCTTTTTAATTTTTCATAATTTTTTGACCAATTTTGCATGTTCTATCTGAACTAATTTGAAGACAGCAATATGCAATATAACAACCATTGTTGGATTTCTGTCATTTTGTTCAGAGAAATTTGGTATCATTTCTAATGTTTTCTTTTTCACTTTCACTATCTTTTTATTCTCTTTACAAAATAAACACATTTTTGAAAAACCAAAAAAAAAAAAAAAAAATCTGGTTGTGCAGAGGGTGTTGGACCACACGGGCCCTCCGGAGCCTATTAGAACTGCTGTCCCAGTGCAGAAAGGTCCTCTTGCATGGGCTTGTGGCAGAGTTCCCGGAACTGCAGGACAAGCAGGGCCTTTTTCTTTAATCCCAAACGATTGCGCAGAACTCAGGAGGTGTGGGCCTGGCCCACCGCCACCAGGCGCGGAGATTCCGAAGAGCAAATATGTGGACCTTCAAAGAGCTCCCCAGGAACCGTGGGAGCAGGAGCAGGAGGCCAGGCAGCGGTCCTGTGCCACTTCTGTCCCCAGCTTTCCTGGGGCAGAGCTGACAATCAGGGAAGATGCGGGAAGGGCGCCAGGCAGGCTTTCCCTTGTCATGTGAGGATGACCACATACAAGGCTGATTTTCTTTTTTGACTTTTTTTTTTTTTCCCGGAACCGGGATTGAACTCAGACCCTTGCATTTGCCAGGAAAGTGCTTATTCTACTGAGCCATCTCCCTGGCCTGATTTTCTTTTTTCGAAGAAAAATAAATAATAAATAAAAGGTCACGGTTGTGTGGAGCAGCCATGGAAATGTACTGCACTGTGGCACTATGACCAAGAGCGTGCTTCTACTCCCATACTCTTCCCATCAGTCTGTGTGTCTACCGTCATCCCTGAAGTCGTGCTGCGGTCAACCTAAGCGGCCGTGCGCAATGGACTTGTGCTGGCCGTAACCCCCAGCATGTGTGAGGCGCACGGTTAGGCCTTCGCTGTGGTGGCAGTTTACCTGTTCTACTGGGCTGTAGCCAACTGACCGTGTATATAAATCTTCCCCACTAGGCGAAGTTCCTGTGGTATGAATTATTAGTAAAGATAGCTAAGGCAGGGAAAACCAGACTCACAAAGCAGCTCCATTTAGCAAGAAAAATGATTTGAGGACAGAAATCTTTTAAATCAATTTTTAGTCTTTAAATGACTCCAATCTGCAGGCCTTTGCTTGCATTTTGACAAATGGCTTTGGCTTCCTACCCACATCGGTTTATTTGACCTCCTTTTTCCATCAACTACCAAAATGAAAACTGCTACTGCAAGACAGAGAGAGAAAGAGGGAGCAATTTTAAATATCCCCCAGCAATGAGGCAGAACATGCTATAGCCATCAAGTGCTAGTTGTTCGTTCTATTTATTGAAAAAAGCCTGTAGCCTGATGTCTTTTACGCGAGGACGTTTGAGCAAGCAGAGTTTACGGAGATGACTTATCTCATCACATTAGAAGAGTGATTTGCTATCTCAGCATCTATAAGCAATTTTAACAGACGTTTCTGGATGAAGAAAAGCTTTTGTAAATATATGCGAAAGACACGATTTCATCAAGCATTAAGCTAGAGGTGCCCTGCAAAAATATTACATTTGTGCATTCAATTAGCTTGATTGAGGCTGAATTTTGTCCACCGAAGGCAGCATTTCTGCAGAAAAACAGAAGCATTCCCTGTGTCAGCAGGTTTTCTAGAACAGAACAGCTCAGTTTCCCCCTGCGCATCTTATCTGCATTGCTGCGGTCCCTGGCTACGCATCCTTATCAGACGTTCAGCCTCTTCTTCCTCGCTCCGAGAGGCGAGTGGCAGCCCCAAGCCACTCTACTGAGGCTGTGGAGAAATCGGGATCTGACTGTCCTGGACGCGGCAGCCCGAGTCTAGCCTGAGAGCAAGGCAAGCTCTGGGCCACACGGGGGGGGGAAGCAAAACGGCCAAGGGCACCTAAAACTCCCCCCGGAACCTGCCGGGCCAACCCGGCCCCCCAAGGCCGCAAGAAGGGGCAAAAACCCGGGGGGGGACACTGTGGCAGATGCTTTCCTGGAGGTGTGCATACTGATCTTTCCTCCGGCTTCCAAAGCTTTCCTCTCTGGTTACGGGAAGAGAGGATTTCGTGAAGAAATGGAGAACAGGTGGGGCACAAGCAGGGCAGGACTCTAAAGCCGCTGTGAAAGAAAGGGTTAAGTCCCATCGTGCATCCTGCGTGAGAGCTGCTTTCCGAGACCTGAATCCCTGGGTGACTCTGTCACCATGCCAACAGCCTGGAGTGTTGTTCTACTGGCTTAGATGGCTTTGATTTCTCACGGACTCACCACTGTCTATGCAGCTTGTTGTTGCTGAGGGCATCATGGCGGGGTGTTTAGGACGATCGCCAGCCCTAGCCCAATGGACTGCCCCATCCTGTGGTTCAGGCAGTGAAAGTCAGGAGCTAAGATGGCCTTTGTATTTTCAAAATCTAGTTCAAGAGGATTGGGCTGGGATTGTCTTCAGAGTAAAAGGTTCTGGGGAGAAGCAAGTGGCCGATCCCTGGGACAAGTGCACAGCTAGAATCTGAGATGGGAGGAACCCAGGACTGGAGGAGGGTGCCCGGATACCGTGTAGTGCTCAGAGGGTCCTGACCTCAGAGAGGGCCTCGAACTGACTACATTCGTGTTGGGTTCTCTGGGCAAGTCTTAGCACTGGGACAGGGAAAATAGAGTATGCGCCCTGCCCGGTGTTCACAACTCCTTCGCAACCTCAGTCTGATTCCAGACCACTTGGCTCTCCTATCCCGAGGGCACTGCACCCCTGTGAGGGAGACCTAGAAGGGCATCCTTTCCTGTAGACCTCCAGGCTTTCTCTCCTTGGCATTTTATGATCTATGATATTCCAGATACATCATCATAAGTATTCCAGACACCCCAGGGTCCTGTAATTGGGTATGTCTCCGATGCTTCGGAGAGCCCAAGTGCTAATTATAGCTTGTATCTAGATGCCCCCCCCCACACCTCCTGTGGTCATGGGGGGGGTTTTTCGGCGATGGCTGGATCTAGGGTGTGTGATACTAGGATTAAGGACATGGGGCACTAAATTGGTCCATTGATCAGTTTCACACTGTCCTGGGTGTGGAAAAGGGAAGCCCCAAGCTGGGTGTGGGTGGCGCCACCCGGAAGACTTGAAGCTGGGATGGGATAAAGGGGAGGGAGGCTACCTTGCGGCTTGCTGCTGGCCGCCTCCCGCCTGCTGCTCCATGGACTGTTTCTGCTCTGTGCTGCCCCTGTGCCGCGCCACCAGGCCCTGTGGGCTCTGCACACTGTGAGCCAAGATACATCTTTCCTCCTTTAACTTTGGGTGTCAGCATCTGTCTAAGCCATGAGCACAGTAACCAAGACACTAGTTAACTAGATGTCATACAGCGGTCCCTCGCTTGTCGCAGAGGTTACGTTCCGGACCCCCCGCAAGGAGTGAAAATCAGCCAAGTAGCGACGTTAGGTTTATGTTAGTATTTATATATGTTTTAAGGCTCTATAAACCTTTCCTGCACTTTTCTAGTGTTCTTTTTTTATTATTATCCAATTTTGGGTTTTATTTTACTCTCGAAAGAGACAAAGGAAACAGAAAGTGTGGCCAACTGCCCAACTCTAGGGGCGAACAAGTACAAAATCAGACTTCTGGCATTCAAAGTCCACTCATGTTTTGTGGGAAAGACTAAGGGAGCTCATTAACCCCACTCCCACCCTACGAATCCCACAGTACGGCTACCACAGTGCGTTAGCTGCAGTGGATGTTTGAACTACAGAGGGCCTCAACTGAACATCTACATTGTAAAATGTGGCAATTACGCCACAGCTGAGCTCATCTCAGGAGAGAAGCTAAGAACAATTGCTTGATGTCTGCGAAGCGGCTGATGCTCCAGGCCGCCCCTGGGGTCCAGGCAGACACATAGGGTGGCGGTGGCTCCTTGGCAGCGCCAGTCACAGTGGTGTCGTTGTATGGGGGCAGAAGCACCGTGGTGTCATTGCTGGTGACGTAGACCAGGACATCGGAGGAGTTCCTGCCACTGATGTATCGGTAGCAGTTCCAAACACAGCTAGTCAAGTAACCCTTAAATGTCAAGATAATGCTGAAAAGCAGAAGAATAATAAGAACCGAACAGGTAGGGTTCACCGACACGATGTCATCTTTATACGCATATCAGAAGGCAGCTGCCCTATGTACTCCTGAATGGAGTTGGAGTACATCAGCACAGTGACTGCAACCAAGGTGTTCAAGGCGAAGTCGAAGACCTGGTAGCAGAAGAACGGATGAGCCAGGCCGCGCGCCGCTGGCATGCGCCGTAGGTCGCCATCGCGCAGAGCACGATCATGAGCAGAGAAATCGCAACAGCGATGTACACGTTGGCGTCGTCTAGGAGCGCCAAGTCCCCTCCTAGTTCAGAACTGGAGAAGCGGGACTCACCGGGATCGGCCAAGGCGCTCAGCAAAATCGGCAGGACCACGGCGCTGATGAGCAGGTACCACGCGCCGAGCCC
>NW_004524602.1:15609993-15616424 GCF_000260255.1 Octodon degus
GCATGGCACACTGCGGATTGAAGCCCAGCCACTACGTCTGCCTCAGCAGGTGCTTTAATCCACTGAGCTATTTGGCCGGCTCTGGATTAATATATATTTTTTAAAACCTGGAAACAGTGAGTCCACGAAAGTTGAACCACAGAATAGCAAGGGACTACTCTATGTTCAAGAGCGCAAAGTCCCTATCAAAGTCGCCAGGCCAGGGAAAGAAGGTGAAGGTTGTGTCCTGCACAGTGTGTTCCCCATTGCTGAGAAAACAAAGAGACCGCCACAAGTTATTTCAGAGCACAGAGAAGCCCGAGGAAAAGGTGGCGCCAAAAGCTTTCAGCTCATCGGAGGGCCCACTGCCAGGCTTGTTCCAGTAGGGGTTTCCAGGTAGCTGACCTCGGGCTTCCGACAGTGAGAACGAGGGAAGGAACCACGTCCATGCCAGGGCTCTGCTCCTTTGGGCCTCCCAGGGCTGAGGCCTTCTGTTGGCCGGATCTGGATGAGTTTTTCCCCAAGGGCTCCCATGTGGGGCGGCTTGGTCCCCACTGTGGTGTGACACATGGTGGGGCCTGCGACAGGCTGCATGTGCTGGAGGCCTCAAGACGCGCCCCTCCTGGCGCCCGCTCCCATCTCCCCGTGTGCTCTCTTGCATGTCCTCCTATCACTGTGGCGCCATCAAACGAGAGGTGACACAGCGCAGGGCACCCCCACCAAAGCCAGAACTACAGAATGGAGCTTCGGTGTGCAGGACTGTAAGCTAAATCTCTCTCTCTCTCTCTCTCTCTCTCTCTCTCTCTCTCTCTCTCTCTCTCTCTCTCGGTGCTCGAGACTGAACTCAGTGTTTCACAAATGCCAGGCTATCACTGCACCACTGAGCCACTGAGCTACATTCCCGGCCCACCTTTTTCCTTTATAAACACCTCACCTCAGGTATGTTGTTAGAGCAATGAAAGCAGACTCATGTAACCCCCCCCCCCCCGGCAATCAGGCCGGCTTGCCCCGGGTGTGAGGCCTGCTTGGCCTGTGTGTGGGACACTTAGCCAGCTCTGCCTCCGCTGCCTGACACCGTGCTAGCTCCTTACCACCCCAGCCCCAGCAAGGTGTGCCCATGCCCCAGTGCTCGCCTCTTGCCCTCCTCCAACAACCCTGCTTGGCCATGGGTGGACTCAGCCTGCCATAACTCATCTCCTGCCCTGGTAATCAAGCTCAGCCCCAAGTTCCCTGAAGCCCTTTCCTCACCCTGCTCCTCTCCTGACATCCAGGGACCCTGTCTGGGTATCCGCTCTTTGCAACACTGCTTCTGGGATGATCTGTTGGGTGGTGGAGTTGATGACTTACTAGAGGGCTCCCGTCAGAGAGGAGTGAAGCCAATCCATCCTCTCCCACCTCAGCAAGCAAAGAAGGAAGGCTAAAGATGCCCAGGTCAACCTGCTGGGTCACCCGTGTCTGGTTCAGCTCTGGGCAGAGGGCTGATGGTGACAGGCATGCAGGACCACATGGATGACTGTCCCTGAGCTGGATACACCCCAACACCAGCCTTTTCCCCTTGAACTCCAGTGTGGGTCTGGGAGTTCTTGTAAACTGTAGCCTCCCCTTCCCTGGAAAGTAACAGGATCTACCTCATAGGGCGACTGTTAAATGTTGTGACCATCAAATGTCCCTGGTGCAGCTCTTGGCCAGAAGCGGCACCTGATACATTCGGCAGGTTAGTACACGGCCTGATAGATGCTGTATAAATCGGCAGTGTTGTGTGAACCACGAGAGTTGGTGTATGGGCCAGGAGAGACACCTCCTGCCATCTGGAGCCTGCCCTCAGACTACCACGGAGCACTGGAGGCCACGTTGGGCTCCCAACAGGCTCGTCTTCCTCCTGTGGCCCATTTCCCTCTGGGGTTGGGTGGCAGAGTTCCAGGTGTCCTAGAATGTCCTCTAGAGCAACATCACATATCTTCTTGCTTTTTAAAATTTCTATCAACTGTGGACCTTATCAAGCTGACGAACGTACGCAGCTGGGTAGAGCAGGAACTAATACTCCACAGTGTGACATCCTCCTTTCCCAGAGAACTATTTAATCTCATTACTTCTTCCTCCACGAAGAGGACTGAGTGGATCACGTCCTGGAGCCACATGGGAAGGATGCTGCCACAGGCAAAGGCTGGAGGTGGGGAATTGTTAAGCCAGCTGGATTCAAGAGTGCTGGCCTCCTAGGATCAGAATATACTTTCTGGGGTTCTTGGTTTCTACTCACAGGGACATTGTACCTGGCAAGTCAGTCCTACATCCGGGAACTCTTGGTCCTGGAAACCTCACTTCTGGGGGCACCATGGGGGAATGATCCATTTTACATTTATTATGTAGATCAGCAGCAGTTCCACCATAGGAAAATTTACAATTATAGATACATGGATTCCATGCCTCAAAAATATCTGTACAAAATGTTTAAGAAATGACCCAAGCATGGCTGTGGTCCCCCGTGACCCCCCTTTCTTCCTGGAATCTGGCCCTGCTGGTTTGGTGCTGAGAGAAGACTCAGGGTGCAGGGTCACTTGTAACTCTCTTGTAAGAGGGAAGCTTCCTCATGGGGTTAAGCTCCCAGGGGGTGGGGCTGGAGTGGCTTCCAGTCTTTTTTTTCTGTTCCCTGAACTTGCCTGACTTCTTTGGGACAGAGGGTTGTTACACACATTCCTAGTATGATTAGGCTTTCTTTGTCATTTTGTATTCTCTCCTGAGATTCTCTGACTTCCTAATTTTGTTTCTAATTTGAGTCTAATTTATAGTATCAAATGAGAAGTTTATCACTCTGAAAAATCCACTGTGCTGCTGGGCATGCTGGTATGTACCTGTAATTCCAGTACCCGCTGATGCGGGAAGAACCAACGTTCCAGCCCTGGCTCATGGGTTCAAGTCCCAGTGCTGAAAACAAAAACAATTAAAAGACCCCAACAACAACAAATCCCAAGCCTCTGTGCTTTATTTCTCAATTTTGCTCCTTAAACTTTTGGCAACTCAGGATCTGTTGACCAGATTTACTTAGAAAGTGTTATACAGTCAGAATAAGTAGACTACATGTGGGTTTTCTTTCATTTAGCAATACGTTACGACTCACCCACACCTCTTAATGGCTTGAGAGCTTATTCTTTAAAACTGCTGCATAACAGACCATTCTGCAGCTGTACCACAATGCCAGGGGCCGGCAAGCTTCTCCTATAAGCCCGGTGCTAAAGGAGGATGCCCAGCTTGGGCACCTTCTGGGGTGATGTTCCTTTAGGAATGGTCTGGGACATCTTCCAGTCCTGGCCCCACCCCATCCGGTCCTTGCCCCTTCCCTTCCAGTCCCAGGACATTCCCCTTCCGGTTCCAGGACACTCCTTGCTCTGCCTTTGCTTCTGGGCTGTTCAGAGGTGAGCTGCTCTCTCTTCCCCTGAGGTCCCTCGACCTCACAACAGGTGTAGAAGCCTTCATTGGCCAACTGACTGGGCGGAAATCTTCCCCAAACCATAAGCTGAAGTCAACTTTTTATTTCTAAGTAAAGCTGGTCAGTGCATGCCTGTTGGTTTCACTGTGAAAACAAACCTATGACACATCCCACTGGTGGCTTTCAAGGGTTGGTGATCATGAAGAAAATTGTTGAAAATCTTTTGCAGAAAGAAAATGTCTCTTCTTCTCATGCTAATGTCAGATCCCTGGGCTCAGGCGAGGCAGTCCTCCTGCCTCAGCCTCCTGAGCCCTGGGACAGTAGGCACGGGCCACCACGCCTGGTTCTCAACGAATGTTTGCAGCGCCTTGCTCGCTGACCTGGGGCCTGATCGCCAAGTTGTCTTGAGGTGGCCTCGCATTCCCACCAGCATGAATGGGTGTCTGTTGCTCGGTGACCCAGCAGCAGTTTTGGGGGTGTGGCCATTCTAATGGTCCTCTCTCTCCTTGTTGACTCCCTAAGGACCAATGGGGTGGAGCGCATCTATTTACCGTTTATAGCTTCCTTAGTATGGCCTCTGTTCTGATCTTTTTCATCTTCTAAATTTGATGTTAGCTTTTGCCCTTTTTCCTCCTCCTCTTTCCCTTCCTTATTTCTTTTTCTTTTTGTAAGCTCCTGGGGCTTGAGCTCAGGACCTTTGCACTGAACTGCATTCCCTTTTAAAATTAAAACACAAAACAAAAAAAAAAAACAACGTTGAAATAGAGTGTTGCTCATTGCCCAGATGGGCTGGAACTTGCGATCTTCCTGCCTCAGCTTCCTGGTGTTAGCTGTTCAACGGCCCAGTTTTAAGAGTTCTTTTAGAGGGTTGAGTGCAGTTGAGCGCAGGATCCACCACAGCTTGTATGAAGCTCTGGGTTCCATCTTCAGTACAAAAAATGTTCTTTCTTTCTTTATCTATTTTCATGTTTGTATGTGGTACAAGGTCTCACTGGGCAGCTCGGACTCGTGGTGATCCGCCTGTGTTCAGCCTGCCCAGTGCTGGAATTACAGGCATGCGCCGCCATACCCAGACTCAGCCACCGTCTCAGCACACCCCGGGGGTCGGGCCACCATAGCACGCAGGACCGGGATCGAACCCTAGTCCCTGTGCTTGCCAGAGCAGGCGCTAAATCTGCTGAGCTATCTCGCTGGCCCTCTTTTCTTATTTTGTATATAAATCTATTATCAGCCACATATTCTGTAAAAGTTTTATTCCAGCCTGTGGCGTTTTCTCATTCTCTTAGCCACTATTTTCCACAGAGCTGAAGATTTTTGTTTTTTAAATTTTAATGCTGTCCAGGTTACCAGTCTTTTATTTTATGGGCTGTGCTATTGGGGTTGTCTCTAGAAACTCCTCACCAAGCCCCGGGTTGTGCAGAGCCTCTCTGTGTCTTTTTCAGAAGCCTGAGGCTTTCGGGCGTTGCGAGGCCTGGCCCTGACTGGGCTGGGCCTGTCTCTCCAGGTGCACCCTCGGAGTATGGAATGATTCAGTTTTTCCAACACCATTTGTGGAGAAGTCAACACTAATTTTTTTTTTTTTTCATTACTGGGAACTAAACCCTGGTTCTTTCACTGAGCTACACCCCCAGCCCTTTATTATTTTCTTTTCTTTTTTTATTTATTTTATTTTTATTTTTATGTTTTTTCCGGAACCGGGGATTGAACTCAGGCCCTTGTACTTGCCAGGCAAGCACTTATTCTATTGAGCCATCTCCCCGGCCCCTATTTTATTTTCTTTAGATTTTGAAATAGGGCCCCTCTAAGGGACCCAGGTGGGGCTCCAATTTTTGACCCTTCTGTCTTAGTCGCCCAGAGTGCTGGGAGTACAGGCGGCTCCCACCTGGGCTGGCTGACATTAATCTTTTATTAGGAAAGTATTCCCATCCTTTTTGTGAGATAGAAATGCTGTGGAAGCAAATCTGAGGACTCCAGCACCAAGCAGCGGGCCTTGTGGTGACCCCTGTACACGCGTAGGGAAATGGGCAAAGGCAGAACTGGGGGGAGCACAGGGAGCAGGCGCGCTGGGAAAGCCCTGTGGCAGCGCAGCCTGGGGCAGCCGGGCCTTGGGGGGCCTTTCCTGCCCTGAACGAGGAAATCCTAACGGGTGGAGCAGCCCCTGCCTGCAGTCTCAGTGCTCGGGAGGCTGAGGCAGGCAGGTACTGAGTGTGAGGCCAGCCTGGGAAGTTTATTGAGACACTCTCTCAAAAACTTTGGCTCAGTCATAGAGCCCTTGGCTAGCACGTGTAGGGCTCTGTAGAGGTTTGATCCCCAGTAAGGTGAACAAAGCACAACAGAACACACAACAGATAACTTTGAGGCTGCTTTTGCCTTCTCAGAAAAACATGAAGTGCGCGCACACACACACACACACACACACCCTCCCTCCCAAGCCTGCCCTCCGCAGCCTTCGCAAGCCCGGCAGTTGGCCCCTTCCCACACAGCTCGTGCTCATGAAGTGAGGGCAGGTCTTTTTGTCTGTCACACCCATTCCGGTAGGAATCGCGGTGGCCCGTGGAATCACCTGCAGGCTTGACAATCTTAAAAGGAATTAGCAGCAAGGCGGAGCGCCACCTTGTGGGGATGCAGGCGGCCCTGCAGCCGCCGCCGAGCCGGAGGCGCCCGAGCTGGGAGCACGTTTGCCTGCAGGGCTGCGCCGGAGACTTCAGGGCAGCAGGCCCGGCTCCCCCGACCTACAGCGAATAACTCCAAAGCTTTTCATTTTAGTAAATGACCAAAACTTCCTAATAATCATAAAATCAGTCATGAAGAGGTAGTTCCAAAATGGGTTGCGCGCCGCATCCGGTGGCTGCCGAGCCTGTGCTGCCCAGCGCGCAGGCCAGGGTGCTGACAGCACTCGGGACTGGTGTTCAGGGTTGCGGGAGGCTGGCTGTGCTCGCGGGACCTGCCAGCTCACCTGAAAGAGGTGGAGACCATTTATTCTTCATCACCGCGGAGGGAGGGCGAGGCCAGGACAGTCAGTAGCGGA
>NW_004524602.1:15617484-15626030 GCF_000260255.1 Octodon degus
ATTAATTTTATTGAGAAACAAATAGCAATGAGACAGTTTCGAGAGGACAGTTTCAATAATTAATATATTGCATATTGTTGTCTTCATAGTGGTTATTCATTGTACAAGATGCAGACATGATATCCTGGCCAAACACTATTAGTACAAAGCTTTCTTCTCATTGAATTAAGAGAAAGTAGCTGTATATCTATCCTAACTATTTTGAATATACAGATACAAAATGGTTGTTCATTTGTATCCCCTTTTTTGTTTAGTTTTGTCAGAGATGGGTGTTCCATTGCCATTTAAATATTGTAGATGCATCAATTCAGCACAATAATCCAGTGTAGTCCAGTGGTACATGATAGTAGTGGGATATCCATAGGACTGGCAGTGTCAGAAGTTGCTGACTTGAGCCTTTTATAGCTCAGAGTATAAATATGGCTTCCCTTTTTATACGTAGTTTTTATACTTTTCTGTTGGATGGTTAAGACCAAGATAAAGCAAGACCTGTATAACAAGAAATGTAACTTTTGTATCTGGCAAGTTCAGTCCAATCCCCTCAGGATTTATCCTGAAACCCTGTACTGCAGTTTGTAGATCCTTTGTCAGTGTCAGCCATGTGGATGAGTCACGGCCATTGCTTGACCAATTTGCTCTGTGTGAAAGCCTGAGAGAATGTTTTCTCTCCAGGTGACTCTCCCCAGGCACACTCTACATCATTGATCACTTTCCTCTGTGGCTCCATAACCTCCTTGATCAGGAAATTTGGGACACAACTGAGTTACAGGATGTTACAGTACATGTACCTGGGCTTTTTACAGCCCATAAGATGATAAGTTGGCAATATGTACTCCTTAAAGTCCCTTTAAGGCCTGAACTGTGAGGTGTCAAAGAGAACTCTTCCCCAATCCTTCTATCACAGTTACTGTCTCCTTGCTGGGACAAAATAAAAATGCCCACAAGTAATGGAGGAAAGGTTTGTTTTGGCTCACAGTTTGTGCAGGCTTTGATCCTTAGCCAGTGGGCTCCAAGGTGGGGTGGCATGGCTGAGAAGAAGCACGGAGAAGAAGCAGCTCATGGCAGGGCAGGCAGGGGCAGCCAGCAAGGGCCTTCCCTTCCCTTTTCATCCCACCTAGGCTACAAGCTGATTGGTTGGCATCACCTGTTATCTGGACCCACACTGGGCCAATCAGTGGGCTGATCCAACACCTCACACCCACGATCCAGCTACCGCCCCCATGCCTCACCTATGAGTACATGAGGTTTTGGGGTGACATCTAGGTATGGGCTGTGTCACCTTTTAAACCCAAGCTTTCTGGCCAAAGGCAGTAATTTCTAGAGAGCCTATTTTGGTGACTTTCAAGGTGGCAATGGCTTTAAAAGGCTACCTAGAGTGTTATGTTTCACATGGTTAACAAAGAAAGGAAACACTTGAATGTGCGAATTCCCTCCAGCATTTCCTCCTCTAATCTCTACGTTCAGTAGGAGGTCTCAGAAGAGCCACAGTGGATTCTACTCAAGGACTAGGTGGCTGGGCCTTCTCCTTCGGAGATATGTGTCCTCCTTGGGGATGGGTGCACTCAACATTTTTTTTTTAAAAATGTGTTTGTTTGGTATAGGGTCTCACTATGCAGCTGGGACTGGTAGTGGGCCTCCTGTCTCAGCCTCCCTAGCACTGGGATTACAGGCCTGCGCCACCATGCCGGCCTCGGTTGCTGGCTCAGCACACACATGGTGGGGCTAGCACTACTTGTGGTGCCTGGGATTGAACCCGGCCCTTGTGCTTGCCTAAACAGGCACTTAGTCCACTGAGCTATCCCATCAGTCTCGCATTCAACATTTTAAGAGGTCCTGGAAACGATGGGCAACTTATCCCACCCCCTGAGAACATTACACCAATATCACACTGTTGGTGTTTGTCAGTGATGCTGTCACTGGGGAAAGAAACCATTGTCCCCGTGACCAGATGAAGGACCATTTGAGAATGGTGCCACCTCATGAGGAAGACTTGGTACTGAAATCACTGAGGAGCATTGAGTGTCACCTTTACATTTTTCAGAGTCTGAATACATTTAAGGCTTTCATCGATGCCCATCCGCTTGAGTGAAATGAGTTTGGGGGTGTTTTTGGAGGAGAGCGGAGAATGTAAAGTTGCACTACAGTGGTTTTGTCTACTGTCCTCATAAAGTGGGAGCAAAGTTGCGTTGGTGACATTTGGTCACAAGAGGGCGCTCCAACAAAGCACCTTGGCTCAAGAATCTGCCCATCTCTCCGCAAACACTACGGCTGCGGCTATTTCTGGCTGATTTTGTGATAGGAAGCTTGAGGTCCCAAATATGCTTCAAACTGTAGGAAATGTTTTAAAGGATTAGTAGCCTGGGTAGTGAATCCTGCGCACAAGTCCAGACAGCTTTGATTTGCTAGACAGATTTTATAATTTGTCCACCAGTTTTACACACACACACACACACACACACACACCACACAACACGCACAGACATAGGACAGGGAAGAAGAGCAAACTCGTCAAGCCCTGTTCTTTACCTACAGAACAACACAGCACAGACTCAAAGCACATTTTAAAAAATTCCATTTTGAACTAGAGCTTTCAGGGATAACCCTGCTGGGCGGCCTAGACCTGAGCATCAGAGGAAACGCTGCGCTACCTCTTGCAGGATGCACATAATTGAGACAGAACGTTCGAGAGAAAGCCAGGCGGCGGGCTCTGCAAGAAACGAAGGCATCGGAAGGCCGCTTGCCTAGTAGTCAGGTGATACTTGTGGGCATAATTGCCAACAATGAACACCCTTTACGTTGAACAGTTTTTACTGATCATAAAATAATTAGGATAATTTATGTGCATTTGTGCAGCGACTCGCCCGGCTTTGCTTAAAGGAGGTGCAGCTGGCTGCTCACGGATAGGAAGAGGGTCTCCCCGCCCACCTTCTCAGGGACGTGTTTACACCCAGGCAGCACTTCTAAATTTTTAATAGAGAGGAAGAAATTCCATTTAATTAGGTGGAGTGACTTGTTTATGTGCGGGGTATACATTTACGAGTTCTAATGAAAAACGGAAAAGGCCCGTTGAGGAGCCTTGGAAGGTCCGCTGGTTGGGGGCGAGGGGAAACCCGGCCGCGCAGACGGCGGCTCAGCCCTGCAGGTGACGAGGATAGAGGGACATCAGGTAAAATAATTACACAGGTCGCGTCTTGATCAACGATCAAAGCATTTCCCCCCTTCCAAGTCAAATCTCTTCTATTTCACATTTGATTGGAATAGCAAAACTGGGTTACAGGGAAAAAATGTTACGGCTGTAACAAGATATTTTTCCTGAAAAATAAAACCCAGTATTTATGTAAAAGGCCTGTCTCTTGTTTTCCTCTGGATTTTAATTTCATATATTGTAGATAACCTGTTTTATTTGCGAATCGGGTGACATACACACGTTAGTACCACAAAAGCATTTTTCCACGTTCATAAATCCTTTCTGAAAATGAGAAATTAATTTTTCTTAAACTCTGATCTAAGGTAAAAATTCCAAATATTTGCATACCTCAGATGTACCACAGAAAGGCCACCTAAATTAATGAGGTTTCTTGAATTGGTGTACAGAAATGAATTACACAGCTTAAGAAGTTGAAAAGATTTCTCCTGATTTTAAAAGCAAAATTAATGATCCTATGGAATAAGAAATGGAGCTTTGCGTTCCTACTGTGGGGTTACTTTTCAGTTCCTGACAGCTGGTCTGTTTATGGGTATCTAAGATGGAATTAAACTCTGAAAAGGTTAATATTTTTTTAAAAAACTGTTCTGTTCAAGGTCTATTTCCTATCACCTTCCGTAAGTTTCTCTTTGAATTGTAGTTGCAATCTGCATTTGGAAGGAGTCCAGGAAGCTTGAATAACAATGTAATCCCCGGTGGAGCCTCTCTTCACATAGGGCGTGGGATAAATGAACCGCCACATACAGATTCCTGACAATCTCTTCATCCTGCTAGCTCACAGTTGATGAATTGTCGCAAGGCCGGTCCTAAGGACTTCCTTATACCTCCATAGTGTACATCATATTTTCAGGAACATAAAACGCCCCAGCCTGCAAAAGATACAAAACCATCCCAACTGAAAAGTAGTTGTTGAAAATATTTGTTGAAAGTATTTGTTTTGCTGCAGGGAGAATGGGGAGTGGAACATGAAAGGCCGGAGGAGACCAAGGAATGGATGCCCTTTGCTCGGCTCGCCGGCCGGCCGCGCCGAGAGCTTGGGAGCTTTTCTGCAGCTCTGCACCTGTTTTCTTTTTCTTCCTGCATGCTTGTCTAGTTTACCTTCTTAAGGAAATTGCTCCTCTTGTCTGGAGCCAGCGTTATGGAGTTGAAATCTTGGGCGATGTGGTTTTAGGATCGAACAAGCCCTATAAGGTGGGATTTGCTTTCTTACTGGTCTTACAGCTTGGGTGCCATGGCCAGCCCAGCTTTGGGATGAGGAGGATGCCTTAGGGTGCCCGCTCTGCAGAGAAACGTGTTCAGATGGGAGCGTTGCCTCGAAATTGGAGGGCAGGAGTTTGCAAACAGCTTGGGGGCGGGGGGTGCAGGTTTGCAGGATAAAGGGACCCCGGAATGCCCAGCACAATAAACATAAAAAGTGCAAGTTGTCAGCTGATATAGTTTTGTTTATTTTAGGCTCTGGAAGGTGGGCCGGTGCCCCAGATGAGAGTGGATCCCCGCGCCTCAATTCCGGGCTACTATGAGGCACAGGAGCGCCCCGATTCGGTGGGAGACCTGGGATGGAGAGGGCGTCACCTCGGAAGAGAAAAACAAAAGTGTGTGTGTGTGTGTGTGTGTGTGTGCGCGCGTTCACTTAGGAGTCAAAACATACTGAACTGTTTGAAAGAAGCTAAAGCCAATTAAAGTGGGGAGAAGAGTTTTGCAAATCAATTACATGATCTGCCAGGAAACGGAAGAAAAGCATTAGAAACAGGATTTTTGGTGCTGGGTGGGAACACGGAAAGTGAATTGGTACTAGAAATACATTATTTGGGTGTATTTCTGCCCAGTCTTATATATATAAATATGCGCTCAACAACCGCTCAAGGTCTTGTGAGATAACTTAATTGAAGCGGGGAGCATCATAATTCATCTCCTACTGCAGTGCATACTGTAAGTTTAATTTTCTTACAGACCAGAATGCCGGCATTTTCACAGCATTGGCAAAGCGGAGAATACGACTGTAGATCCTGCCTTATTTTAAACAAGCGCTTGGGCCTGCCCAGGCAGCAGGGCAGGGGCTCTGCTTCCGCCCACCTTTTAGGGCTGCAGAAAAGCAAGGGGGAAGTCAGAGCAAGAGGAGGAGCCCGGACGAGTGCACTGTCCCCGGAGGCTGGGGCTCCCCATCTGAGCGCTGGCTCCCGGAGGCTCTTTGCGGGGCGAATTAGCTTTTTTTTTTTTTTTTTTTAATGTATTTAGTACAGGGAGCACAGGGTCCCACTACACAGATTGGACTAGTAGTGATCCTTCCGTTTTCAGCCTCCCAAGCCCTGGGATTTCAGGCGTGCGCCACCAAGCCTGGTCTCAATCGCCGTCTCGGGGCGCCCCGGGGGCAGGGCAGGCACGGCACAGCAGAGATCAAACCCAGGTCCCCGAGTTAGCAGACACTTTAATCCGCTGAGCTATCTGGCCGGCCCTGGGTGACTTGGCTTCAAGTTCTTGTTAAAGCTGTTCCTTTCCGAAAGGAAGTGGATAGGCATCATTATGACCAGGCAACAGGCGCGGGGGCCCAGGGCCTCGGCCAGGGGTGCTTCTCCTTGGGATGCCGACTTCCACCAGTGGCACGATGTGGGCTCCTTGGCGCACGCTCTGCTTCCTTGTTGTGCGTCCGTGTAAAACCTGAGGGAAGAAGGGAAACGAGCTCAGGGTTGACCCAGCTACGTCAGTACTGGGGGCGCCCATTGCTGGGGGGAGGGGGAGGGGTTTACAGGCTAGCTACCCCCGCTTCCCATTTCACAGATGGGTAAATTGAGGCCCTGGAAGCTCAGTGAATTGCACAGGACCAAGGAGCAAGTTCGCGGGGGGGGGGGGACACTTTCACTCCTTGGCGTGTCCCTGAAGAGGAAGCCGCTGGGAAGCAGACACCCGTCAGAGCCTGAAGGGTCCTGAGAGAAGACAGGTGAGGTCTGCGCTCCTCAAAGAGAAGTTCAACACTGACATCACTGGAGTTTGCGGAAGGCATCCCGGTCCACCCTGAGCCGGACGTCCCGCGCCACAGTCTGCACCCTAACGAGGCCTTTGGGCGGCTCCCGTGCGTGGTGGGGTGCACGCACACGGGGCCTCGAGCCGCGACTGGGATTGAGGGGCAGCTCGCCGCTGCCCAGGGTCTGCGGTGTCACAGCTGCTCCTCAGAAGGTGCTCCTGGAGACATCGTTTTTAGCAAAAGTGAGCGCATTAAACTTTAAAGAAAAAGCTAAATGCAGAGAAGAAAAAGAGCGATCGTGCGCAACAGAGGGGAGGGGACCAGCGACGTTTAATGGCTCAGCCTTCTGGAGCGCGACGTGGTAACAGGTGTTAAGTTTTAAAAATGTGCAGTCTTTGATCCGGCGGTCCAATTTTAGGAATTTATTCTGGAGAACTAATCGGACTAGGCTGGGAAGGCGTGCGGCTAAGACTCGCGTTTATGGTGGCTAGAACATTAGGGACAGGCTGAAGATCCAACACTAGGGGGCAGTAGTTAAAGAAATGCCCGTACGTTCAGGGGTGGACTACGCAGGCACTTGGAATGGAAAATTAGAAGTGCGTTTACCACTCTAAAAATACGTTTATGTGTGTTGACATTTGAAAAGCTCAGGTTACCAGCCTGTGTGAAAAATGTTAACATAATTTGTTTAGACATAGGTATGTCTTTAAAAGACAAGTCAGTGGGACTTCGTGTTAACCCAGCTGTTTCAGAAGGTAAGATGATAGGCAATTCTAGGAGCTTGCGGGTTAGAGCAGTTGTTTAAGCCCCTGCTCTGACAATCCCAGTCAGGTGCAGGGGCCCGCGGTTCAATCCCCAGAACCGCCCTTAAGGCAGCCTGAGCCAGCACCCCCCCCCCAAAAAAAATCCTACTGATAGGTAATTCCTATCTTATCTCACTTTATGACTTTTTAAAATAACTGATTTGTTAATTACCTAATCCAATGAGGTAATATAGTTATTATTGTAGAAGAATACTTCAAGTTTGTTTTTTTTTAAGTTTAGGACAGAATGCACAGACTTTATAGGGCCTCATAAAACGTAGATTGGACTTGTAGTGATCCTCCTGTTTTCAGTCTCCCAAGCCCTGGGATTACAGGTGTGCCCCACCACGCCCAGTCTCAATCTCCATCTCAGCGCACCCTGGGGCGTACCAGGGATGGAGCCCTGGCTGCTGCGCTCTGCCTAAGCAGGCGCTTTAGTCCATTGAGCTATCTAGCCGGCCCTACTTCTTCAAGTTTTTAAGAATATTTTTTCTTAAGTTCCTTAAGAATATTTTTCTTTAAGGTTTTGCTTTTTTTTTTTTTTTTGTCTTTTTGAGACAGCGTCTTGCCATGCAGCTAAGGCTGGCCTTGAGCTCACTTTGCAGCCCAGGCTGGTCTCAAACTCTCAATGATCCTCGTGCCTCAGCCTCACAAGAGCTGGGATTACCGGGTATGCCATCTCAACTGGCTAAGTTTTTGCTTTTCTTTAAGTGTTTCCCAGACCGCATTCCTAAAAGGAAAAAACATTTTAATATTTTATTTTCCCCATCTCTGCCCCTCGCTGTGTCGTCACAAGTGCGTTGCATTGTAGTTCTCTGTCACTGCCTTTCACTTCTAAGCTTCAGTCATGGGCTTTTATGCCCAAGTCTTAAGACAGAGCTCTGGCAAGAATGAATGAGTCTTGGATCACTGTCTATGTTTGCTTTTCTTCATGAATAATCTACAGGATTGCAGTTCTGAATCCGCAGGGATGGCTAGTTATTGCACATAAGGAATGTACTTATCGGTAGGTAGCTGTAGAGGGCAAACTTCTGCTTGGACGTTGGTTTAGCTGCCATTCAACTCTGCTGAGAACTCCCTCCGAGAGGCGCGGGCTGGGCCAGGAGGAGCCGGAGGCCAGCGAAGGGCTCTCAGGCCGCTCGGAGGAGGTGAGCTTCCCGCGGCTGGGGCGGCGGCCCGGCAGGGCCCAGGTGCCCGCAGGCGGCCTTCCGCCCACGCAGGAGTTCTGGCCCAGTGGACCTGGCTGCGTTCGCCGCTGCGATTCTGGACCTTGCCTTTCAGCAGCTGGATTTTGAGAGCCTTGATGTGTGGCTGTTGATCTGCGGCTCTGCGTGTCCTCGCCGCGTTCTTAGCAGCCGGCTGTCCACGGGAGGCAGCGGGAGGCCAGCTCTGAGCAAGCCGCAGCTCCCAGCCCCGGCTCGAGGCACAGAGCTGTGGGGGCTGGGGCCACTGTTCAGGCGGCTGGCCCCAGGGCAGGGCCTTCCCACCCTCAGGGCCGGTCCCACTCTGGCATCCTGGGGTGTGGCTGCACTAGTCAAAAGTCCCTGGCTGCTCTGCATCCCCCTCCCATTCTTCTTTC
>NW_004524602.1:15627455-15628835 GCF_000260255.1 Octodon degus
CAACTTGGTGACAGGAATCCACTCTTTGTCCTCGGCCTTTCTCCTTTGCCCCGGCCTCTGCTGCACCCGTGGCCTCCCATGCCTGGGCCCCCAGGGCCTCCAGCCCCTCCCGCTGCACCGGCATCATCTGCCATTTGGTGTGTCCCAGAAAAAGAAACCCATCCTTCTTCTCAAACAGGTTTTACTGAAAACATGAGCCTCCATGTTCTTTGATCATTTATTTTCTTTCATGTTCTTGGCTCTTAGTGATATTGTGAGAAAATCAACTTCATAGTTTAAAAGAACAAGATGAGAGAATAAAAATATTTTTAATACAGTAATTTATATTATCTCGAAATAGGTATGAGGTTTAGGAAAGTGGATCTGGTAGTATATGCCTGTAATCCCAGCACTCTCGGAGGCTGAGGCAGGTGGATTGCAAATTCTAGCTTCGTCTAGGAAACTCAGTGACTTAACAAGATACTGTCTCAAGATTTTAAAAGTGAATGAGGGAGTCTTGTAACTCAGCTCAGAGATCCTGGATTCAATCCCCAGAGCCAAGGCAGCGCAAGAGTGCATTGCACATGAGGTAAGCCCAAGCTTTGATTTGGTAGTTGTTCAAAAAGTCCAAGAAAATTAATGGAAGATTAATTGAACATGTTGGACAATAGGATTATTTCTTGGGATATCTCAGTTTCTGTATCTGGAAGTGATAGCAGGATTATAAAATGAGTTGTAATCTGCAAAGTTGGTGGTATGGCTCAGATGTGTCTCATGGACTTCATGTCCTGGACGCTTTATCCCCAAATCCAAGCACTGCTGGTATTTGGAGGTGGGGGCCATGGACACGATTAGGACTAGGTGAGGTCATCAGGAGGGGCTGTCGGGATGGGGTTAGAGGCTGCGTGAGAGGAGGAGGCAAGGCCAGGCCTGGCAGCTCGCGCCAGCCACCATGGCGATGTGGTACAGCACAAAGCCTTTCCCACTGCTAGCGCCAGGCCGGCGGGCTTGCGGCTCTCTAGAACTTTGAGCCAGTGAGCCAAGCAAATTTCTACTTTTTACTTACCTGGCATCAGGTATTTTGTCACAGCAACTGAAAATGAATGAGTGTAAGGAGGAAGCTGCTTCTGATCTTGAATAATATAAGAAGGAACTATATTCACTTATAAATCCTTGGGGCTGCTTCACATTTGGAATTTGCATAGAAATCCAAGAGGATTTGTGGGGGTGTGCACCTGTAATCTCAGTGCTTGGGAGGCTAAAAGCAGGAGAATCACTACGAGTCTGATCTGTGTAGTGAGACCCTGTAGACCCTGCACTAAATAATTATAATTAAAAAAAATAGATTATAGATAAAGTCTTACAAATAGATTGTCTGAATTGTAATTTAGCTTATTTTTT
>NW_004524602.1:15630555-15634925 GCF_000260255.1 Octodon degus
GGGGTCTTTGGTCTTCACTGTTCGGAGCTGGGTGGACATGCCTCATGGTGCTGCAGGGGTCCACGGAGACAGCTTTCCTCCTGGGAGCTGTGGCTGGTGAGTCTAGAGGTGGCTGTGTGTGTTCTGTGTTGCAGCAAGCCAGGGCCTGTCCCAGGCATAAATAACTGCTTTCATCATTGGAGTTCTGAACGTAAGATAGGAGTATGCAATAAAATATGCCCGTTCGTCTCCTCCTGTAAGTGTCCTGTTTACTTTGTATGTGTTGTCTCTGAAGTAAGCCACAGGGTTGGCGCCCCTCGGGGGTGCTGCTCTGTTTTCTTGTGTTCTGGACACTAAGCACACTGCTGAGGGCCAGGCCCCATGTGGGGCTTGCCGTGCAAATACTGGATCGCCAGCTGGTGGTGAGATTGTTACACCCAGCTGAACTGCGCCAGCGTGGTGCGGGGTGCGAGAGGCCCTCCTGAGGGTTGTTGCAGGCCACATAAGAGGCAGAACAGGGGGAGCCGTCAGGAGGCTGTTGGAGAAGCTGTTGGAAGCTGCTGGTTCTCTTGGCTCTGCTGGGGGACATTGCCATGCTGGCTTTCCTGGTGAACTTGGCTGTTCATGGCAGAGGAGGAGCTCCGGCCCTCACTGTCGTTGAGAAGGGCTACGCTTCCCTTTGGGGGAGCTCTGGTTTTCACCTTGAGCATCACTTCCGGGCGATGGAGGGTAAGATGGTGCACAACTCAGCCGGCTTTCCTGATGGGAGCCCAAGTTTGCTCATCGCTGGAGGAGCTCAGGACCTTGCTGTTGCCGAGGACGGCTGTGGGACTTCTTGGGAGAGCTCTGGTTCTTTGAGTGTGGCTTCCTGGCTCCAGGGCAGACCCCTCAGCCTGCTGGCACAGATCCTTCACCCCCCCCCACACCGTGCAGACTTCTTAGCGTCCATCACTGACCTTTGGGCCTTCCCAGAGCAGATCCGTGAAGCGGGCCTGCAGGAGACATGGTCCTGGCTCTGGCTCCAGCTGGACTCACAGGAGGCATTGTCGTGGGCTCTAGTCTTCAGCTGGATGCAAGCAGGACATTGCTGTGGGCTCCAGTCCCTCAGGGGGATGCTTTAGTCTTTAGTGTGTGGACAGATTTCTTGCACTCTTGGCATATGACTCTTTGGATGATTCATTATAAAACAATCTTATAAAATGTGTCCTGTATTGTATTGTTCCCCTTGCAAAACCCCGAGCCATGACAGGCAGCACAGCATCTTTCAGGGCGGCGCCTTTGACATGCAGCGTCGGGGAGACAGTTGCAAACCCCAGAAGCTGGCCCCATCTGTGTCCCTCGCAGATGCTTACCGGAAACAGGCAGTTAATCAGCTCCTCTCACCAAAGATCACTGAGTGTAGATGAACCAAGAATTCTGAAGGACCTCCTGGCTTGATTCCCTTTTCTGTGGTGAAGACAAATACTTTATCCTATTTATAGCGCCTCTGGGGGATGGATAGGAGTTGTCATTCTCATTGCCAGAGAATGGAACTGGGACTCGACTGCAGTGATGTGGGCTAGTTGTTCAAAGCCCGATGTTTTTCTGAAGTTTGATGTTTAATTAGCATGGTTGCTTGTCTTTATCATCAGATTATAATGATGAGTGGGTGTGGTGGTGGGGGCTCGGCCTCCTCCAGTGGGCGGCTGCTCTGTGCAGGAGCCCTGCGCCTGCCGATTACTTGCTGGTCATGTTGTAGACGGCTAAATTAGATACAACTATAACAGGCAGTCAGACAGGGCCAGGCCCTCACGGAGGCAGCCTGGAAGACAAGATGAGTTGCCACTGTGAGGGAGACGGTGCTCCTGCTGGGGGCCAGACCTAGAGACCAAAGGTCGAACCAATGCCCACCTCCCTAAATATAAGCATCAGGGATTGATCGGCACCTTGAGGCAGCCAGGAAGAGCCACTAATCCGGCTGCTACTGGCTGGTTACTGGACAAACTCCTGTTCTGTATTCGTGCCCGCTTGCTGCGTGACTCACTTCCCCATTTAGCTCTGGATTTAATCAATTTTACCAGCAATGGTGCTTGTGATCTCAGTGGTTGACCATAGTTTTGTCCCGCCTCGTGCCCACCTAAACAAGTTCCCATATTCTCCACCTTAGACCTGGTTTTACTCTATAAAAGCGTCTGGAAGAGATAGCTTCCAGGGACAGCCCAATCAGGCCCCCCTTTCTGTCCCTCTCAGACAGAAGCTCTTTCCCCCAATAAATATTCTGCTCTTAGCCTCCATCTGTTCCTAAAATTCGTTCTTTGGTTTTAGAGAGCAGGGACTCGTCCCAGGTACCTTCAGGTCGGGGTTTCATTCCCCTGTATCAGTCAAGGCTGACCTTTGGGCTGTGCGCCCTGGGTGGGTTTCCAGGCCTAAGCAACAGGACAGGGCGGTTCACAGAGGTCCGTGGTGCTCATTCGCGCAGGGCACCTTGGGAGCAGCGCTGCTGTGCTCGGGCCGCATCCCCACCCGCTGCGCTTCGGGTCACCTTGGGGTCCTCTAGGGTGCTCGCTCCTGCCGCCCCTCCCAGCCCAGACGTGCTGGAGGGTTGCCGGTTCCAGTGGTTCAACTGCACTGAGGAACATCTGGGGTTTCCAAAAGAGCCGGCCAACTTGGTCACTTAGGGAGACCCTGTCTGAAAATAAAACATGAAAGGAATAGGTGACAGAGCTCGGCAGGAAGGCCCTCGGTTCAGTTCCCAGCACTGCAAGAAAACAGAGCAAAGTGGCACAGCGGAAGGGAGCTGGGGCCACCGTCGGCAGGAGTAATGGCAGGCATTTTGGGGGACTAGGGTGCCGTGTAGGCACCCTGTGTCTGACAGTGTGAGGCAGTGATAGGTGTGCTCGTGTGTGTGCGAGTGTGTAAAGAGCTAGCGAGCCACCTTCTTTGGGCTTTCTTTCCTCCCCTAGGTCGGCACTTTTCCCGCACCTCCAGTTTTCAAAGTTTTAGATGAAAACAACCAATGGCCGTGTGGGCTCAGGGCGAGTCACGGGGCTTCGGTGTGCAGGCCGCAGCCCCTCCCCAGCTCTCTGTCCCTTCCCGGCGCTGGGATGAATGCAGGTGTCTGCTTACAGAGAGCCTGGTGTCCTCTTTGCACTCAGAACTATTTTACACAACTGAGGTGTTAAACGTTAGGGGGCCGGTGAAGCTGGGCCTGGCTGGTTCCCTCCACGTGGTCCTGGTGATGGCAGATGTGGCCTTGCGGTCTCTGAGCCTGGGCTACTGAGCATCAGCTCCCACTTGCTTCCTCCTCCGACCCTCCCCGCTGTGCTGCCACCAGAAGTCCTGCCCTGAGGCCTCCCGCTCGTCTTCCCAGGCCATCACTTGCCTCCTATAGTAGGGACAAGCGGCCTTATTTAGGGGCCATCGGGTGGGGCCGAGTGAGCGGACAGCAGAGGCAAACTGGGTTGCGACCGATCACCAGCTGAAGGGAAGGAAGGGTTTACACATCCTGAAGGCCTGTGGAACGCTCCATGCTTTTGCATGTGTTTATGATTCTCCATATTTTCGTGCTTGTTGATTTCTGCTGGCTTTTACTTGATGGTACGCACGAAATCAAGGCTGCAATTTGAGCTGGGTGTGGTGGTGCTCGTGGGTAATCCCAGCACTCGGAGGCTGAGGCGGGAGGATCACTGTGAGTTCGAGACCAGCCTGGGCTGCACAGTGAGCTCAAGGCCAGCCGGAACTGCTTAGCAAGACCCTGTCTCAAAAAGACAAAAAACAAAAAAGATTGTGATTTGGTCTATGACACATTGTCAGCATCCAAAAAGATGGTTAAAAATGTAAACATGAGGTTGAAAGAGCAACTGCTCCAGAATCAGCCCCTGTCTGTCCCCAGGCCTCAAGCGCAGGCCTTCCCCAAGCCCCGAGCCGCAGTCTCCCCTTCTGATCTCACCGCCTCTCTCTCGCTAAAGGTAAATTTCCCCTGAGTTTTGTGGTACTGACTTGCTTTTTGTTATAATTCTTAAAAAGTGCTCCCTGATAATGTATCCCTATAGGATACCCTCTCAGTGTGAATCCAAGTTTGAGCTGTACCTAAGCAGCGTGGTCCTGCTCATGTCCACTTATGACTTGTTGCCTTCCTTCCCTGTCACGCTCAGGAGACTTAGGCTGCTGGCAATGTGTGTAGTGGTTGATACATCGTGTCCACTTGGCTGGATGACTCCTTGGTGAGGTTCCCGCTGATGGGGGTCCTGCGCTGGGGCACAATTGGTTCCACCCTAGGATGCAATAGGCCCACCCTGGGGCGTGGATTGGTTCCTCCTAGCGGTGGACCAAGGCCCGTCCTGGGGTGTGATTGGTTCCTCCTAGAGGTGGACCAAGGCCCGTCCTGGGGTGTGATTGGTTCCTCCTAGAGG
>NW_004524602.1:15635105-15637904 GCF_000260255.1 Octodon degus
GGACCAAGGCCCGTCCTGGGGTGTGATTGGTTCCTCCTAGAGGTGGACCAAGGCCCGTCCTGGGGTGTGATTGGTTCCACCCTAGGGCACAATGGGCCTGTCCCAGGGTGACTCAGCACAAGGAGACCATATAAAGAGGCTGAGGAAGGAGCTCGTGTTCCACTCCCTCAGAGGACCTTCAGCCTTGGCATTCAGCTTGGCCCTCATCGCTGGCTTGCAGCGCAGACTCTCTGGCCTCCCGCTTGGATCCGTCACCCTCTATCACACTCTCCAGTCTTCTATCGTAGACCCATTAGCGGATGAACAGAGACAGCACAGCAGTGAGCTTCAGACCTCAGGACTGCGTTCCTCAGCCTCTAGTGAGCAGATGCCCTCCGCACACTCCCCCACGTGACTCTGCGGCTGACTGTCACCATCTTGCAATTCCTTATGCCTTGCATATCTTGTGTGAATATCTGTCCTTGTATGAGGTCTGTTCCTGTAGGTAAGAGCCTGACCAAAACGGCGCGCGGCCACGGCTCGTTCCCTCTTCATGGCTGTGTAAATCCACTCTGCGAATACCTCGTATTCTATTCACTGACTCTGGTGGATGACGTGTCCCTGGGGTGTCTGCTCCTGAGCGAGGCTCCTCCGAATATTCTTTCTCGCCGTGTCTTCTAGCAGCACACAGCGCTGCTCTGAGAGGACTCCAGCTGGAAGCGATATATACGTCGCTGTGCACTAATACAGTAACATGTCACATACATGCAGTAGGCGTCTCTGCGGTCGCCCAAGTAGTTGTCCTAGGACTGAGTCTTTGTAATTCTCGGTGTCCCTAGCTCCTGGGTGAGTGACTAACCCAATGCAGTTGTTCGGCACACACCCCTGGGGAAGGTAGATGTGTTGTCACCCATTTGTCTATGAATAGGAAACACTTCTCACCCTGAGGGTAGAGTGGGCTGATTGGCTCCATGCGGAAGGAGTTGAATGAATCACAATGAAGACACGAACAGTACGATTGTCCTGTCTTTTGCCGCCTTAGCGAGGACTCCTGGAAGGCCCAGTCGAGGTGTCTGTAGCAGGCAGAACCTCCAGCACAACAGGGGCCCAGCTACCCTTTGGCAGTGAGGGCGCTCCCCCAGATGACCTGTGCGTGGGTCCTCATCTACGGTATCGCTGAGGGCTGAGTGTGGGAGCCGCGTGTCTCGCCGCGTGTCTCGCCACGTGGGTCTCTGTGGCCTCTTTAGTGGTAGGGCTGAAGGTCTTTAGCAGGGAGGGTCTGATGCTGCTAGAGGGCTCGTGGGATCGCAAATTCAGAGCTGCAAGGCAAAAGATGGAAGCGGGCCTTCCACGCGGCAAAGGGCTGCCAAGTCCCGCTCACATGCAGGTCGTCCGTATGGATAAAGCTGGAGCTTAATTACTTGTCTTGAAATACCTCTCCATAGAGCACCCCTTCAGGGACCCCCTCAGGGACCCCTTCTCTTATCCATTCCTTATTTAATGAACTGGTTCATTAAAAATATTTAAAATAGTTTAACTTGTAATTTAAATTTAATTTAAGCGTGTGTGTGTGTGTGTGTGTGTGTGTTTTGCTGGGGATTGAACCCAGGGCCATAGACTGAGCTACATCCCCAGCCCTTTTTTTCTGATACTGGGGATTGAACTCACGACTTTGTGCTTGTCAGGCAGGGCTTATGCTGCTGAGCTACATCTCTGGCTCCTGGCCCCTTTTGATAGTATAGTAATTAATAATTTGCTTCACAAATGCCTCAATTCAATTCACAAGCAAAAGTGTTCAGCAAAATGTTGCTTCTTTTACGTACTGTACAGGGTGACAAGCGTGACTACGGTCGTCTTCCCCCACGGACACAAACGCAGCCATCTTCCCCTAACCGTAAAACAAATGAAGTTTGTAAACCGAGGGCCAGACCTCGGGATCCTCTGGCCTCACCTCCCAGAACACTCAGACTTCAGATGTGTGCCAACATGCCTGTCTTAAAATATTTTATATTCGCAGAAAAATTATGAAGATAGTACAGAGTTTCTGTGTACACTTCACTCAAGTTTTTACTGTTAATATTTAACATAACCATGATCCACTTTATTTTTTTTGATCCACTTTAAAAAATTGAAAAAAATTTTATTAGTGTATGATTGCAGTTCATATGTCTTGCAATCATCTTGGGGAATGGCTACAGGTACAGAGCGTAACTTGTTTTTCTCTTTCTTTTTAAAATCCCCTTCCTCTTCCCTCTAGTGCCCTTCTAGCTCCTTTAATTCCCTACTCTAGTTTTCATTCTTGTGCATACTATTAGTCAGCCTATGTCACGGCGCATAATGCCTACAGTACCTGAGGTCGGTGCGTTTCTGCACACGGCATGTCTTTGTTCTGTCTATTTCCACTTTCTCTCCTTATTGCCACTTGTGCTTTTTCCCTTGAACCACTTCCCTAGCGCAGGAGATCCATCTGGCTGTCCCCTTCTATCCACCCTTTATTACATCTTGTGCTTTGCCTCACTCAGATGGGAGGTGCCATGTGGGATTTGTGTTTGTGTGTTTGGTTTATTTCACTCTAGGTTCTCAGGTGCATCCCCTTTCCCCCAAATGTCTCAAATCTGTCATTCTTTATAGAAAAGTAGTATTTTCTTTTTCTTTTTGGTGACACTGGGGATTGAACTCAGGACCTTGCACTTGCCAGGCAAGTGTTTATTCCACTGAGCTATCTCCCCAGCACCTAAAGCAGTATTTTTGTTGTCTATAGATACTACATTTTTCTTTATTGAATCGGCTGTTGATGAGTGCACAGGATTAGCTATTAGG
>NW_004524602.1:15638819-15641130 GCF_000260255.1 Octodon degus
GCCTGAGGTCGGGTAGTACAAGGCCTCCTGCTTTGCTCTTATTGGCCAATGTTGCTTTTGCTGCTCTGGATTTCTCCTGGTTCCACCCGGAGAGATTTAGGGTTATTTTCTGTAAACCTATAAAGTACGCTGCTGGCATTTTGATGGGAGCTGCGCTGAATCTGTGTAGTGCTTTTGGGAGTGTGATCATTTTGTCAGTATTTATTTTGCCTCTTCAGAACAGGGTACGTCTCTCCATTTTCTGATGTTCTCCTCCATCTCCTTTCGTGGAGTTCTCAAGTGCTCTTTGTAGAGGTTGGTTACAGTTGCTCTGAGGTATTTTAGTTTTTTTCTTGAAGCTACTATGAATGGTATTTAAAAAAAGAAGGAAAGGAGGGAGGAAGGGAGAAAAAAAGGAGGGAGAGAGGAGGGGCGGGTGGGCAGCAGGCAGGAGCACCCCCTAAAAAGAGCTCGAGACCTGACGGGTGCCCTGTGAGGGTGCTGTGTCACCAGCACTCCACAGACGCCTAACAGAGATGGAGTGCTCCCAGGCTCGTGCACCCAGTGGCCAGCGGTCTCCTGTGACTGTCCTCTCATCCACTATGGACCAGAACTTGGCAGCGTGAAGCTGCTGGTTTCCGTGAGGTGACAGGTTCTGAAAAGAAAATGAGGTGTGGCGGGTGAACAGAAGGCAAGAGAGAACCAGTTACAGGATCCCACACCCTGGGGGACTGAAGCCCGGACTGCAGTTTTCTCCAGCTATTTATGAGATTTTTTTCTTGACAAAGAGCAGCAGTTGGAAATGGGAGGGGCAATGTGCAGGTTAGTGACGACGCTGCAGTTTAACTGTCCGGGGGCTGTGCTTTGCGCTCTCCTGGCCATCCTGTGTCCTCTGGACACACCTCACAGAGCGTCTCCTCTGACCCTGCAGCTGCCCACTGGCACTGAGGTCCGGCTTTCCTTTCCATTTGCATTGAGCTCCCGCTAGACTTCCTCCTGCACTGACCATCTTGTGGCTGGGCGGGCTCCAAGTCCCCTAGGACAGTACAGTGCAAGGTAATCTATTATGTGCCCTCCTGCGCAGGAGGCAGCTAAGGGCTGCTCCGGGCCCAGCTTCCGATGTTCAGCCCTCCCGCAGTAGGGCCCCCCTGCCAGCTCTTTCTCTCCAGCTGTGGCTGCAGCCGCTCGCTCGTGTTGCGGTCACTTCCCAACCATTGCCCGCTCTGGAGGCAGTGTCCCCCTTCTCCTTCCTGCTGCCGTGGTGGATGAGTGGGTCAGTCCAGGTGCAGTTTTCCAGCGCCCTGAGAGCAACCGTGTGGGTGGTCTCACTCTGCCTCCCAGGTGGGGCGCTGCGCAGTCTCTGCAGTGAGCTCTGCTTTTCTGGATCACTTCATCCTATTCTTTCCTCCTTTCAGTCCCCAGGAAACCCCACTCACTTGCATTCCTCCCCGAGCTAACGTTTTCCAGACAGTTTGTCCCGAAGAGCCGAGTTGCTGACACTCACTGTGCTGCGATTCTGGGGCTCCCCCGCGATGCCACGCTCCTCAAAACTAGGACCCTGCCTTTGGTGCAGCGCCTTTAGCTAATGAAACGCCTTTCACCTGATCCACCGGTATTGCCTCTGACATCCTTTCTGTGTCCAAGAGACAGCCCAGGACACTCACTGTGTGTGCTGGACGTGTTTCCTTAGTCTCCTCCAATCGGTAAGAGTTTCTCAGTTTTCCCTGCTTTTTGGTGACCTCAGGCGTTTTGAAAGGTCGTGTGTAGATAGTGGGTAGTGCCCCTCAGGGTGGGCATGTGTGACGTTCTGTCGTGAGTCCTTTAGTCATGATCCGACTACTTTGTGAAGGAGATAAGGTGCGGAGGCCCTACCCCACCGCCTGGGGATAGCGAGTACCGCCTTGACTTATCTCGGTGCTGTTACCCTTAATAGCTGGCTCAGGGGGAGTCGGCCAGGTTGATCCTGCGTAAAAGGAGAGTTTTGTCCTGTCTGAATTATATTCGTTCGATTTGAGTTACCGAGTTTCGCCTGTCCTCAGGGAGACGGAAATTAAGCTCTGGTTCCTGCTGTCAGGAGCAATAGAGCATTTGTTAATATATATTAAAATCAACAGAGCGATTAATAAATATTTTGGGGAGATACTTTGAAGCTCTGCAGATACCCCCCTTACCCAGTATATGTTTTTCTCATGTATGGTAGAAGAAGGACCATTGAGAACTCTTAAAACAGAAATGAGTCAAAAGAAAATTTTGATGACAAAAATTCTTTTACTTTTTATTCAAGTTAACTAGTGATCAGTTGATATACTGTTTCCTCCCCTTCTTCCTCCCC
>NW_004524602.1:15641615-15644709 GCF_000260255.1 Octodon degus
CCTCTCCTTCTCCCCTGCCTCCTCTTCCCTCTCCTCCCCCTTTCTCCTCCTTTCCTGAAAACATTTTTCTCCTGGCTCAGAGGTTGAGCAGTACCATTAGTTCATGACCCATGGATGATTCTTAGGGTAACTTTTTATTTATTTATTTTTGGGTGGAACCGGGGATTGAACTCAGGACGTTGAACTTGCCAGGCAGGCGCTTATGTCACTGAGCGATATCCCTAGCCCCTTGGGTACCTTTTAAAATAAGAATATTCTTTCCTTTCTGCTGGTGGACACTGCGGAGGAAGCATCGCCAGTCTCTCTTCTGACTGCTGTCATGTCTAAGTCAGAGTCTCCCAAGGAGCCCGACATCAACGGAAGCTCTTCAGTGGAGGGCTGGGCTTTGGAACAACTGAGGAGAGTCTGGGGAGCCATTTTGAGCAGTGGGGAACACTCACAGGCTGCGTGGTAATGAGAGGCCCGAACACCAAGCGTTCCAGGGGCTTTGGGTTTGTCACTTACGCCACTGCGGAGGAGGCAGATGCAGCCATGAATGCAAGGTCACACAAAGTGGACAGAAGAGTTGTGGACCAGAGAGCTGTCTCAAGAGAAGATTCTCAAAGGCCAGGTGCCCACTTAACGGTTAAGAAGATCTTTGTTGGTGGCATTAAAGAAGATACTGAAGAACATCACCTACGAGATTATTTTGAACAACATGGAAAAATCAAAGTGACTGAAATTATGATTGACTGAAGTGAAAAAAGAGGGGCTTTGCTTTTTCAACCTTTGATGACCATGACTCTGTGGATAAGATTGTCATCCAAAAATACCACACTGTGAACGGCCACATCTGTGAAGTGAGGAAAGCCCTGTCCACGCGGGAGATGGCTGGTGCTTCATCTAGCCAGGGAGGTCCAAGTGGTTCTGGATGTTTCGTTGGTGGTTGTAGAGGTGGTTTTGGTGGCAATGACAGTTTTGGTTACAGAGGAAACTTAAGTGGTCGAGGTGGCTTTGGTGGCAGCTGTGGTGGGGGTGGATATGGTGGAAGGGAGATGGCTACAATGCATTTGGTAATGATGGAAGCAATTATGGAGGTGGTGGGAGCTATAATGAATTTGGAATTACAACAGTCTTCAAATTTTGGACCCATGAAGGGAGGAACTTTGGAGGCAGAAGCTCTGGGCCCTGGGTGGTGGAGGCCAGTATTTTACCAAACCACGAAATCAAGGTGGCTGTGGTGGCCCCAGGAGCAGCAGTAGCTGTGGCAGTGGCAGAAGGTCTTAAACACTTCCAGGCAACAAAGCTTAGCAGGAGAGGAGAGCCAGAGAAGTGACAGGGAAGCTACAGGTTACAGCAGATTTGTGAGCTCAGCCAAGCACAGTGGTGGCAGGGCCCAGCTGTCACAGAGAAGACGTGTTTTAGACAGTACTCATGCGTATGGGCAAAACACTCGAGGACTGCATTTGTGACTAACTGTACAACAGGTTATTTTAGTTTCTGTTCTGTGGAGTGTAAAGCATTCCCAGAAAGGGCTTTAATGTGGACCTTTTTTTGCACCCATGCTGTTGATTACTACATGTACTAGTTTGATCATGACGCTGAATAAATTTGTCTTTTTTAAAATGTACTGTGTGAAGTTAGTCTGCTCTGAAGCCATTTCTATTTTTATTTATTTACTTATTTTTTTTTTGCGGAACCAGGGATTGAACTCAGGCCCTCCAAGCGCTTATTCTACTGAGCCATCTCCCTGGCCTGTGAAGCCATCTTGGTTAACATCCCCAACAATGAGTTAAGATTCCTTCAGGG
Organism: Octodon degus; assembly: GCF_000260255.1. Classification (NCBI taxonomy): domain Eukaryota; kingdom Metazoa; phylum Chordata; class Mammalia; order Rodentia; family Octodontidae; genus Octodon; species Octodon degus. Next base: position 15,643,404 of record NW_004524602.1, read on the forward strand.
TGAAGCCAGGTTCCATTTAAAATTTCTTTACAATTGCTTGGTTGAAGAAGTCATTGCCTTCAGGGACCTTGGTGTAGCTGAACTGGCAGTTACTGTTGTGACCTCTGAATTTGACCTTTGAAAAGGTCACCCGAGCAATAGTCAGCTACTTGGTTACAAAAATGATGATTGGCACATCCTATTTATCTAAATTGAATAATGGTACCAGATACAGTGATAGATGGGCTTGAAGCCGTGTATCTTCCATTATCATGTGCAATCAATGATTTAATTCTCTTGAAAAAAAATTAAATAGGAATATTATTAAGCAGCAAGCACACTCTCTAGACAGAAAGCAAGGGCAAACACTTCAGTTTTTCTTTTCTGTACTTCTTTGGTACAACTTATATTAAATTTTTGAGGTAAGTTTCTTATTATACCAGGGTTTAGGAGCACTTCTAACAATTTATTAAGCCCAGACTTTTCCTAAGAAAAACAAATATCCTTGCAAACCCCAGTTTAGAAAGCCGGCTCCTCCACAGGTTCCAGGCACAGCCGCAAGCCACATTTAGTAGCTTGTGACTCTGCGGAAATGCGTAACATTCATGTGGAAGAAAAGTGCCTTTTTTTTTTTTTCTTTAATGGGGGAAAAGGTATGTACTTAGAATTAGCCAGCTGGACTCAGTTTAGATGATCCCAATTTTGTTGGCAACATCCAATGCATCATAATCAGGAGCCAGAAGAACACATGCCTTCTTCTCTCCATCAGGCCTGCTTAGGGCATTGACCTTGGCAACATCGATGTCATAGAGCTTCTTTACAGCTTGTTTGATCTGGTGCTTACTGGCTTTGACATCCACAATGAACACGAGTGTGGTGTTGTCCTCCACTTTCTTCATGGCTGACTCTGTGGTCGGGGGAACTTGATGATGGCATAGTGGTCAAGCTCGTTTCTCCTGGGGGCGCTCTGCTGAGGGTATCTGGGCTGCCTCCAGAGCCGCAGCGTCTTGGGACGGCGGAAGGTGGGCGACGTTCGTATCTTCTTCTTTTTGTGGCTGTGGATGCCTTTCAGCTCGGCCTTCTTGGCCTTCAAAGCTTTTGCTTTGGCTTCAGCTTTGGGAGGAGTAGGGGCTTCCTTCTTCACCTTCGGCACCATGTTGGTAAAAAGGTACCTGAAGGAAAGTTCTACTACAAGAGTATCTTAGGATTTGGGAGCCAGCACTTCCAAGATAATTGTTACATAAATTTCAAAAAAAATTTACTTAAAAATGTTGGGTTCTTTCTTTCTTTCTTTCTTTCTTCTTTCTTTCTTTCTTTCTTCTTTCTT
>NW_004524602.1:15644979-15646172 GCF_000260255.1 Octodon degus
AGCCGCTGCGCTCTGCCCAAGCAGGCACTCTGGTCTGCTGAGCTGTCAGGCCAGCCCTAGCTATCTATTTCTTATAGCGCTCTATGCCTAAGCCAGATCCCCTAGCCCAGGCGCCTGCATTCTCACCTGTCTGAGTCCTTACTTGCTGTGCACAGGTGAGCTCTGCCTCCTCACTGCACCCCAGCGGGAATGTGTAAACACGAAGTACAGTTTGGAGGTAGCTACACAGCCCGGACCCTGTTCCTTCACTGAGCTGTGGATTGATGAGAGAACACAGCCAGGTAGACCCCGGCTTGCCTTAGATTCTCTGAGTTGCTAGCCAGGTCCAGGTCTAGCTAAAACACATCCTACTAGCAAAGCCTGACCTACGCTTGAACCATAGCTGCAAGGGAAGCTCAGAAAGTGACCAGGTCTTTCCATGGTGGACAGACCTCTGACTCAGCAGGCGTAAAGCTCCTGGGCACAGTCCGAAGGCTCAGGGAGCAGCAGCCAAAGTGAATGACAAACACACATCCCTGTGGAAGGGGTCCTTTGAGCTATGCCACTATGTTGTGGCATAGTCAGGGGGCCTCTCCTGCCAGATTTCTAGTCTCCAAAACTGCATCTTCTCTTCCTAAAGAACTCAGGCTCTGGTATTTTGTTACAGCAACAAAAAATAACCGAGGCATCTGTGCGTCAGGTTTTGTTCTAGGTCCTTGGGTTTCATTAATGCACAGAGCAGAGTCACTGTCCGGAGGAATTGCTGTCTGTCAGCAGAAGCCAGTCAACCAGATTTGTTCCTGGAAGCTTGCAGCAGGCTCAGGAATTGGTGATACCAGTTAGCCCTGGAAAAGGAAGTAAATGGAGAGGTGAAGAGTAAGGACTGCTCGAAAGTCTATTTAAGAAACGACCCAGATACCCATCAACCAAGGAACGGATAGAGATATTGTGTTTTTATACAATGGAATATTACTGAGTTATGAAGAAAGATAAACTCAAGGCTTTTATAGATAAATGGATGCAACTGGAGACTGTACTCACAAGTGAAATAAATCAGACCCACATGTTTAAACATCGTATTGTCTCTCTAGTGTAAGAAAGTGAAGGAGCAAATAAGATCCAAAATGAAAGCAGTTTTTGGGCTGGGGAGATGGCTCAGTAGAATAAGCACTTCCCTGGCAAGCACAAGGGCCTGAGTTCAATCCCTGGTTCTG
>NW_004524602.1:15646272-15651260 GCF_000260255.1 Octodon degus
AAAAAAAAAAAAAAGCAGTTTTTCTCCTAAAACTTGTTTTTTTGCATTACTTCTTAGATGAAGTACTGTAAAGCAAAGCTAGCTGTGTATGCAAAATACAAACCAGAAGTGGGGTGGGGGAAGTGCATTGTTAGTTTCCCCAGCAGAATTTTCTTTTTTGTCTTACATAGACTATTTCTTAGCTTACTCACGACATTTGTAAATTTTTTGACACAGAACTGGAAGTCTTCAGTGATGGGAGGAAGTCTACATGATTACTGGGTGATTGCTATTTTTGATAAATATTTATTGCAGTAATCTGGAAATAACTTTTAACTACGTCGAAGTATATACAATGCTTATTTATGACACAATAAAGCTTCTGGCCAGAAAAAAATGTGCAATAGATATTGTGAAAGGGAAAGAAACTGCAAAAGGGAAAGAATAACTGGGATGGGGAAAGGAGAAAAGGAAGGAAGGAAGGAATATACACAGAGCACACACACACACACACACACACACACACACACACGATAGCCAAGATACTTATGCTAGTAATTTCTATGAGTTCATTAAAGGAACAGGTGATGTTTGTATTGTTTGATCAATCGTACATGCCCGTATCTGATAATCTGAGCAACTACTTTGAAGATAACAGTGTGCGATATAATTGCCGTTGTTAATTTCCTATCACCTTGTTTTAAAATCCTGTATCACTTTAGAATGTTTTACTGTCTTTAAGAAAAGAAGCAGTTAGTTGGGCATGGTGGCACACTCTTGTCGCGCCAGCTACGTGGGAACCTGAGGCAGAAGGGTTACGAGTTCAGGGCCAGGCTGGGCACCAGAGACACAAGGATTCTCCAAACCAAACACAACAGCAAAATCAAAGCAGCAAACCAGGCACTTAAATTACCATCGTGTAACGGCACTTTCTGCTCCCGTGAGAGAGACTACACCTGTGCTAAGACAGCAGCGCTAGCCGTGTGTGGTTACTGAGCAACTGAAGAATTAAATTGGACATTTTCCTTAAATTTAACTTGGCGCAGCCAGCGGATGCTGCACGGCCACGTGGCATTCACTCCTCTCCGCCCTCGCCCACTGCAGGCCTGGATGGCTGCCCTGCCCCAGCGCAGTGAAACCTTTGGAGGTTTAGTTCTGGAGCTAAAGGCTACCATGAATGTAAGAGGAGAGGAAACCACACTGCAGAGGGAGGGCGTGAGCGGTTACCTGAATTTGAGGAACCTGGTTTCCCCCGCTTGACTTTCCAAATGCAAGAAGAAAGTTAATACCAGATGGATCTGATTAGCCCAAGAGACAAGAGCTAAAAATATTAACATATTATGATGGAAACGGAAGATTCCAGCCAGCTTACCTAGGCCCAGCCTTGACAGGCAAACTCAAACTTCTAATAACCATTCATCTTATTTTTGTTTTTTTAAAGCATATGATCTTATTTTTTTTAAATTATTTTTTATTTTATTTATTTATGTGTGTGTGTGTGTGTGTGTGTGTGTGTGGCCAGCTCAGCCCACCAGGGGGCGCGGCCGGCTGGCATGTGGTGCTGGGGGATTGAACCGCGGTCCCTGTGCTTTGCCAAGCTTGTTCCAAGTAGGCGCTTTAGACCACTGAGCCATCTCACCAGCCCCTAACCATTCATCTTAAATGTGAAAGCAGGATAACCAGATGTTGAGGATGCTTTCTATGTAGAACAAGAGAGAAACACTTCCAGAGACGAAAACTGAGAAAGCAGAGAGCGTGTGGAGAAGAAGCTGTTAAAGGGTAAAAGATGCTTTTGCATCGAAAACTCAAGACAAGAACACTAGTAATAAAGGAGAAGTCACAAGGACAAAACCTAACAAGGGTTTTGAAATAACAACACAAGTCTCAAGCTATCCATAATGTTTAGAAAATAAAATGTAAGAAACCTTCTAGAAACTGGATGGAGCAACAAGGCAAAAAATGGTAAGACAGGAGACCAGGAAAAGAATAAGAAAAGTACCTTAAAACTAGAGCTTAACATCTAAATGATAGAAATTCCTGAAATACAGAATTGGGTAAAGGAAACCAGGGCAGTAATTCTAGAGTATTTTCTCAACCTGAAGGATATTAGATTAGAGAATGAAAAGAACCACCAAGAGTCTAGAAAAATGGGTGGGCCCAGGGGCAGTGTGATGTTTCTGAGCACAGGGGACAAAGAGCAGGTCGCCAGGGCCTCCACAGAGCAGAGGGAAGGCTACACACAGACAATCAGATGGTGAGTCTGTTTGTTTGTTTGCAGAACCAGGGATTAAACTCAGGCCCTTGGGCTTGCCAGGGAAGCGTTTATTCCACTGAGCTATCTCCCCGGCCCTCACACAGACAATCAGGAATTGAGTTACTTTAAAGATTACTTTCTGACAGAATTATACACCCAGCCAAAATATTAACCATATGTATAAGTTGAATAAAGACATTTTTTTCAGCTGTGTATGAGCTCAAAACATTTCTCTTTCTTGCAGCTTTGTCTCATAAAGCACATGTATTTGGTCAGGGCCTCACTGTGCAGCTTGGACTCGTAGTGACCCTCCTGTCTCAGCAGCCCCAGTGCTGGGATTACAGGCACGCGCCACCATGCCTGGTCTCGGTGGCCTGCTCAGCGTGCCTGGGGGCAGGGCGGGCACGGCCTGTGGTGTGGAGGATCGAATCCTGGTCCCTGCAATTGCCCAGGCAGGTGCTTTGTCTGACGAGCCATCTTGCTGGCCCAAAGCAACTCTTTTTGTTGTGTAAGAAGGAATAAGCAAATGATGATGACGTGGAAGATAAAAATCAGAAATTAATAGGAGAGCAGTGAAGAAAAGCTTTGGGGTAAGGAAAAGGGAAATTACCAGGTGAACATGTGCTGTGAAACGAGAGGGCAGCCGGGAGGTTGGAGCAGGGCAGAAGGCTCAGGAAGTGATCGTTGGAAAAGACCAAGGGCGTGGTGCCTGAGAGCGCTCACCATCGAGCAGGTCACCCTGACCCCTCCGCGTGGCCCCCTCCACGCTGCCCCCTTCTGCGTGGCCCCCTCCGCGTGACCCCCCTCCGCGTGACCCCCCTCCGCGTGGCCCCCTCTGCGTGGCCCCCCTTCCCTGTGGCCCCCCTCCGCGTGACCCCCCTCCGTGTGGCCCCCTCTGCGTGGCCCCCTTCCGCGTGGCCCCTCTTCCGTGTGGCCCCCCTCCGCGTGGCCCCCTCCACGCGGACCCCTCCACGCGGCCCCCTTCCGCGTGGCCCCCCTCCGCGTGGCCCCCTCTGTGTGGCCCCCCTCCGTGTGGCCCCCTCTGTGTGGCCCCCTTCCGCGTGGCCCCTCTTCCGTGTGGCCCCCCTTCCGCGTGGCCCCCTCCACGCGGCCCCCTTCCGCATGGCCCCCCTCCGCGTGGCTCCCTCCACGTGGCCCCCTTCCCTGTGGCCCCCCCTCCACGTGGCCCCCTCCGCTCTTCCCCACTGACGTCCTTGCCCAGCGCAGGCAGACGTCATCCTGCCAGGCGGCTCTCGCTTGCCGAGGTGTGCTCCTGCATCTATTTGTTTTATACCTTCTATGCTTGCAGACTTTCAAACTTTAGAAAATTTACCTTTCATGTTTGTTTCTAGTGAAATCTAGTAAGTTCTTTTCAAAACTAATTTGTATTTTTAATAACCTATAAGTATAACTCTTACTGTAAGTACATTAGATATAATTTTATACTTCTCTAAAACTCAGTGATATTCCTTTATAAAATAAAGTGGGTGTGGGTAAGACTGAGACTGACTAGGAAGGGGGTGCCCAAAAATTGGAAAACAAAATCTGAAAAAGGGAGAAATATTCGTGTATCGGAGAAGTGAAATCTGTGTGGTGAAATGGAAAGACCAGATGTCCCCTCACTGCCAACTAGTCATCATGAGAGTGATAGAACTTGAAAGATGAACTGAAACGGAAAGTGTTGGGGCCGGGGAGATGGCTCGTAGAGTACGCACTTACCTAGCAAGCGCAAGGTCCTGAGTTCAATCCCCAGTACTGCCAAAACAAAAAAAACAAAAACTGAAAGCGTTCCAGTAGTGTGCAGTGATTGGAACCACTCTATGAGTGGTGTTGACAAGTTGAACAACATCTAATAAGCTATCCTGCAATCAAACAGCGAGGAAAAATATTATTATAAAATATTAATACATGTTCTGGACCAAACAATATGGAGCTCATTTGTTACTTACTCAAAATAAGGAGGTTCAAAAATCCATTTACAATTTAGATTACGTCTAATAGACCACATAATTGAAAACTGGGATCCCAAAAGGTCAAGCAGGATGGCTGTCATTGACATCTTCACCATTGCGTTTAGTGGGGAGACATTTATTGGAATTATACCTCTCGCGGACAACAAGGAGAAGCCACCAGGACAGTGTGAAGTGTGTGGTTCACTTGTTTGTTTGTTTTTGCGGTACCAGAGATTGAACTCAGGACCTTGCGCTTGCCAGGCGAGGGCCTGTTCTACTGAGCTATCTCCTTGGCCTGAAGAGTGTTGTTCAGAGGAAGACCGTAGTGCAAAAAGAATTTGGAGAGACTAGTCCCACTGTCCCAGCTAGAACACTGTGTTGTGTAGTGACTGTTTTAAGATATACTATACACAGAAAAGTTATTCAATACATTTGACAAAATTATTGCTGTTGTACTTCCTGTCACCGTGTACAACTGATGAAGAACTATGCAATGTTGGGCCATCCTTTACCTAAATAACTGCAGCGGTGAAGGGCTGAAAAGAGAGTTACATAGATGACAGAGGGGAGAATCTGGTGGTAAGTAGCAGTGACAGTTCATAAACGAGAAGCACAACAAACCAAATAGACAGAACCCCAAGAACCGGTGTTGCCTCTAGAGAAAGCAAACAGCATGAGAAAGCAACGAAGAACAGCGCAGTCTAAGCAGTGAAGAGCACTCGCAGAACCACCGTGCATGTATTTAATAGTGCCGCAGTTTGGCTCCTAAGTGTCCCCAGATTCTCCGCTGTTTGGAGGCGTGG
>NW_004524602.1:15651510-15663994 GCF_000260255.1 Octodon degus
TCAAGCCACAATTATGATCGAAATACGTTGGGGTTTGGAAGCCGGAGATTAGGTGACACACGTTTGTGTTGTGGAGCATGCCGCAGAGAAGGTGAACACCTGTTTGCAGAAGGGAAGTCCCTAGGCAATGCCTAAAATCAAAAATTCAAAAGCAAAAGGGTTGCATTTGCCATTAGAGTTATGGAGGCAAATACCAAAGTAGGGGCTGGGAGATAGCTCAGTGGTCTAAGCGCCTGCCTGGCAAGCACAAGGACTCGAGTTTGATCCCCAGTACCACGTGCTGTGCTGGCCCCAGAACCCCGGACACAGGCCTGTAATCCCAGTGCTGGGGAGGCTGAGACAGGAGGATCACTACAAATCCAAGCTGCGTAGTGAGACCCTGTACCAAATAAATAGATAAATAAATGATTTATTAAAAAATAGACTGCTAAAAGTGTCTGACTGGAGTGGTGGACAGATTGTTGAAAAGCAACTACATCCATGGTAAATAGTTGTTGCAGGACAATTTGTGTTTTAAAATTCTCTGTGTGTATAACTTCAGGTAAGGTAAAAACAACCACCAAAAAGCACCAGGAAACTGTTATGAGTTGGCGCGGCACCCTTCTTCAGCTTCTCCAAATTTGTTGGGGGGAAAGATGAAAAACATGTTTTGAAAACAAATTCTTATCTTCACTTTTCTGGGACAGTAGCAATGAGTCTGATTGTTACTGGAAATATCTGAAATGATGAAGCAGCTTTATTTTGACCCCAGTGCAGATGGATACTCAGGCGTCCCTTTCCTGGGCCACAACGATGGGGACGGGACGAGATCTGAGACTGTCACCATTTACTCTGTGTCAGATCACATGACTGGTCCGGGACGGGGCACGCAACTCGCATCAGGCCGCTGTAAACCCTGCTCCTTCCCGACTGAAACTGGTGGAGAAGATCAGTGTGTGTGTGTGTGTGTGTGTGTGTGTGTGTGTGTGTGTTCATGTGGTTTTAGGGCTATGCGCCTAGACTGCCGATAGCTGTGTCTTCAATGTGTGGGGTCAGTTTAAAACTGAAGCAAGCAGACAGCTAGACGCAGAAACGAGGGGGCAGATAGGATGGAAGGAGCAGGCAACAGCCCCCAACTCCGAGCCAAACTCATCCTGAAGCTTCTTCCACTTCTGAACTTTTTATAGTTTGCAGTCAGAAGCCACCAGGGCTTTCATTCTATTTCTGGATAGAGCTAAGAGCTGGAGCAGCGTAACTTATCGTCCAAGGGTCCGCACTAGCGCTGGTAAACAGCTGCAGGAGGGCACAGAGATGTATCTATTACATTTAAAAAATATTTTTTGGCCAGGCATGGTAGTGCACGCCTGGGATCCTAGCACTCAGGAAGAAGGAGGCAGGAGGATCGCTCTGAGTTCAAGTCCAGCCTGGGCTTCAGAGTTCAGAGCCAGTCTGAACAACATAGTGAGACCCTGTCTCAAAAACACCATTTTTTTTTTTTTTTGTTAACAATTAGGGAGACTGGGCGTGGTGGTGCGCACCTGTAATCCCAGCTCTTGGGAGGCTGTAAACAGGCGGATCACTATGAGTCCGATCTAGTAGTGAGGCCCAGAACACCCTAGAGACCCTTCCTTAAAATACAAACAAACAAACAAACAAACCAATTAGGATTGTATGACTGCAAGGAAAGTATTCTTAGGTGGGTTCAAAAAAGCCCCTGCTATCGTGTTTCTCTGAAAATTAGGCTGGGTCTTACATTACTCTTTGCTCCAAGAGACACCAACAGGGCTTACTTTCAGGCGCTGTCTTCCTTTTCCATGTCCAACAGTCTGTATTTATTCATTTGTTCATGCACAAAAAATCTACATTCATTCAAACACAGTCACGTTGTCTTCCGGAACATCGTCCTGACTCTCCAAGCCGTGAATTCTGGGCTCATGTCAAGCGACTCTGTTTCCTGTAGAACCGATTCCTGCAGACCCCGCTGCTCATGTGCAGTCAGTGTGCTTCCCTTGAAGGAGTCCGTGTCCCCAGCTCCTGGTGCGTCGCGACATGACACGCCAGATTCCCGAGATTTGTATTAGAGGGGTCACATCTCTTAGTTATCAGGTGCGTGTGTGATTTATGTGGCGTGTCTGTCCCCAGCTGGCTGATCAGCAGTAACTCTCACGTTCGTCTCTTTGCACAGGCATCTACCTCCTTGTCCGTAGGTGCCTGCTTGGGTAGTTGCAAATAGTTTTAAATTTTAATATTATTTAAGTATTAATGTCAATATTATTTATATGCAAGAATATATTATTTTATAATTCAATATGTCCTCACGTGTTGCAACAGCTGAACTAAATGTGTCTCTGGGTCATCAACTAGGGTTGATGTGGGAGGTAGGGCATCTACCACAAGCATCCTGAAAAATCAGGCTAGGGCTTATCTTCCAGGTAGGTCTTATTTTCAGGAAAATACAGTAGTTTGGAAGTTAAAACAGAGAGCAAAGTATCTGCAACTTGCTGTTTGTCCTGAGACAAAACTGATTGCTTAAAAAATTGTTATCTTCAAAATACCAAGTGATGATTTTATATTTCATAAAAAGTAAACATAAAGAGTTCCAGGTTATGTGGAAGGTTTGTGGCAGTCTTCTGGAAACTGTAGTGAGATTTTAAAGGAATTTGGACTAAATCTAAAGTGTAGTTTGTACCTCCCTGTGGCTTAAAAGAAGTTGCAGAAAATGATGTGAATTGGAGAAAATTTAAGTACTGTGTTGTAACGAAATTAATAGGCAGTAACCCAAAAGGAACGCGTGCTTCTCAGAGGCAGAATCTGGCCACCTGAGCCTCAGAGGAGCTGTCTGTCCTTGCTCCTGGGCATCCCCACTCCGTCTCCCAGCTGTACGTAGCCGCAGCAGCAAGTCTGCCTCTCTGGGTTGGCCGTGGGTGGGTGATCGCGAAGCTCAGTGCTTTCTTAGGGAGGAAGGAGGGAGGCGCGCTGCCCTCCTGGCCCAGGAGTGCTGAGCCTGCAGGAGGCTCTCTGCAGAACCGAGAACCTGCCTGACCAGCCCGGCTCCTTGGACAACCAGCCTGCATCAGATGCTGTCCCATCTCCTAGGGCAGCGCTGCTGGGGGTGGCAGGTGCCCGCCATCAATAATGAATGGCGCCCTCATTTGCATCCTTTTTTAGTGGCCTGCCTGCGCCAGCAGAGAGGGAACCTGGAGCCCGAGGACATCTGACTTGGAGCCGGCTCGGGCTCCCTCCCTCCAGCTTGCCCAGCTCAGGAAGAGGCTCAGCTCTTGGCGGCGGCCGCCATCTGGCTCTCCTCGATGTGCTTATTAGTAACTGTGGAGGTGGATCTGTCCACCCGGGACAGCGTCTCCAAGACAGATGCTGAGTTTATGTGTAAAACGTGGCTTCTAGCCAAAGCGCTAATCACGGTGGCTTCTGAAGTGGTTCCAATCGTCTGGGCGAGGCGGCTCCGACTCTCGTGTTGTTTGTACAAACCGGTAGTTAGAGGTGTTGTGTACAAGATATTTGTAGTCATAATTTCTCCAAACAGGTTAAGGCAAACATGATGAGAATCAGCCTATTAATGCGCCGTGTTTCAAATTAGAATTATAAACACACTTTCGTCATTGGAGGCCTAATCTGCTACGAAGAAGCCAGATGTTTAATGATGAAACCATTATTCAGGAAGACCTATCAAAGTAAAACAAATTGTTGTTGTTTGAGTGGAGGGGGAAACCTGCCTTGTGCAGGGGAGCGTGGAAAGCCGCGTTGGAGGGCATTGTCACTTAGGTGGAATTCCCGCGTGCCTCTGGCTGCTGCCCCAGAGTGAGGGTTTCTTCCACAAGCATCGTTCACGGCACACGAGTGGTGCTCAGCAAGGACAAAAGAATAGCGCGGGGCTGTGCAGCTCCTGGGGCCCAGGCAGGAGCTGCTGGGACAGGTCGCAGAGGGGAGAACAGCCATCCAAGGAGCTTTTGGGTGTGAGCTTTTTTAAAAAAAATGTATTTGGTACAGGGACTACAGGGTTTTACCACACAGATGGGATTCGTAGTGATCCTCCTGTTTTTAGCCTCCCAAGCGCGGGGTTACAGGTGCACACCACCACGCCCAGTCTCAGTCACCATCTCAGCGTCCCTGGTCCCTGGGTCTGCGTGAGTAGGTGCATTAGTCCGCTGAGCTATCTGGCCGGCCCTGGTGTGCACTTTTGACAGTAAGCCCCTTTCCCCTCGTGGTGCTGTTTCTAAGCAAAGAGCCAGGAGGCCGTGTTGGTGACGGTGGTGATGGTTTTCACCACTGGTCTTCCGGACTTCCTCACGTACCCTGGTGCCCCCAGTCCCCTTGTTCAGGTACTGTCGGTGCTTCAGCCTCTTCTGTGCGAGGGCCCAGCTCACAGTCCTCGCGTCTGTCTGCAAATGTCTTTCTTTTCTCTTCTTCTTTCTTCTCCGTATTTCATTCCCAGGCATCCTTATTTCTCCTCCATTCCCCCTTCTTATAAAAAATATGTTTTACACAATCTATCCATTAGACCAAAAGCACACAAAAAGAACTAACTGGAAGACGTGTGAAGACGGCACCGCAGAGTGGCTTTCACGCCCTTGGCATGACTGTGCCCTGCCCCGAGCACCCGGAGGCTTAGGTTCCGACCTACTCACCTTGCTAAGGCTTTCCATGCGGCATGTATTTCTTGGACTAAATCTTTTCAGTGTACACAACACTTGCATAGAGAATTAACTGAGGTCGTCTTAGCATGCACATATTTTTAGTAATTACAATGATGAGAGGCATAGCAGAGAGAAGTAGTTACAGTCCATGGAGAGCAGGGAGGAGACTTTGCCGCTGGATTCGAGACTCTGGGAGGGAGCTAGAGCTAGGAGGGTGCATGAGGCCCAGGAGGCTCAGTTTTGCTCTGTCACTTTGCACTGTAAGGGACCAGGACGAAATCATCCCACAGAGAGAAGAATCCGTCCTGTTATGGCGGATGCCTTGATTTCTATTAATGGAATCTCCATTTCCTTGGGATAATTAATGATTTCTCCTTCCAATCTGTTTCCTGTGTCTTAGGTTTTTCTCACTGTCTTAGTTACTTTTCTCTCGTTGCTGGGACAAATACCCGACACTCAAAATGAAGGAAGGAAAGGTTTATTTAGCTCACAGTTACTGGAGGATTCAGTCCATACTCAGCTGGGTCCAACGCAGAGCAGCACATAGCAGAGGGCAACCTTTCATGGCAGCGGCAAAGAGCAAGAGCACAAGGGAGGGGCAGCAGCAGCTCAAGCTGCTGGCTTCTCTTCCCACCTTACATTGTAATGCAAATTACCCGCCCCAGGGTAGGGGAAGTACACCTATGGGTACTTCCCAGTACTTACCCACCTATTGGTAAACCCAGCAGTACTAAAACCCATAATCCCAGCCTTGGACTACACATAATCCCAGTGGATCATGAGTTAACAAACTCTAGAAGTCCTCACCCCATGACTGCATGAGGCTTTGGGGGGACAACTAGACACAAACCATAACACTCACATTTCTATCCACTCAAAGCATCTGTCATGTGTCCCTTGCTGGTATCTCCCGTTTCATTTTAGCAAACCTAGAAGGGATCAGGGTGTGCTCTGACTGGGCTAGTCACGAGATGCTTGATTCCCCCGACAGAGCCTGCCTCTTAGTGCTTCTGGTACAGAGCTGACCGTGTCCTTCCGCTGGACGCAGCACCTTCGATGCAGCCTGGTTTGCTCCTGGGTGACTCTAACTGTTCTACGTTCTTGTGAGTGTTGCCTTTAAATCTATTTCTTGGTGAGTTCCACTTATCAATACTGGGATTGTTGTGACCATGAGTTGGGATAATTAATGTTATGTACTAATTAATATATGTACTAAATAATATTATGTGATAATATATTACTGTTATGCAATGATATATCAATGTTATGTAATGGTTTATTAATATTATGTAATGATGTAATAACATTGTACAGAGTGTGCTGGCAACGTTATTGGCTCACATTCTGCGTCTTGAACTGTTTGACAGCGAGCACTCCTTCCACGTGGGAGCCTTTCACATCACTGGGACAGCTGCCGTCTCTGACCGTTGATCCCCTCCCACTCTTCTAAGCTAAATATTCCCATTAATTTGAGTCATTCCTCACCTGACAAGGCTCGGATTTCTTCAATATTGTGGTTTCTTGTCTCAAACAAGTGAGACACAGCTTCCCGGCACAGCAACTAGAATTAAAAACAGTATCCACCCTGGCCTGCGCTACCTGGGGCTGGGCGGTGGGCTCTGATTTGTGTAGAGTCCAGTAACTGCTTTTTAAAAAAATTGTATTTGGCACACGGTCTCATTACGCAGCTAAGGCTCACAGCGATCCTCCCGGCTCAGTCTCCCCAGTGCTGGGATTACAGGCATGTACCACCACGCACGGTTTTGGTGGCTGGCACAGTGTGCCCAGGGTTCCAGGGTCCACACAACCCCATGTGGCACTGGGGATGGATCTCGGGTCCTTGCGCTTTCCAAGCAGGTGCTTAGACTGCTGGGTTATCTCCTCAGCCCCATAGCTAAGCAAATTCCTGTAGCCCCCTGCCCCAGCTTTCAAAGATTCCTTTGGTCCCATCTGCATTTCCGTATGTGGTTGGGCCTGTGCGTGTGCCTCTCTTTGTTTTCTGGCTTGATGGACAGGCTGATGAGCTCAGGTTAGAAGTGAGAGCAGGGAGCGCAGGGAGCAGAGCTGTTCAGAGTGATCGAGTTGTTCTAACGTTGCCAGCGTGTGACATGGGAACAGAAAAATAGGTGAGCACCGTAGCCTGAGTGACCGTGGCAGTGAGTCAGAGACAGCACAAAAGCTTGGTCATGACCTAGCCGTGCCCATAAAATAGAGTCAGAAGCCTTGAACTTTAAATAACCAAGTGAGAGGGCAGGCTCAGCAGACCTAGCTAGCTCCTGTTTAGGCAAGTGCAGAGCCCGGGCTTAGATCCCAGCACCACATGCCACACCAGCCCTGACCCCAGGCGTGCTGAACTAGCCACTGAGACCAGGCGTGGGGGCGCATGCCTGTAATCCCAGCGCTGGGGAGGCTGAAAACAGGAGGGTCACTGCAGGTTTGAGCTGCACAGTGAGACCCTGTACCAAATACATAAAAAACAAAACAAAACCCAGTGAGAGCAATTGTACAAGGATCTGACATTTTCCCTGGAGAATGTTGTTTCAGGATTGAATGAGATTGTATATAGGGAATAGCTTAGCTTGAAGCTAGAAACTATTTGAGAATCAATGCAAAATCTGGCCCATCTTCATCTTTTTTTTTTTTCTTTCTGAGACAGGATTTCACCATGCAGTTCAGGCTGGCCTTGAATTCACTTTGTAGTGCAGGCTGGTCTTAAACTCATAGCAATCCTCCTGCCTCAGCCTCCCAAGTGTTGGGATTATGGGTGTGATCCCAGCTTTTCCTTCATTCTTGTGTGCATCTGTATCTATTCCTTTACCTCTTCCCGCTTCCTACATTCTCCTTGTCTAGTTCATCAGTCTGTGAATAAACCCACTTGCATGCTCTTCTGACTCTTCATGACTTCCTGTGTTCTAGTCATTCTGGCTTTTGTTCTCCATTGTCTCGGGTGAAGGCTCCCGTAGCTCCCCCACCAAACTCCCACGCCTCTCTCTCTCCCCTGCTGTGCTCAGGACCACTGTCTTTCTTGAAGAAGGATTTCTTGTGAGGCTTGGCAGCTGGGTGCTAGGCTGCTAGACTCATGCTCTTGCAATGGGACAGGATATGATTTTTCTGTGAGTTGACGAACATCAATTTGCTAAAACAGCGCCTCAGATGGAGGAGCACTCGTGTATCGTGGTGCTGCAGGTGACTCTGAAATGTCTGCGAGCACCCATGTATTAAACGCTTGGTCAGAAGCTCCTGGCACTGCTGAGCCTCATTGGAGGAGGACAGCCGATTGGCGTTGTGCCTTTGGGGAGAACACTGAGATTCTGGCCCCTTTCTCTCCTGTCTATGTCTCCACATGCCACCAGGGGAGCAGGCCGCCTCTGTCCTGCCCTCTGCCCTGGTGGACTGTACTGCCTGCCATAGACCCATGCGCCCATGGACTAAGCCTTCTGAAACAGTGAAGCAAAATCCTCTCTCCGCTTCAGTTGACTATCTCAGGTACCTTGCCAGGGCAGTGGGAGGCTGACGGACACACTGGATTTAGACGTGTGTGTGTGTGTGTGTGTGTGTGTGTGTGTGTGTGTACAGTAAGTCCTCAACTTAGGAACATTTGAGTTGCAAACTTTCATAGATAGGAATGGACCTCACATTAAAAACATTTGTAGATGCAAACAAGTTGTGGGAATAGTTTGTGTGCCTGTCAGGCGTTGTCCCCGCTGTGCCGCTGTGGGCTCGTTCTGCAGTGCAGAGATACACAGCAGGACAGCATGTGCTCAGAGGTCAGGGTGTCTCAGAGCGAGAGAAACGCAGTGGTGAAGGGGAGGGGCCTCCTAGGAAGCCCAGAGCCATGCGCACTGTACAGAGGTGTGCAGGACTCACTTGGTCAGACTTATGGACAAATCCGACTTACCAATATTCTCCAGTATGGGACTTGTTCGTAAGATGGGGGCTTAACAAACTCAGAATTGAACCCAGAAAGTGCTAAGCAACATCATAGCCTTTTACAATTATGAGACAGAGTCTCATTAAGTTGCCCAAGCTGAACACGCGGTCCTCCTGCCTCAACCTTCGAAGTGGCTGGGATTACGAGTGTGTGCTACTATGCTCACCTGAATAAATGCCTTCTTCTTCTTCTTCTTCTTCTTCTTCTTCTTCTTCTTCTTCTTCTTCTTCTTCTTCTTCTTCTTCTTCTTCTTCTTCTTCTTCTTCTTTTTTTGTGGTACTGGGGATTGAACTCAGGACCCTGCAATAAACACATTCTTCATGAAGTCTCTTTCTGTACTGAGCTTAGAACTAATGAGTGTGAACGTACTCACCCTGGACGGCTCACCTGCAGATCTCTGGTGATGATGAACCGAAGAATGGCTTTTCTTTCTGCCAACAGGTTGACTGGTGCTAGCGAGCTGTGCTGTGTTTTGTTTACCTGTGTGCAGAGTCGTGAGAGGGAAGCCACGACCAGCCGTTTGCTCTGCTCTCCCGCCCTTCCGTGATTGGCCGTGATCAGGAGCTGGATTTGTGAGCTCTGTGGCCCTTGGGTGAGCTGCTGGGCTCCTCCTCACAGGTCCTTCAGAATTGTCATGGATATGCTGTAGTGCCCCAGGCCAAAACTAGACATGTGTATTTCAGAAAGTGCTAAGAAAGGCAATCAGGTCTCAGTCCTGCACAATGTTTCAACTAACCCTAACAAAGCAGTGCTAGGTGTGCATCTGTCTTCCTTCCTTCCTTCCTTCCTTCCTTCCTTCCTTCCTTCCTTCCTTCCTTTCCTTCCTTCCTTCCTTCCTTCCTTTTTTCCTTCCTTCCTTCCTTCCTTCCTTCCTTCCTTCCTTCCTGTATTGGGAATTGAACCCAAGGTTTCCCACATGCTAGGCAAGAGCTCTACTGCTTAGCTACATCCTCAACCCTTCTTTAATTTTTAAGATAGAGTCTCCCTAAGCCAACTAGGCTAGACTGAAACTTGTGATCGTCCTGCCTCAGCCTTCTAGAGTTCTGGGCTTGCAGGTGTGGTCACCTGCCCAGGTCCTTTAGATCACACCCCTCTGTTACTAAGTGTTAACAAGTTGACAAGAGCTGCTAAACAGATTAGCTATGTTTACGTTATTTTGAAACTAGGGATGCCATTTGAGAAGTCCTGGAACACTTTGTTGGAGTACAGCAAGACTGCTAGAGTAGTCACACTGTGTGTGCATGCGGTGTGCATGCGCGAGCGTGCACGTGTGTGTGTGTGTGTGTGTGTGTGACACAAAGTACTATGGTATAAGTGGTAGACATTCTTGATTAAGTTGGTTCATGCTCACACAATTCTTCGTGGCTTGAAAGTTTGAAATGACTTTGGTGGTGAGTATGTTGGGTACATTAACTCTTTCCGCCTCCTAGAGGAAATTACTTCTGGGTCCTAAGGAAGTTAATGCCTCTGTTGAAAGTGAACAACTTTGTTCCTGAGCCTTCCACATTAGAAGGATCATCTCCAAGTTTTCGAATTACTTAAGGATGTGAAAAATATCTTTATTTTCTATTTGATGACACTTCTAGGTAATGTGAGGAATTATAGAATAATGCCTTAGCCTGAGAAGGATTTTACTCTAAAATAAAATCAAGTCAGATTCTCAGCTATCGCCTGTTAAGTGCCAGTTTGACATTCGAAATGATCCGAACTTAGTCGTTTAGAGGACCCCATGACCAGCGGCTGTAACTTTCATCCACTTGAAGCCTGTCTGGCCCTGACTCATGCGGGAGCTCATTTTGTCCGGGTGGCTCGAGTGCGAGGAGCCGGCATTGAAGACCTAAGTCCTCATGAAGGAGCCTTCGCCCAGAAGCCTCGGGGCTCGAGTCTGTGCGCTCTAAAACACACGCTTTCCTCCCCTGCCTCTTTCTCCTTGGAAATTTAAGATGGGATGAAAAGAAAACTAACGTGGAGAAATGGTGGAAGGAAGATTTAGAAATTTTCTCTTGGTCATGGGAGGGACCATCGTGCAGTAGCCAAGCGCTGGTGCTGGGGTTGGGTGCTGGTTTTGCCCTTGGTGGCAGTGTGACCTTGGCCATTCTCAGTGTGACCTTGTTCAGGCTTCCTTGGCCTCCGCTCTTCAGTTCTAAAATAAGATTGAAACAGCGCTCATAAGGTGGTGAAATGATTAAGGGAGCTGTCCCAGGTACTGGGCTAGCGGGTAAAGAATTGAGCGTGCACCTGATGAAACTTAATTTAGGGCTCCTCACTCATAAGTGCCTCTTTTGAATAAACACTCCCTTGTGTACCTAATTCCATGTTTGTTATTGTTGTGTTTTTTTTTCTCAAATGAGTCATCCAAAATTATTTGGCTCCATAAAGCCTTCATTCCTTCTCCTCAAGCCCTCGTTATTAAGATTATACAATTATTTCTCCTACTTTGGTGCAGACTTCAGGATCCATCAATTTAAAAATGCTTTTAATAACTGCTGAAAATAAGACAGCATTTTAAGAGCCTGAGTGTGATGTATGTTCTGGTAGTGCTCTCCTAGGCAAAAATCATCTGGGGGAGAATTAATTTGTTTCCACATACATATTAAATAATGGATTTACATCTGCCAAGGAGCGCGAGTGTGTAGTGCTTTCTCAATGAGATTCTGTACTTTGCAGACGGGTGTGCTGATGAATGTTACCGACGTTAGAACAATGAACCTGCTGAACTAAGATGCACGGTTCTCATTACAGCCTTCTGATCTGAAGGCGGTTATGGGAACAGTTTATTGTATTTGGTTAAGTGGAAGAGTTCAGTTTTTTTCTGGTCTTGCTTGTATGCTTATCAGATCGAGGAAAGCTAAGTATCTGAGAGAGAGTTTGGGCCTTTCTAACTGCGACTCTGGAGCACAGGCATTTGGAGGGAGGTATGCAGAGGTTGTAACTAGAATCACAAGAGACAAACAGTGCATGTGAGGCTCTTCTTTCTAAAGTAATCAGACTTTCTTAGAGGGAGGACAGGGCTCACCAAGTGAGGCGTTAGCGGAGTGAATCCTTGGCCTGGTTGTGGCTCAGGTCAGAAGAGGCGTTCTTCAGGAGATGTGTGCCATTTCTGCTCACACTCCCAGGTTGGGGACTGAGTGTCTTAGTTGCTTCCTTGTTGTTGGGACAACCCCGAGACACCCAAGCTGAGGCAGGAGAGGTTTATCTCAGCTCACCGTCCGTAGAGGTTTCAGTCCACAGTCGGCTGGCTCCAAGGTGGGGCAGTGTGGCAGAGGGACATGGCAGGCGAGAAGCAGTCCATGAGGCAGCAAGCCTGGTTTCCCTCTCTTCATTCCCTCAGCCTATCAGCCTCCTGGTTGGTGCCACTCATACCCAGGGTGGGGCCTTGGTCATCACTGAGTCGCTTCAGCCACGCCCAGCACCGTGCCAGTCCAATCGGTGGGATAATTTAGTTATCACATACCCATAATCTCTGTCACACACTCAGTACTCAGCCACTTCCCCAAAGCCTCACCTCAGAGTGCATGCACCTTGGTGGTGGTGGTGGGGCACCTAGCGATAAGCCGTAGCACTGAGTGGTTGGAGGAGAACAGAGGGAGATAAAGCGAAAGAAGGAACCATTTGAAATGGAAGCAAGAGAAAAATATGGAGGGCTTCCTCAAGCAGATGCATCGTAGGCTGGGCTGGTTCTGAGAGGAAGGAAATAAAGATTGTAGTTCAGAGGCTAAGTTTTAGGCTGGAAAATGTTTAGAGGTCGGATTCTGCTTCTGCATGTCACCAGAATGGGACAGGAAAGGCTCAGTGAGAGAGAGAGAGAGAGAGAGAGAGAGAGAGAGAGAGAGACAGACAGACAGAGAGAGACAGAGAGAGAGACAGAGAGAGAGAGACAGAGAGAGACAGAGAGAGAGACAGAGAGAGACAGAGAGAGACA
>NW_004524602.1:15664234-15673582 GCF_000260255.1 Octodon degus
GCTGTGGAGAAGAAAGACATCTTCGAGGTAATGGATTACCTTAATTGAGAATTCTGTAAGTGTTCTAATGCTTTGTGATTTCTTCTCTGGAGCAATTCATATTCAGTTCATTTATTAGTTACTTAGCGTTATTGGCTTATTAACCCCCTCCGTATACGTTTTATTGGTACCAGTAAATACTGTGACTTTTTATTTTATTAGTGCATACAGTTAAAGAGTCCTACAGTCACAAGACAGCCTGCTAAGGCTGTACTTGAAAGCTTTGATGATGGTGACGTCTGGAGTTGGTCAGGGGAAGTCTTGCTGGGGAGAGAAACCTGGGTCTTTTGCTGACCTTGCAGGCTGAGGGCAGGGGTCACTTGCAGTGACCTGGCACTGAGCTCTTTGCTGGCTGTGGTATAAAAATCACCTAGGCTTTAGCCCAGCTTTGAGTTCTGTAACTGCACACTGAGGGTGTCGCCCGTCCCCCCAGTTGCTGCAGCAGCTCTTTGGGGCCCAGGGACGGCTGATTGTCAGCCTTGTCTCCTGCTCCTTCTAGGGACATGTCTCAGTTGCTTGCAGTTAGCTATGGTGGAAGGATTTATGCCATGGGAACTGGAAGGTGCTGCAGTGTGGGACCTCCCCACCCCGGCCAGCAGGGGACCGGTGGCGCGCCCCGACATGCCCATCTTGTCAGCAGGGCTCAGGGCTGGGGGAGGAGGGGATTAAGAGGTGTGGGACGTCTGTGCTGACCCACGAAGCTGTGGTAACTTGGTAGAGGAATTGGTGAGGATGACGCTGATAAGTACCTACGGCCACTCGCTGTGCTCTGCTAGGGCTTAGCAGGTGGTAACTTACTTCATCCTTATGAAAAACCCTGCTGGATTTGCAGATACCTTCATGAAGACCTCTTCTTACGTTCTGTAGGAGGTAAGCCAGGCTCAGGAGGGGTGTGTCCCTTACCCATATTTCCCTGGCATGCTGCAGTTGGGGTTCAAGACCAGGCAGCCTGATTAAATGTGTTATGGTCAGTGTGGCGGAATAAACTTCGAAACAAACAGCTGCTCTGGGGAAGTTGGAAATAAAGCTCTAGCTTTACGGAGCGGGTGGGAGTTCAGATGGGCTGAGATTTCAAGCAGAATGGGTGCAATGTAGAGGGAAGGGCCGTGCCCGAGAACAGCGGCACAGAGGCAGAGGAGAGGGCTTGCGTTCACCTGCGGAGAGCTGGGGTCTGCTGAGAGAAGGACATGAGCTTGGAAGCAGAAGTCAGGCTGCCAAGGGAGGCGGGCTGCATCAGGAGGTACTGAGCGTCAGGCCTGAGGAGCGTGCAACCTGTCGTCCCTTGTGTTTCCTCTGCTCAGCATCTGAGACACAGGCCAGCGAGACTTAGCCAACCAGCCCAGACTCTACTGCAAGTGATGAAGATTTTAGATTTATTGGGGACCATACCAGTGAGCTACTATGGCACTCAATTGGAATCCGGTTGTTTTTATTTTCAGCTCTGAATTATTTGGGGGATACTTTTTCAAATGGCTTCTTTTGAGACAAACACCCACAACCTACAGGAGGAAGTGTTCTTTTGGTTCGAGTTGTGGTGTGTTCAGTCACTGGCTGGGAGGTCCAAGGCATCCATGGCACGGTAGACAAAAGCTGCTCCCATCATGGTGGCCAGAGGTAGAGGGAGAAGGGAAGAAGAGCTCGGGCCAAGAACGTCCCCTTCCAGGTCAGGCATCCCAGAAGCAGCCTCTTGACCCTGGCCCACAACCAAACAACATATCCAGCTGTCCACTTACCAGTGGAAGACTCCCCGCAGGTAGCACCTCATTAACCATTCATCACCTCTGAGACACACAGCACTTTGGATAACAGTTTAGGTCTAGACCATAATAGGCAGATACATATTATTTCATTAGCTTTATTACACGTTCTGATAACTTTCACATGGCTCAAAGCCAGTGCATCCCAGGTTGGCTCGCTCACCATATCTATGACTTAGAAACCCTTGTATTCATGACTTAGGGATTAGTGTACCACCCCACAGTTACACTAATCACCGGCTGTCTGGAGAGAACACTGGTACTACTTGGTCCGTCTTGGTTCAGCTAGCTTCTGCATAGTGTGAGCTATGGATTGTTGGATCATAAATTCTTGGAGGCAGGGCCAGGTTTGTAGCTTACTGCTGGCTCCCACCCCAACACACCTTTCACCAAAGAAGTTCCCTGGAGGCGAGAAATACATTCAACCGATTTTCCATTGTCATTCTCATCTGTGACAATTTCTGTTTGCTAAGTATTTGATGACTCGGGTAGTCATGCACCACGTGTTGGATTCTAAACATGTCAGTGTCCACACTGTCTTCTATAATTAATCATTTGCTGCAGAATTTTAAGAAAACCCCAGATTTCTCATCCTTCTGCATTTGTGATGTTTCCTGCCCAAGACAGCAGGCCGAGGAGCCAAGGCAGGTAAGGCTAAGCGACGTGTTCTCCTTTGTGAAGTTTTGACGTATACTTCCTTCACATACAGACTGTCTTTCCCCGCTCTGCCTGTGCAGTTTTAAGGAATAGATTTTTTGGTCCCTTGCTCCTGCCCCACCTGGCACTGGCCTCCTGATTGCCCAGTGTCCTGGTTTCCTGGGTGCCCAGGAGTGGGACCCGCTACCAAGCCGACTCAGTTTTCTCGACTTGGCTTTAGTGCCCCCTTGAGGCCACACGCTGGCTGACACTCAGCCCTTAGGAAGAAACACTGATGACCTGCCTTCTCCTCCTTGGTAAGAACCTGTCTAATAGGTGGCTAAATTATTTGTTCATTGTGAGACTGGATCAAATTTTGCAGTTTATTATGTATTCTGACCCATGACCAAAAGATTAAAGCACAGCAGCTATTCTCCTGCTCCATATAAAACTCCTTTAAGCATGGTGGTATCTTGGATGACTCCCGTTTTCTCCCCTGACGCCTGGGGGTGGCCTCAGTGTCCCTTTGGCAGCAAGACAGGCGGCCCATTCTACAGTGACCGCAGTGCATTCCAGATCTGCGAGCCTCAGGCCAGGGTTCTTTATTATTTCTTAGGACTGGTTTCCTGGCCAAGTTGCCTAAGTTCAGAGTACAGAGCCGCTCACTGTGGCTCTCCTCGCTGAGTTAATACCAACAGACGGGCCGGAGGGTTCCTGTACTCAGCGGGTTCAGCACAACCCTAAGACCGCTGCCCTCAGTCTCACCCACAGTGTATCCTAAACCCTCCCAAGTCTTAGCAGGGCCTCCTACCTGTTCTTGTCTCTCAGGATTTTATAAGAATAAGCCTGGTACTGCCCAAAATTTCAACTTCAGCATATTCTTTCTGGGACTTCTACCCCTTCTTCTTGTCTCTTTCTTTTTTGTTTTTATTCTTTTTATTTATAAAAGAGGATACAAAAATAGTACAAAAAATTAGAAACGATGCAGACTTTCACTAACAAAATGATAGGAATTCTTTTTTTTTTTTTAATTTATTTGTGTGTGTGTGTGGCCAGCTCAGCCCTCCAGGGGGCGGCCCCGGCTGGCATGTGGTGCTGGGGGATTGAACCGCGGTCCCTGTGCTTTGGTAAGTTTGTTCTAAGTAGGTGCTTTAGACCACTGAGCCATCTCACCAGCAATGATAGGAATTCAACAATGGTTATTGTACTACAGATGGTTGTCTTCAGATTAGCTGTTCAGGTTACCAGCTGTAAGCCTGTAACCTGTCCCACTAGGCAGGGGTGAGCAAGGCGGGAGGACTTCCGGCTATATAACACAACAATCTTTCATCCCGTTTTATTCCTGTGACAATAATTTGAGTTGCACGTGGGGACCTGGCATTACACTTGAAGCTGTGGAGGTATGGGGGGGCGGTTGGGAAACTAATTTGTGTTGATTTGCAACAGAAGTGTTTGCTCCTAACCGTGTGTTTGCAGTGTCGAAGTTGCCCTTTCTGCCACTTCTCTGCACCGGCCCCAAGTGTGTTCTAGCACTTGGTGACCACGCTCACACTTACTGACCTCTCCTCGTCATGACTTCAAGACTTTGGTCACTCCTTTTTCATTCTCTCTCTTTGACAAAGGGCTCCTAAGATTTTTAGCTCGTCCGACCTCTTGTCCTTTTCTCACTCTCATCTCCCTTCCTGGATCTTTCCCTAGCTTGTGACCATTCTCGAAGGACACCCTGTTGGGATGCCCTCCTGTGACCTTGAGGTTGTCCTTCGAGGCACAAGTGCCACACGCACATCTCAGCACCTTCAGGGCATTACTCAAGAAGGAAGGACAGGAGACACACATATCACGTCTTTGGAGCAGCAAGGCTTCCAGAAAAGCCTTTTGCAAACACTTGGCATCCTTACAGCATCTCAGACACCAGAACGAAGGCTTTTGGGGAGTTGATCCTGTCCCCCAAGATGTCTAGCTGAGGAAGGTGTACAGAGTCACTGCTTGTCTAGGCTTGTGACGTGACGCAAGCTCGAGAGAGCCCCCCTCCTTCCTGCCGCGTGATAGTCTGCATTCTTTCTTGGCTATTTTGCTTAGGTTCAAACATAACCAGGATTGGAGCGGATTGCTTTTTCAAGCCTTTTTTATTATTCATTATCCCGAGACATTTACAAGTAAGGCATTTTATTCTTTTGAGAGGCAGAAACGCATGTAGCTCATGGGTATGTGCAAAGATTCCCTAAAGCATACTTACTTTCACACCTCAACTTGATCCACCACTTTCTTGGCCAAATGGAAATGCACCCAGCGAGTGTTTGGTTTCCATGGGAGAGAAAGAGCCCAGTCTCTGGTTTGGGGGGTTTAGTGGTAGCCAATTCTTTCCTCTCCTTTGAACTTCCTCAATTAATGTCATTGTATTAATGGGGTATGATTTCCCTAATAGACAACACTGAAAGTATCGGGGTGGGGGAACTAAACCTAATGGGTTTTGTAACATGCTTAATTTCTGATGGTGCTGTTAAATGTTGAGGAAAATTAGTCACATTTAGAGCCATCTGTTTCCAAAAGTGGTTAAAATGTGGAGTGTTTTGCAACAAGACATTCTGTGGCTTAGGATGATAGCTACGTGGCATGATTCCTGTTGTTCTCTTTCTACGTTTTCTGCTATAAATATACATTTGTTCCTAGGGAACTGGATTAAAAATGTCAGAGAACATCTTACATACATCTAGCCCATTATGTGTGTAAAAGGATCTTAAGTCTCATGGGCTGGCCAAATAGCTCAGTGGATTAAAGCTCCTGCAAACAGAAGCAGGGGCTGGGGGTTCAATCCCCAGGCCTGCTGTGCTGGCCCTGCCCCTGGGGCATGCTGAGATGGCAAATGAGACTGGGCGTGGTGGCAAGCACCTGCAATCCCAGCTCTTGGGAGGCTGTAAGCAGGCAGATCACCATAAATCCAATCTAGCAGTGAGACCCTGAACACCCTGTAGACCCTTCCCTAAAATTAAAAAAAAAAAAAAAATCTACAGTCTCACTTTCCTGGTCAATCCTAGTATGCCTTATTTTCCATTAATGTCCAGCTACAGGTTGGAAACTTACACATGGACCTGAAACTCCTCTTATTCAGCAGGGCAGAAACTGACCAAAAATATTGTTAAGTGTTTAAGATGTTACACAACGGCTTCCTTTGTCACTGCAGTCTCTGCAGTTTCCTGATTTTGCATCACTCCCTGATACAGCACTGAAGAAAACATTCAAATTCTTTTTCTCTGTTGAGTAGCTGTATGTACACCCATAGCGGGGCAGTGTGTTTTCACATAATTTTAAAATGATGTAGATGTGAGGTGAATTTTAAGAAATAATGTAAGATGCTAAGACGACCCTGACTTCCAGGTAGGTAAAGTGGAAAGACTTAAGTGTACAGGGAAGACAGGCAGCTGTGGCTCAGGCCACAGGCGTGGTGCCACGTAGGACGTTGGCCTGGCTGTGACACGGAACTGGGGGATCTGTCCGTGGCATCGTCCCTGTGGCGGTGGGATGATTTTTCTCCCGCTATGACAGATTTCTCTTATTGGCGCAATGGAATGTATAGGTTGTGACATCCTTACGTGGTTGCTTTTTCTGGACACAGTTTTGAGTCCAAATGTGAACTAAAACACCTTAATTGGGCCAGTGCAAAAACGAAGTGGCCCAAAGTGAAAAAGCCCAATCCTCCGGCCTCAGTTTCTCGAGTGCCGGGATTACAGGCTTCAGCTACCGCCCCCAGCTAACAGAGCTTCGGTCTGCTGCAGAGCAGGGTAACAGGCGCAGGCCCAGCAGCTGCCTGTGGAAGCCACAGCGAACGGAGGGGAACTGTCTTGGACAGGTCTCGGCGTCCACTTCGTTTGCTTGGGCTGGCCAGGTGGGTCACTGACATGAACACCTGCCTGGCAAGCACAAGGCCCTGAGTTTGATCCCCAGTATCGCAAAACAATCAATCAAACAAAAAACCCCACTTCGCTCTCTCGTGCCGTGGGAACATTGGCTGAATTATCTCCAAGCCTGTTCCTAGCCTTGTGTGTATGACTTTTCCTTAGAATTTAAAGAAGATTTTAGCTGACAAATGAATACAGCTATGGAAACAGGAAAGAAAAGACTAAACGTTTTTCTCCTCTGAAATACTTATGGTAGGTGAGGAAAACTTAGAGTCCTGTTCCCTTTCCTGTGGTGGGGACACAGCACCCCACCCCCTTGACTTGAAGGAAGAGGGGTTTGTCCCGGCTCTCCACTGGCGGGCTCCAAGGCAGAGGTGGCCTGGCCGCTGCACAGTGGGGAAGAGCTGTTCAACCAATGGCAGCCCAGAAACAGAGAGAAGGGGGGGGGGGCCAGGCCGGAGAGTGGCCTCTTCCAGTCACCCGGGCGCCCCCTCCAGCCAGGCCCCAGCTTCCCTGTGGGTCAGCTCTGAACTCCCTAGTGGACGAATCCTCTGCAGGGCCTCCCCGTGGCCAGTCACCTCTGGACCCTGCGGGGCCTTTTAGGTCCCAGCTATAACTGCTCATCTTTCTCCCAGAGTAAGATCTAGCTGGAAACTGGTGAGCCTCGGCAGCTAGGGATGCAGACCGGCAGCTCCAGGCGGCCGCCTTGCCTCCGCTGCCTTGCGGGGCAGCCACCCGGCAAGGGTGTAGGCGGCGGCCGAGGCAGGATGGGCTGCACGGGGCTGGTGCCGTGGGCCTCCGGGTTTGCAGGCTGCACTTTTCCTGGTAGGCTTATTTTCCGGGCAGCATGCGCCACGCAGGAGAAGATGGGACAGCATTGCTTTCTGCGTGGATGCCTTGTGGCAGGTGACGAGGCGTGCCTATGTAATGTGACCAGGGACAGCTGACCAGGTGGATTCTGGTAACTGGTCACCAGCTCGTGAAAAAATGGTCGAAGGAGCCCATCTGGCATCATAAAACAGTCGTCCAAGGAAAGCTCTCCGACGTCGTCCTGCAGCACTAAAATAGGTGATCATTCCTTCTGGGTGGCTATTGTTTATTTTTTCATTCAGTTATTCATTTAGTTTAATTTTTTTTAAAAAAAATCTTATTCATTTAATTGGTACAGGGCCTCACTATGCAGCTCACACTCGTCGTGGTTCTCCCGTGGCAGCCTGCCCAGGCGTGGCAGCATGGCGTGCCGTGGCGGGGATTGAACCTGGGTGCTTGTGCTTGCCAGGCAGATGCTTAGGCCGCCAAGCTGTCTCCCTGGCTCCACTCACTTACTCCTTCTGTAAATATTCCGGCCCCACCATGGCTGGCTCTGTATGAAGCACTGGAGCTCGAGTGCTACTAAGCAGTCAGACCCGGAGCTTATAACCCCTGCAAATGTGCGCTGCTGGCCTCCTGCCTGGAGGCTGCACTTAGACTTGTGTAGTAAGTAGCCCAGTGGAATAAGTGCCTGCCTGGCAAGCGCAAGAGCCTGAGTTTGATCTCCGGTATCACCACCCCCCCAAACCCCCAAATATGTAGGTTTATATGTATTATGAAGTAATATTTTTAGAGACATCTTTGCACAGGGAAATACAGCCATACGTCCAGGGCATTCAGGAGGAGAGCAGGTGCAGGCCCCCATGGGGCAGGCGCAGAACTCGCTACTAGTGTCGCATGCTTTACTGGAGGTCTTCGCCGTCCCTCTGGAAGACGAATGCCAGTCCGTCTGGCTGGTGGAGCGCTAGGGCCCAGGCAGTCCTGAGGTGAAGCTGAGATGAAACTCCTCAGGGTCTTTCCTAAGAATTGAGGTTTGGGAACCAAGTGTCGGTTTCCCCACGTGTTTACTTTGGTAATTCAGTCATTTGAAACAAGTGTACCTGGCAGCTTTCTACACACTGCCCCTTATATTTTACCTTGTTAACTTCGATACATTTGGTTCCCTCTGAGCTCTCCTCTGAGCTCCCCAAACTCGTCTTCTGGTCACCTGGAAATTGGTTAAGACACCTGCCCTGCTCATCTTGTCTGACAGGACTGCTGGGCACCACGGGGCCACCGCGTCTCTTCAGGCTAACGGGGCATGAGTTCACCTAGGTCTCAGTCTCCAGCGCCCTGCCGCCCCCGGTCAGGAGAGAGCCTGGGCTGCGACACTGGAGTTCCTGACATGGAGAGGTGGCCCAGCCACCATGAACTAAGGAACTGGGACGGTGCTATGGCTTAAGAATATTTTCTTGAGGAGTGGAGGAGGGGCATTCCATGGAGGCTGGAGCCTCCTTCCTGTGCTTCCGGTTGCGTGTCTGACGTGACATGGACTGTTCCTCTCCAGGAAGTGTCTCTTAGGGACCTCAAGCCAACCATTCACCCTTCCTCCCTGCCCCGGCACTGCCCCCAACTTATCTCCTTTGCCCTTGTCTCCTGTCAGTAATTTGGCTTTTGCTCTACTCTAGCGCCTACATTGTTGCTAGAGAGATCTTTCTAATCTCTCAGTCACACCCTGGAGGTGTCCTTTTGGTCACCTACTTTGGGCCTTTCCTTGTCCAAAATTTGGATTAATTCTATTTGTTAATAGTTTCCTTTATACGTGCAGGATAAACTCCCAGCTCCTCCTGCCAGGGACAGGCCCTCTGCGGCCGGGCTCCCCGCTCCAGTCCAGCTGTCCCTGTTTCAACACCTCGCTGATTTCCGTCCTCCGCAGCCGGGCTTTCCCACGAGCGCTGCTTCTCGCCCTCGCCCCTTTCTCTCTCCTGCTCTCGTTGGCCACAATTGCGTTCATCTCCCCGACAGCCCTCTGCGGGACCTCCTAGCCTCGGCCACGTCTCTGCGAAGCATGGTGGCCGGGAAGTGCCGCAGGACCCCGCCCTGGCCCCCAGTCCGCGCCAGCGCTCCCACGGGTGCAGAGGTGGCCATGAGCACCCCTGCTGCCACTCGGCTCCGAGCGTGGGCTGTGGACAGCAGGGAAGGTGGCTGTGGACGGAGGCCGGCTGGGAGGG
>NW_004524602.1:15674225-15675321 GCF_000260255.1 Octodon degus
TGTTGGTGGGATTACAGGCGTGGACAGTACGGCATGTGGTGCTTGCCAGGCAGTAGCTTAGATTGTAGAGCTATCTCCCCAGCCCAACAAATACTTTCTTGAAGTCATTTCATGAACTTCTCTTGGGCATTTGCCTGAAATATACCCAGGCACGCGTATTCCTCGGCTCATTTTATGCTGTTTTTAAAAACTGCAAATTTCAAACACATGCAGTTAGAATGCCCTTTTGTGACGCACGCCTGGCGCTGCCTCCACGTTTTATGTGGGATCCTGCGTTTCCCGTGAAAGCTCGTCTCCGATCTCAGTTCTTTCTCCCTCAGAAACAATCTCTATCCTGATCTTGTGTTTGTCCATCTCATGACTATTTTTTTTAATTTATTTATTTTATTTATTTATTTGTGTGTGTGTGTGTGTGTGTGTGGCCAGCTCAGCCCTCCAGGGGGCGGGGCTGGCTGGCACGTGGTGCTGGGGGATTGAACCGCGGTCCATGTGCTTTGCTAAGCTTGTTCTAAGTAGGTGCTTTTAGACCACAGAGCCATCTCACCAGCCCATGACTATTTTTGTGCTTTCAGCTCCGTGTCTGTGAGCCTCCACACAGTGAGGCTGTGAACAGGAGGATCACTACGAGTCCAATAATTTTTTGTGTTTAAAAGATTTACAGAAATGTATACTTTTTTCCAACTGCTATTTGGTTTTTGAGATTTGTTGTGCTGATTTATAAGCGGCTGGTTCAGCATTTTAGCTACCGTGTAATACTTCACAGAATGGTCATACCTTAGTGGTTATTATTGTCATCATTATTCTCATTGTTTTGGGGCATGATCCTGCCAGGTAGCCCAGGCTGGCCTTGAGTGCTTGGTGATCCTCTTGCCTCAGCCTCCCCAGGCCAGGATGGCAGGTGTGTAAAACCGTGTCCAGCATGAGTGACTTTATCGGTGAATCTTGAGGTTGTTTTTAATGTTTAAATATTAGGAGCATTTGCTATAAGAACTCTGATGTTAACTCAGCAAAATATTCTAATAGAGTCCAGTAGCCCATAATAGTATTGGGTCTCCCGCTTCACTGGCGATGTCAGAAATTGTTGACCTGAGTCCCC
>NW_004524602.1:15675884-15697435 GCF_000260255.1 Octodon degus
ATGCTTAGAAATTGCTGAAAACAATTTGCATTCTCATTAGCATTACTACATCATTCCTGCTGTTCCACACTGCCAGAATGTCAAGTTGTTGGGCTGATTTTTTTAGGTTAATTTGCTAATTTTTTAAATGTGTATTTTGATTACTACTGAACCTCATCATCTTTGCATTTGTTTCTTGACCATGCTGTGCTCTCAGCTGGGAGCTGAATTTCTTACTCACTGGACAGAATTTGAAAGCAAAGTATTATGTTTATTAATCTCTTGTCAGTTTTTTTCCTGTATGCTTTAGGGAAGGGTCTATAGGGTTTTCAGGGTCTTACTACTAGGTTGGATTTGCTTGTTTACAGCCTTCTATGAGCTGGAATTACAGGCATGCACCACTATGCCCAGTCTCAGTCACCGTCTCAATGTGCCCCAAGGACCGGCACGGCAGGCCTGGGGATCGAACCTCCAGCTCCTATTTGCAAGCACTTTAATCTGCTGAGCTATTTGGCCAGCCCTCAGTTACATGCTTGACAGTGCTGTCTTCTGATCCACACCTTTTATTTTTAACGTATCTCCTGATGCCTTTTATTATGAAAGTTAAAAACCTTAGTACAGATTTTTCCAGTTTCCCCTTAATGATTCCCGTGTGTTGGATCCTGTATAAAAAATGCCTCTCCGCCCGAGTCCACGTTAGGTGTGAATAGTGGTACAGGCACGTGGAGAATTGGCAGTACCTTTAAACTTTTCCTGTAAGTCTAAAACTTCTAAAATTTTTAGAAGTTTATGAAATAACTATGATTTAACATTATAGAATAAAATGAAAAACATTCCCAGAAAGGGAAATTTATCAAACTTAATTAAAGAGTGCTGAGAATCTAGCTCAGTGGCCTAAGCCCCTGCCTGGCAAGTGCAAAGTGCCGAGTACCAAGCAAACGACAACCAACCCCTTAATTAAATGGCAACTGCAGAAGATAAAATGTAGCCGCCAGAATTAAGAACATAAAACATAAACCTAACCCATGAGACTGAAGAAGAGACAAACAGTAAACTTGAAGACAGGTCTGTTGGAAATAGTCAAACAAGGGCCAGCCAGGTAGCTCAGCGGATTAAAGCACCTGCTTAGGCAGACGCAGGGGCCAGGGTTCGACCCCTGGCATGCCGTGCTAGCCCCGCCCCCAGGGCACGCTGGGCTAGCTGACTGAGACTGGACGTGGTGGTGCGCGCCTGTAGTCCCAGCACTTGGGCGAGTTATCGCTGAGTCCGATCTACACAGTGAGACCCTGTAAACCCTGTGCTAAATACATAGGAAAAAAAAAAAAAAGGAAATATCAAACAACCTGGAGAAAAAAGATAGGAAGTGAAGCAAAAATTAAAGGACATATGGAACAAAGAAAAATATATCCAAGTAGAGTTAGATTGAATAGTGCTTGTTTTGTAAAAATGGACACTCTGACATTAGATGCATATATATTTATAATTATCATCTCTTCTTGATAAACTGTTTTCTTGGTCATTCTGTGGTTAACAAGTCTCCCTCCCTCCCTCCCTCCCTCCCTCTCTCCCTGCCAGGAATTAAATGCGGGGCCTTGCACTTGCCAGGCAGGCACTGTGCTGCTGAGCTATATCCCAGGCCCAACTTGTCTCTTCTTGCTGTTTGTTTTAAAGCCTATTTTATTGGATATGACTATTTGTGTACTTCATTTTAGGAAAGGAATCCTGTTTGGAATACCATTTTCCATCTTTCACTTTCAGTCTGTGTGTCTTTACTTTTGAGCTGATATCTTGCAGGCAGCATTTCTAACCTACTCAGGTAGTCTGTATCTTTTAAAGAATTAAGACCATTTACTCTTAATGTCCTTTGTATTGACTCCTTCTTTCTCATTGATGCCTATTAGTTTCACATTGTTCATCTTTGCATCATCTTGCAAGTGATGGATTATTTTTTCCTGCATCCTAGTTGTTTTTAAGAGATCCTTTCTTATCTTTTCACTAGCTGCACCAGTGTCTTCAAGATCTGAAACTGTCTTCACTTTCACTTAAACAGTTTTGCAAGCTTGTGATTGAGATTTTAATTTCCTCTATGTCTCTTTGACTCTGTTTCATGTGATCTATTTCTTTCCTGTATTGCTCATTCAAGGAATTCATCATTTTTCTAATCTCTATTTTTTTTTATCAATGTCTTCTTTAGAAGCAGTTATTAATTCTTTTACTGCAGTGTTTTTTTCAAATTGGGTTTGCTCCCTATGTTTCTGTAGTTGATTCTTTACTTCAGAATCTATGAGTTCTGAGAATTCTTTTTTCATTTTAGAAAAGAATTCCGCTCTGAGTTCCTCTATAACTTTCTGCTGTTGCTTATTTACTATTGACACTATTAATTCATACATTTGAGCTGAGCTAGTGTCCTCTGCACTTGTTCTGGGTGGGCATTGGGTTTCCTCCATATGTTTCTGCATTTGATTCTTTACTGCAGATGTTATTAATTCAGGGATTTATTTTTTCATTTCCAATCTGCATTCCTCTATACCTTTCTTCAGCTGTTTCTTTATTTCAGAAGCTGT
The DNA here is from genome assembly GCF_000260255.1 of Octodon degus. NCBI lineage: Eukaryota > Metazoa > Chordata > Mammalia > Rodentia > Octodontidae > Octodon > Octodon degus. The sequence continues at coordinate 15,678,428 of NW_004524602.1, forward strand.
TGATTCATTGCTTTCAGCTGCACACTGTCCCCAATTTGTTCTGTGTTAGTGCCCTCTGCACTTGTTATGGGTGGGTTTGGGGTCTGAGATTGCATTTTGCTCCTTCTCGTTGTCATTTTGTGTAGCACTGTCTTCTGACCTTTGTTGTAGATCTTTGTTGCAGTTATGGCCTTCACACCTACTGAAGTTCAGGTGTAGATCTACAAAGTTTGGATTTATCCAGCTGTGCCTGGCTTGGGTCTGGCTGTTGTACTCAGTTCCTTCCTGTTGCTGCCCTTGGGGGTGAACCTGTTGTGCCCCTCTGGCAAGATGTTCTGCTCCTGGACTAGCTGGGTGGTTCTGTCCTGTACACTCTCTGCAGGGATTGCAGCTGAAGGGTTTCACCCCAGGCCTGTATGCCAGACCTGAACTGAGTCTGGATGGGACAAGGTGGAGTAGGGGTAGAGGCAGCTCTCTCACACACTCACTGGGCCTGGACTAGGACTGGATCTGGGGGTTCCCAGAATGTGGCAGAAATTCCTACTCCGCGGGCGGGGTAGGGGAGGTGCTGTGGAGTGGTCGGGGGTCGTCCCAAGGGGGTGAAAAAGGGTCTTACCCACGCTGCACCTGGGCTGGGACCTGTAGGTCCCGCCGGCACAGGGTAGCCGGAAGCTCTCCTACACACTCACTGGGCCTGGGCTAGGACTGGGTAAGACCATTTACTCTTAAAGTTATTAAAAGATATGGACTTTTGCTTATGATTTTATTTTCTTCTACTTGTTTTGAATGTCCTTTATTCACCCTTATTGGTTTGGTGGTTTACTTACTAGACTACTAATGTTTTATTTTATTCTATTTCTTTGTTTTTCTAGTGGGATTTATACTTTAACCTGCTATCATCATTTGTCCATTCTGGTTTTAGAACTCCCTTAAGCATCTTTTCCTGGTCCCGTGATCATGAATTCTCTTGTGGTTATCGTTTTTTTTCTCCTAATTTGTAAAGGACAGCTTTGCTGGGTATAATAATCTTGGTTGGCAGTTATTTTTGTCCAGGATTTGAAATGATCATTGTGTGCCCTCCAGGGCTGTAGGGCTCTCTCTTTCTGCTGGAAAATCTGCTATCAGTCAATAAGCCTTCCCTTTGTTATGGTTTTGGTCCAGCACGAGCCCTCCTCAAGCGTCCTGTGCTCAGAGGCAGGGGCTTTAGAAAGTGCTGAGCTCGCGGGGCCCTGTTCTCACCTGTTGAAGAGTTCACAGTGAGAAGTGAAGCTGGGGCAGCGCTTGGCTGCAGTAGGCATGTTGCTGAACCGCGACCCTGGAGGCGTGTCCTCCTCCTCTCCTTTCTCTTCTCTCTCTGCTTCCTGGCTGTTAGGAAGCAAGCAACTTTCTCTCGCCATGTGCTTCCAACACACCACTGCTTCTTTGTTATAAATTCATTTTATTGGTAGCTTTTGATGCATATTGATCTCATTCACCGTAGAAAATTTGTATCTGTTCGTGGTCCATTTGATTCTTCTTTTTTCCCTTTCTCTTCCCCTCCCTTCCAACATTCTTCCGCTCCTTATTTATAAAAGCTTTGTTTTCATTTTTCCCTTCTATTTTATTTTTTCCCCTTTTCCCTTCCCTACCTTCTCCTCCCCCTCCTTTGTTTCCCTTCCCATTTGAATGTTTTCTTCTTCCTCCCTAATATTTATCATCAGTATTGGTCCGTATTTGCACTTGTTGTTTTGCACACAAGAGAAACAATGTGATATTTACTCATGTATCCAAATTATTTTACTTAAAAGTATGGTCTCAAGGGGCATCCATTTACCTAACAGGTCTTAAGTTTACCCTTTTTATGGTACAGTAGTGCTTTGTTGTATATAAATGCCACATTTTTTTAATCCATTCATCTGATGATGGGGCTCTGGGCTGTTTCCAAGATTTAGCTATTACAAATTATGGTGTTATACACATGGATGCACATATACCAATATGATACGGTGCTTTTGGCTCTTTTAGGAAGATGTAAAGAGGAATAGCTGAATTAAATGGAATCTCTATTTTCAGTTTTTTGAGGAATATCTACACTGATTTCCATAGTGGTTGCACCAGTTTACATTCCCACCAGCAGCAGAGAAGAGTTCCTTTTCACCCACAGCCTCACCAGCATCTGTTATTGGCTTCTTAATGATAGACATTCTTTCTAGAGTGAGATGGAATCTCAGTGTTGCTTCAATTTGCATTTCTCCAGTAACCAGTAATGTTGAGCATTTTTCCATATAGTTATTTGTTGCTTGTACTTCTTCATCTGAGACATGTCTGTTCATTTCAGGTACCTATTTTTGGTTTTGTTTTTGAGACAGGATCTTGCTATGTAGTTCAGGCTGGCCTTGGACTCACTCACCGTGTAGCTAAGCCTGGCCTCTAACTCATGGCAATCTCCCTGCCTCAGCTCCCGAGTGCTGGGGTTACAGGTGTGTGCCACCGCCCCTGGATCAGATATCCATTTTTGGACTGGCTCTTTATGTTTGTTTGGTTATTTTTTGAGTCAGGCATACATCATCACTCTCAGGATGAAGTCTTTAAATTTGGGCGAGTCTAATCCTTTTGAGCTCTTTACACATTCTAGGTATTAGTCCTTTGTCTGAGGAACAGATGTAAAGCTTGTTTTCCATTTTATGTCTTGTCTTCATGCTTTTTTTTTTTTTTGCTGTGTAAAAGAAATGTGAAATCCTGCATGTTGATTCTTTGTAATATTTCCTGTGTGATTGGGATTTTGTTCATAAAGTCTTTGTCTACACCTGGGTCTTCAAGAGTTTTATCTCTTCTATTCTTCCAGCAGATTATTTTTGTTTTAATATTTATATCTTTGACCCATTTTGATTTTAGTTTAATTGTGAGAGATATGGGTCTATTTTAATCTTCAGCATATAGAAAGCCATTTTTTACAGCACCATATATTACAGAGTTTATCTTTCTTCCAGTGAAAGAGTTTGGCCTTTTTGTCAAAGATGAGGTAGCTGAGTGTGTTTGAAGTTGTTCCTGCAGTTTCTATTCTGTTTCATTGATCCTTGAGTCTATTCTTATGCCAGTACCATGCTGGTTTTGTCATGGTAGCCTTGTAGTATAATTTCAAGATGGGAATTGTGATGCCCCCTGCCTTGCCTTTGTTGCCCAGGATTGTTTTTGCTGTTCTAGGTCTCTTCTGGTTTCAAATGAACTTTAGGATTGCTTTCTCTAGTTCTTGTTTTAGGTAAAGGTCTACAGGGTGTTCAGGGTCTCACTACTAGATGGGACTCATAGGGATCCACCTGTTTACAGCCTCCCAAGAGCTGGGATTACAGGCACGTGCCACCTTGCCCAGTCTCAGTCGCCATCTCAGCGCACCACAGGGGTGGGGCTGGCACAGCAGGCGTGGGTATCGAACCCCTGGCCCCCTGTACCTGCTTGTAGATGCTTTAATCTGCTGAGCTATTTGGCCAGACCTTTCAAGTCTTCTTTTCCTGACTACTACAGTTTTTAATGTAAAAGTCTTTTACGTCCTCTATGAAATTGATTCTCAAGTATTTCATTTTTCTTGATGCTATTGTGAAAGGTGTTGTTTCCCTAATATCTCTCTCAGTGAGTTCTTATTTGTGTACAGGAATGCTGTTGATTTCTGAGTTGTTGACTTTGTATCCTGCTATGCTACTGAATTTGGTCATTAAATCTGGGAGCCTTTTGGTGAAGTTTTTAGGATCTGCTATGTAGAATATCAATTCATCTGTAAGTAATGATAATTTGTTTCTTTCTTCCCTATCCTTATTCCTTTTACTTCTCTCTCTTGTCTACTTGCTCTGGCTGAAGCTTCTAGAACTCTATTGAGTAGGACTGGTACCATGCCACTTCTGAATCCTGTGAGCCAAACCAAAACCTCTCCTCTTTTAGGGTTTGGTCTTCAGTATTTTGTTCTAGTGAGGGAAACCTAATACCCAAAATACAGAGAAGTAGAGCCATTGCTGTGAGTTTACCTGATCCCTTGCCCCAACTGAATTTGCACAAGCAGGCGCTTTAGACAACTGAGCTAAACCACCAGCCCCCATCATGTGGTTTAGAAGCCCTTGGAACTGGCTGGTGGAGTGAGTGTAGGAAGGTTTGGAGGTGTGGGAGATGGAAGCCCAGAATGCTGCAGGGGGAAGGAGAGCTTGGTGGGTGCTTCTAATTGGAGCTCAGAGACCAGAATCTTGATCAAAATGCAGAGAGTAAAGACCAGGCTCATGAAAAGGCAGGCAGGACTTGACTAGAGTCCCAGTGTGTCACGTTCTGGGCCCACAGTGGCCATGCGGGTCACAACCAGAAAGGTCTGAGGGCTGGGTCTGGCCAAGCTCTTTGTAGTTCACATCTGGCCACCACCTGCATTGGTTTCCGACACACACCTCTTTCATTTGAACTGCAGCTGTGGGTGTTTTATCCCAGCGGTGGGAAAGCTAAGTAATGCACCCTTCGTCTTACTTGGTGCTCTTCTTTTGCAGATCAAAACATCCTTTCCTCATCCTGCACATTTACAGCTTGGTGGTATTCTGATCTGGTGTAGGTCTTCTCTGGTCAGGGTGCTTGAGGTTCTGTATCCCTCCTGTTATGGTTTGTGTCTAGTTGTCCCCCCAAAGCCTCATGCAGTCATGGGGAGGACTTCTAGAGTTGGTGATTAGCTCATGATCCACTGGGATCCCAGTGCTGCTGGGACTACGGGTGTGGGTGCTACAGCCACGTGGGGCTGAGAGTCTGAATGCAACTTAAAGGAGACAGACTTGCTCTCTGTTGCTGTTGCTGCTGTTGCTCCTGCACGTTTGCTCTCCGCACTTTGCCGCCACCATGACCTGCTGCCCCCTGCCATGTGCCACTCTGCCTTGGACTCAACCAAGTACGGACTGAAGCCTCCACTAACTGGGAGCTAAATAAACCTTTCCTTCCTTCGTTTTGAGCATCAGGTATTTGTCCCAGCAATAAGAGAAGAGTAACTGAGACACCTCCTGTACTGGGACACCCACATCTTTCTCCAAATCAAGGACTTTTCTGCTATTATTTCATTGGATGAGTTTTCCTTTCTCCTGTGCTTTCTTTCCTTTCAGGTATGCTAATAATGTGGACATTTGATCTTTCAACGGTGGCCCAAAGAGCTTGAATATTGTCTTTGTTCTTATGTTTTTCTTTATTTCTAGCTGAATGGGACATTTTCAAAGACTTTCCTTCCTGCTCTGATACTCTTGCTTTCATTTGATGTAACCTTTGCTGAGTGCGTTAGTCCCAAGATTTCCTCAGCATCATTTCTTTTCCCCCCAAAATCTCTATTTCTTTGAAGAATTCTTCATTCTTCATTCATACCCTGCATTGTTTTCCTAATTTTATTTAACTCTTTCTCTACATTCTCTTGGATCTCAGTGAGCTTTTAAAGTCATTCTGTTGAATTTTTTTCTTTTTTTGGTGGTACCAGGGATTGAACTCAGGACCTTGCACTTGCCAGGCAGGCACTTATTGCCGAGCTATCTCCCCGGCCCCTCTGTTGAATTCTTTATCAGAAATTTCACTCACTTTCATAGTTTTGAAATATATTACTGGAGAGGAGTTTTGGGAAGGCTCATGTGACCTTGTTTATTCATATTTCTTTTGTTCCTATGTTGGGACTTACGCATCTGGGCTAATGGATATCCCCACCTCTTTTATGAGATGATTCTTTAGTAAGTGGCTTTTTCCTGAAGCTATATTTTTGTGTATTGGTTTTATATGCCATACTGAGGTTTTTTAAATTTTTAATATTTTAAAGAGAAAAAAATAGAAATGATATAGGATTTCACTCAACAAAATGTAGGAATTCAACAATAGTTGTTATACCGCATATTGTTGTCTTTGATTTAGTTTAGATTACCAGATATAAGCATGCAAAATTGGACAAAAATTTAAAAAAATAATTTAACCATTATGTTTTCTTTCACTAGACCCATAGTTGGGCACCACAGTGGAATCTCCCCATAGGCTCTTTAGCTGTCACTAGTGAGTCTGAGGACAGTGCTGTGTCAGGGCTGGGACACTCTGGCCCTTCAGCCCTGCATGGTGTGGAATGTGGAGCCTGGAGGTGTGGCCCGCATGGTCCTTTGCACAGTGGGACTGGCAGCCTCTCTGGGCGGTGCGTTTCCTCAGGCATTGCGGAGGTCGGCTGTGTCACACTGAACGCAGTCCTGGTACCGACTGCCCCAGTACTGGCCAGGGTCCTGAAGCCCTTGTCCTCTGATTAGACACTGCCGGGTTCTTCCCAGGGAGAGGCAGTGGCCAGAGCCACAGCAGCTCCCCTGGGACGCTCGCACCCCATCTGGTTAGACGGGTGATCAGCTGAGGAGAAGGGGTGAGTGCTGCAGGTCTTGCACGCAGGTGCGCCGACAGCAGCGCTGGCGTTTCCCTGAAGGCAGCAGTGGGCGGGTGCAGCCTGGAGGGTGCCTTCCAAGGAGGAGGAGCGGGGCCTTGCATGGGGGCAGGGGCTGACGGCCAGGGGCCTTTCTCCCGAGATTGTGTTGGCTGTAAAGCTACCAGTGACAGAGCAAGAGTGGGTCTGGAGAGGAGTGGAACCAAACTCCTCCCCTTTGAGTCCCTCACAGGAGCAAGTAGAAATGGCACAGGGCCAGTGCCGGGCAAGCAGACATAGCTTGAGTACCTAGGTGATATTCTAGCATATTGATGTGTAATGTGTTAGCTCACTTTTGTTTTGGTCCTGGATGTTGAACTCTGGACCTTGCGCTTTCCAGGTAGGCACGTGTGCCACAGGACCATATCCCCAGTTGCGTTAGTTCACTGTCAGCCTATTGTTGGCTATTCGGGCATCTCCTCTCCTCTCCTATTTTGCTACTATAGATGCCATCGAAAGATAACAAGAACTCACATCATGAAGTTCCAGGTAACCCTCTTTAAGGGTTCCCTTGAGTTGTAGAATCTGAGCCACCAGCACGACACCATTTTTTTAGTGTGTTAACTTGGTCCCATGGAGGTGAGGGGCCAGCACAGCCTGTGAAAGCCGACGAGGTTGGGACATCAATTCTAAATGGGATCTGCTTTAGAAGAAGTAGAGCACCCTCGATAGCCAGCGTCCTTCATAAAGAGTGAAGGACGCCAGCGAGCTAACGCTGTTCCTTCCAGTGGACGGGCGTCAGGGCCGGGCTCTGCGGTGTGGACGGCTGAGTTCAAGTTCGCCTTCACCTCTCCTTAGTGCAGCCTCCAGTTTACACCTGTGGAGAGCAGCTAATCATGTGTGTCATTCACGGCGTTGCCATTAGGATTGCTTGAGCCTCGAGCGGCTTTAATATAGACCCCGTCTTATAAAAACATTTCTTATCGTTATTACTGTCCCTTTAGATCAATTGGCTAACCAGTAAGGGCGCAGGAAGCCTTGGGGAAGGGGTAGATGCTTTCTCAGGCTTTCCCTAAGGCAAGTGGTTAGTGACTCATAGGGAAGTGCAAGTCGAGTTTAAGTTTGCTTCTGTGCGAATGCCCTATTACCTAGGAAAAGCTAGCTCCTAAGTCCAACTTCGTCATTTTGCATCTATATGAATTGACTGCTAATGGCATGATTAGGAATCGGAGTCATTTGGTATAGAGTACAATTCGATGTTTAACAGTGACCAGTATTTCCTGGAACCATCTTTAAATCTTACACATTTTCTTTTGTCAGTCTGCTGGGGGCACTACATCTGTTCAGTTAATGCTTTTATTGTTTGAGTTTTAAAACGTATTTCAGAATACGTAATGGCTTACAAGCAAACATCGGCTCCATTCAGGGAATATTTGAAAGTCTGTGACCCAGTAAGAATAACAACTCTGGTGTGTTCTGATAGGCAAATCTGTGGGACATAGTCCATAGTCTGTACTGTCTGAGGTTCTTCTTTGACCCACTCTCCATTATGGTTCCTTCGTTTAAGACAAATCAGTGTGGCCCCAAAGCCACAACCGTCCCAGGTTGAACTTCTTGGGTGCTCCCATCAAACCTGAGGGGTTCGAGTCGCTGGGTCTGCCTTGGCTGAGCATCTCACCTAAGCTTGGGACTGTGCTCTCCATTCTAGTGCCAAAGAAAAGCTTACGCCTGCAGCTTCGAAAGCCTACAGTCAGTGATTGAAACTAAGCACACCCTAGTGAAACATCTAGCGTAGGCACGTGTCGTACTGTCTGGTTTGGACCTGAAGGATTCAGAGACAGGGAGATCTGGGGTGCTGCAGGGAGTTATCCTGGAAGACTCTGGCTTCCTCTAGGCCTTACCACAGGAGCTTACTAGAGAGGAAGGACTCCTAGAGGTGGAGGCATGGGCAGAGGAAAGACTCAGGGCTTTGGCTCCGTCACTGATGAGAGCCTGCGTGCAAGTTGCTTAGACCCCTTGGGCTGTGGTTTCTTCATCCCCGAGAAGAGCCCGTCCCCACAGGGGCTGTGTGCCCCGGAGCACGCTACCCAGACATGGTGGGGCTCTGACTGAGGAGAGCACACAGCAGGACATGCAGGCTGACTGCAGAACAGCCCGCCCAGCGCCGGCCCGTCTGCCTCCACGGTGGGAGTTCTTCCTCTTAGCCTCTCCCCCGGTGCTGGTGACCAGCGCTCTGGACTCTACCATGGACTTACAGAGAAGAACAGGGAAGGGGCCAAGGGTAACTGAAAGGACTCTGAGCTCCACTTGTCTGGCTCAAAGAATCTGCTCCGGAGCGGTGATGGCAAACCTTCTAGAGCTGCCAGCTCGCTGCGGTGCATGTGCCACAGGCTCGCCTCCGCCACTCTAGGGCTTCCCGCCCTTCAGCCTCCACCCCAGCCCCAACTGTCTGTACAGCCAGGAGGTAGCGCCCGCCCTCCTCTGCATGGATCTCATTATGCTGATTGGTCTAATTTTCATCAGCTACCTGTGTTCTTCCACAGTGAATTTGGCCTCTCTACTGATTCTCCGTGTTTCTAAGATTTTATCAGGAGTGCTTAAAAATATGGGAAATTGCACAGTGAACACTCATAGATCTACTACCTAGTTTCTACAATTAACATTTTGCTCTATGTTCTTACATATTTCTTCACCTGTTTATTCATTTATATTTTTATTATTTAGGCGAACGTATAATGTTAAATTCACCATTTGAGCTGGGGAGCTAGCTCCATGGTCTAAGCACCTGCCTGGCAAACACAAGGACTCAGGTTCGCTCCGCAGTACCACAGGCCAAGCCAGCCTTGGAGCCCCGGGCCATCGAAATCAGGCGTGGTGGTGCACACCTGTAATCCCAGTGCTGGGGAGGCCGAGACAGGAGGAACATGATGAGTCCCAGCTGTATAGAGAGACCTTGCACAAAACAAAACAAACAAACAAACAGAAATCACCATTTCAATTATTTTAAGGGTACATGTAGTGAGATTGCATATTCAGGACACCATTAAATATAACGCAGCACAACCATTTCCATCCAACCTTAAGCACTATTTGTGTGTGTGTGTGTGTGTACGTGTGTGTGCGTGTGTGTGTGTGTGTGTGTGTGACATGCACACCCAATTCTGGATTAGAAGGTTGGAGAACTGGATAAGCTAGAAAATTCTGAAACAGTAAGAAAAAGAGATCAAAAGGAGAGACACACAGGAATACTCGCTTGTTAATAGGCTTTGTTTCCTTCAGATATATACGACGGGCTCTAGTTCACTTCAGGGCCTTTAAAATGTTTTGTAAAAACTAAAGATAAATGCGTGTAAAACCATGCCACAGAGGGTTTCGCTTCATCATCCAGGTGTGGCAACATCTGTTGAGTTCTAACGCGGCAGACTGAAAACAGCTGTGTTTTGGCCAGCACGGGGTGGGCTGCACCCTGAGAACAAACAAGCCCCCATCAAGTTTTGGCGGCTTAACATGGCGACGGCTCGGTTTTGCCCTATTCTTTGAGTTGGTGGGAGCACAGAGCCTCCTTCTGTCTCTAGCCCAGGAGCCTGGGTGCTGGGGTTGGCGCTGTTTCAAATGTTCGCGTGTAGCATCGCTATGGGGAGAACACTCTGGAGGGTTTTTCATGACAAACATTTTGGCCCAGAAGTGACACGTGACGCTCCCTCCCACAGCTGTGCAGCAGATCCAGTCACGTGGCTCTGGACAGCCAGAAGAGGCGGGGGACACTCACGGCAGCCAGGTAGGAGAGGAGAGCTGAGGTATTTGGCAGACAGTAGTAATCATCGCCAGAGCCTGAAATCATTGCTCTGTCGGAGCCATCCAAGTTCAAAAACAGCTTAATTTTTTTGTTTGCTTGTTTGTTTTGAGACAGTCTCTCTATGTAGTTCAGGCTGGCCTTGAACTCACCACGTAGCCCAGGCTGGCCTTGAACTTGCAGTGATCCTCCTGCCTCAGCCTCCTGAGTGCTGGGGTTACAGGTGTTTACCACCATGCCTGGCATGAAACAGTTTAAATTCTGCTAGACGACTATGTCAGAATTGATAACAGCAGCAAGTAAGTGACTTTTTATTTATTTATTTTTACTAGATTTCCCTGAAAATAAGATCAATCTGGAAAATAATCGGCCTTGGAAACTAGAGATGAAAATCACCAGCCTTGACCAGCCTGTCGTCCTCACCTTACCCGCAGTCGCTGTTTCCTTGCATGGTGGCTGCTCTGCAGGGCAGGTGAGGCAAGGACAGGCTGATCCAGGTTGGCTTTTCTGATCTTTATTTTTCAAGGCTGATTATTTTCCAGCGAGGCCTAATTTGGGGGAAAGAAGGTTCTCGCTCCAGTCAAGATCCTTGGCTTTCTCGTCCTCATTTCATTCAGTCCCAGCAACTGTTGAAGGAAGGCAGTGTCGTTGCTCCGGTGGCACCAGTGAGGACTCTGAGGAGGAGCGCCGCACTGGGCCACGTGCGGGGAAGCCCGGGCTCCAGGCCGGCCAGGGATGCTTAGTACCGCAGTGTGGATGGCCCACGCAGTGTCACAGTCTTGGCCCGACAGAAGCGGGGCGGCTGGGGGAGCCTCCCTCTTGGCCACCTCATGGTTTGAAGCCATCAGCCCCCTCTGCAGAACATAGCTGAGCAACAACTCACCCCGCAGTAAGCGTCCAGAGAATCCTGCTACAGTCAGGAGATGAAACAGCTGTTCCTTCTGGATGGCATACACTGAAATGTAAATGAACAAGGACATTAAAAAAGAAAAGAAAGAAAGAAAGAAAGAAAGAAAGAAAATAGATTTAAGTTCTTGCCCTTTAAAATTTTTATCCTTTTCCATTCGAGCTGACTGTTTTTGTTTAATCTTCCCATTCCTTTTCTTCTCCCTTGTACGCTCTTTTTCTTAGGGATATGCAAACTTTATTAGTCAGCTCCTCTTTCAAGCTCTGTATGCTTTTGTGTTTGAGAATTGGGAATCAGGTACTTTTACTGTTAGCCCGGGGGTGGATCTGAGCAGGAGAAAGCTTTATGAATAATCAGGGCTGACATCTCCAGCGTTGTTCCTTCATTATAAATATTGTTAAAGGAGCTGTGACCACCGTGGGCTCCCACGGAACGGGTGGCGCAGGGCTGGCAGAGACGGCTTTGATTCCGGCTCTCTCCTGGTTAGCTCTTCGCTGATGACCCTGGTGTTGACAGGTTGCTTCCATTGTGCTGGCTTCTCCTTTCTTTTTTCTTCCCAGAAAGTTTCTTTTCTCTTTGCATGTTCGTTCAGTCTGCAGGAAGCCAGGCTCACCTCTCCGACTCCAAAGGCTAGATCCACGTCTAGCGTGAGCGCCTCTGCGTTGCCTGCGCCTGTGTGGCTAGCGGGCGCCAAGCGGCGCTGTGACGTTGACCGCTTAATCCTGCTTGGATTGGTTTCAGCACTGTGGTCCTCATTTCAAGGGGAAGAGGAATGATAGCGTCTTTCCGTCTATCACGGAAGGGAGCATGCCCTCTACACACAGGTGAAAGCTTTCCAGCACCCATGTCCGCTGAGGTCACCAGCTCTCCCCCGCTAAGCTCTGGTCATAATAGTGGCCAGTGGTCCTTCAGGTTAGTGCTTTTATTTTGACACACTTTCTACTTTCCAAATGGAGGACATGTACGAACTTGAGTCAGATGCCCCAACTTTCCGGTTTCCCCACCCGACCATGCCACACTGTCTTCTGTCCACCCCGACAGAGTCACTAAGCAATCTTATAAAACTGCTTGCCTGCTGTCACTTTGTGTGCTGGGCCAGCAGCCCATGAGCAAGGTGGTTTGGTTTTCCTCAAGGATACAAATCTAAACACGGGGGGCAGTGAGACTGGCAGTGGCACATGCTGAGTCAGGGTCAAAATGGGCTGACATCCAGGGCCCGCGAGCGTAAGCCATCTACTCTCGCAGCCCGCCCGTGTTTATTAGCAATATCTGCTATTCATTCATTCCAACCACATTGTCGCGCATTAGTTTTCTATGGGGAACTTGGATTACAAAGGTGATGACAGCCAAGTGGTGGAGAGCTCAAACCCTGGTAGGGTTTGCAAGCTCATGCTAACAGCATTAAGATGTGATTGCAGGGTTTCACCAAGGACCCCTGAAGGCCTTTGAACTTGCTGCCAAGAGCTCAGGGAAGACTTCTTGGAGGAATAGATATGGGGGAATGAGTTCACCAGGGTAAGGGGGGACAACTAGGAAGGGGGAGCAGCTCAGTTAGGTAAAGGAAAAGGGGGAAAGAGAGTCCTTCCTGTTGGACACACTTCCTATGCCCTTGAGCAAGCCTGCCCAGGGCTTTGGTGCATACACGCACGCACACACACACACACACACACACACACACGTGTGTGTCCTTGGGTGAATGCTCCACGACGCTGCACTTGCTGCAGGAACCTCTCTCTGCTCCCCCACACTAGGCCCTGAGAAGACAGCAGGAGTAGATCAGGGCAGAATCTTACAAGCCGAGTTGCACGTGTATTGAATTAAGATGTTTCTAGGAAGTTCCAGAGCAGCTACAGAGGCTATAGTACAGGAGGCCTGTGGCCAGAGTTGGGAAGGGTGGTGGTGATCAGAAGTTCAGGAGAGAATTCCAGGCTGAAGTCATGATTTAGGAACCCTGAGCGTGTAGGACAGCGATGGCGAGCCTGCGGCACAGGTGCTGCAGTGGGCCTCCTGGGTCGCTGAATGCTCTGAATGGTCCGCCATCGCTGAGCTAGGAGAACAAGGCCTGGGCTTGAGCTCAGTGGTGCGTCCTGTGCCAGTGAGGGCGAGCCTTCACACTTCCGGGGTTAACGCGTAGCTTGCGCAGCATGCCTGTTATAGGCTCGCTCCGATAGTCCTTTCGCGTTCCAAATCTAACCACTAAATTGCATGTTGAAATCAGCGCTTTCAGCTGAGCTTAGAGGAGGCCCGAGGAAGGTAATCAGGTCTGTGGGCCAGCTATAATCCTAGCTCCGAAGATGCCACGGGAAGGCAGTGAGTAAAGGGAGTAACCTTGGGCCTGTGAAGACTGCCGATCGGTCCTGGAAAATGAAAGCTGTCTCCAAATCTGCCCGTGGCGGCACCTTCTCCCCCGGAGGGAGTGGGGCTGCACATCGGGCAGTGGAGGGTTTGATGAGAGAGAAGGGGCTGCAGAAGCGGGCGGGCCCTGAGCCTGTGAGGCACTGTCTCGGGCATGTGGTTGTCAGAGGAAGCAGCAGGGAGTCGTCGCAGCGCAGCTTCGTCACTCAGCCTTTCGACAGCACGACTCGGTTCCTGTCCCCCGCAGGGATGAGGCTGAGAAACCAGTTCCCACGCACAAACCGCACAGGAGCCTCAATCCCACGTGGAGCGATGGTGTGATAATTGGCAATCAGTGTGGCTGCTGTGTGTTGGCCTTGGAGTCTGCACACTCTGGAGTGGCCCACACACCCCATGGTTGGAGGTTGCCAGGGGGGTCCCCGCTGTGAGCATTCCGAGGGGCGAGTTGCCACACAGCTCTTCCTCAGCGTCTGTCTGCACTAGATCATTGATTGCTAGCCTGAGAGTCAATCTCGTGCACAGTTATTTTACCCTAAAGCTGTGATGGCAAACAGCCCGTGGCATGCGTGCCGCAGTAGGTACGCAGAGCCCTCTGTCACTACCCTGCCAGGTTGCCCCAGCAGCGAGCATTGCGTATTCAGGTTTAATTGCAGTCTTGGCACTTTGTGACAAGTAAGTGGGTTAAGGCTGCAGTTTAGGTGCTCAGACGCTAGAAGGTTCACCATCGCTGCTGTAAACTCTCCTTTCTCTGCTGATGCAGATCACTAGGAGCTTTGTCCTTCCATTTTGTCAATTTTTATTGACGAAAAGGCTTGGTTCCTTTGTCGACTGTCTGACAGTCGTGCGTCCTGGGATTGGCGCGTTGCAGAGAATGCTTTTCAGAGTGCACCTTAGTTTTACGGGTCATCTCTAGCTGTGGATGCTGTAGTCAGGGCTTGTAAGGGAAAGGCTTTAATACAGGATGCACCACTTATAGGATTATGTTATAGTAGTCACCCGAAGAGTCAAATGTGCAAGAGCGAGCGAGATCTGCTTACACCATAGAGACCCAAGAAGCCCGCTGAGGGCCTGGATCCCACAGCCACATCTTGCAGAAGCCCAGCTGAAGACCTAGATAGAGCCCATGACAATGCCCCATGCGAGTCTGTCCCAAGGACCTGCACTGGGAGGGCGCAAAGCTCAGCGGTGGAAGCTAGAAAGTCTGCACCAGCAGGAAGAAGGATCTGTGCCAGCAGGCTGAGGGATCGGCACTGGGGCCAGGAGGCAGCACTCCAAGCAAGAACCGTGGCCATCTTCAGTGACAGCGAGGATGATGATAGGAACAGCTGAGCTCGCATCGAGGATGCCGGCAGGACAAGCTTCTGCAGGAGAATCACTCGCCCATCTTTCCCTCCAGTTCTCCTTTCATGCCGTTGGCAGCAATCCTCAGGTGGGCTTCTGCACCCAGTGCCGCGCTGCTAGCTCAGCTGGGCGTCACAAGGTGCCCTTTAGTTCATCCGCCACAGCAGGGAACGGTGTGCAGTGATTTCCCCGGGCAGCCAGGGCAATAGATGTACGTATGTGTTGCCTTTTATTAATTTTAGTTTCTTCGATAACTATCCTCTCTTCTGGCCTCATAATTCTGGGTATGTCCTGGATTTGGAGATTAGCAATACAATATTCTGAGCACAATATAGAGCCGAGTAGGAAACAGTAATTCACATCACCAAATACTGTGCTGGAGATCCCAGCCTTGTAGGTAGGCCGGAGTGCTTCTGTTTGAACCGTAGGAGGTCGGCATCAGGCAGCATAAGGAATGGGGCCCAAGGCCACGGGACTGGGGGTTGCGTGCTCTGAGCCCAGCACAGGTCTGCATGTGAGCACTTTGGGAATTTGACAGGTAGTTCTGTCACTTGGAGGGTTTTATAGAAGAGATGGGGCTTAGCTGTCCCCCGAAGGGCAGGTAATGGTAGGAAAAGCAGAAAGTTTTGATCTAAGGAAAGCGGCAGCAGTGCCCTGGCTTTGCAGGGCAGCAGCCTCACTTGCCCTTTGTTTTTTTCATTCAATTCTGGCTAGTACGTGTTTCAGACAGCAGAAGTGAACTGGGGCGTAATTCATTAATTAAGCAGCAGCACTCAGTCTTCCATCCCCGTGTATCCTTCAATTTATTATATATTGGAACTTTTCCTTGCAAGCTGGGGCATCAGATAATGTAGAAAATTAGGATTCCTTAATCCTAGGTGCCATTGCGATGTTTTCTTTGCTGTTAAACACAAGAAGAAGAGTTATAAGGTCTTAGCTGAAAGCCATGGATGTGAAATTTGAATACAGGATGTAAGAGATGGAAGTCCAGTTCTAAGAAAGGATTGAAGGAGTTGGACTCCTTTGGAGGAGAGAATTCAGGGTGCGGTAGGGGACTTCAGATACTTGGAAGGTAGTTTTATGAAGGAGCTAGATTTCTCTTTTTAGACACCAAGGGATACAACTAGGATAATGGAATGAAAATACAGGGCAAAGCTGACTAGAGTGAGGAAAACATTTCTAAGGTGACATGAAAAGATAAAATGAACCCTCCAGTGAGGTAGAGAGCTCTCTGCCACTGGAGCTTTTGAAGTAAAGGTTGAATAGACACTTACAACAGCTAGTGCCGAGGAGAATCTGTTTTTGGACAGCGCCATGACCAGCTGTGCTCTAAAATTCATTTCTAGCCTGAATTTCTAAAATTAATAATAATATGCATTGACCTCCCATTTTATGACAGAATGTTATTACTCTGATTAATAACCAACAAATCAAAACAAGTTAAGTCTTTGGCCCATAGGTATCCTGCTATGCATTTTATCTTTCAAACTCCAAAGCTGAAAAGGTCCTGTTTTCTAAAGAGATTACAGAGATGGTTGTAGATTGTTGATTGTGGTTGAAAAGAAATCTTTGATAAGGAAAGTTTTTCCAGAGCCACTGTATTAGAAGAAAGGCGTCCTTGACAATCAAGGCGAGCTTGGAAGAAAGGAGTCCTTGGCATTTGTCAAGGGTTTGTTCCCCCTCCCCATACTGAGATTATGATAAATAATTATTAAAGCAAGTTTGTCATCTATTTGCTATTTAAAGCTCTAATGCAAAAAAGCCATGGGAACGTACAGCATTGCCTCCAGAAGTGGTGCAGGGAGAGGAGAGACGCTGCGGTCCAGCCTGCCCTGCGTGTGTGTCGCGTGGAACGCTTCTGGGCGGTCTGCCTGCATTTGTTTTAGGTGATCTGTGGCTTTCAGCTGTTTGTAGAACCCAAAGTTCCCCTAATCTCAGATGTTACAATGGATACCACCGTAAACAGGATTTTTATCACATAGCTTTTTCTATAAATCCTTCAGCAGCGGTAAGCCCATTCCGATTACTTGTTGGAATAATTGTGTAGGCATTCAATTTTCCTACAGCAAAAGCAAATCTTGGCCAGATCTTTTTTTGGGGGGGACATTATGCAGATATTTTTGTTGGATACATATTAGGTAGCACATCAAGAACAAAAGCCCTACTATTAGAACGTAAGAGAATAGATAAAAGCACAAATGGAATGAGCGTAAGACCAAGCATGTGCTGTATACACTTATATTTCACATATAGTTCATAAACTGATCTTTCAGTATTTACTTATTTGAAGTTGGAGAACCGACATGTGACGGAAGTATCAGCTCGAATCTTAAAAAAACAAGCTTCCTGGAGGTATTTATTTGTGGGGAGAAGAGCACTTCTCTGTATGTCTAGAACTTTAGGTTGGGCTCGGAGCAAGGGGAACGTCCTGGCAGCCTCTGAGGAATTCGCTTAGTTGCTTATCTGCCGTGTAGGCAGCAAAGAGCAATCCTCAGTTCTAGCCCGAGTGCCGTCTTTCGTCTCTATCCCAAACACTGAAAAAAGAGTTCCGGGACTGCAACAGATTTCCAACACACATTGTGGGGTAACTCTTAAGAAAGGGAAAACTACCGAGAAGTTCAGTTATTTGTCTTTCTTGGACCCTGTGTGTGTGTGACTGATGGCAAAGTGAGACTTCCGGCCCTCCTTCGGTTGTTAAACATTTAGGCTGTCGGCTCCTTTCCTTGACTGCTGTTCATCCCGCAGAGCTGACTGACGGCTTTGGCTTGGAGCAGATGGAGCTCAAGCGCTGAGTGGCTGTTCTTGCCAGCTGGTGGCTGTGTCTCCACGCACAACCTGACGTGACATACTGGTCACGTCAGGCACAGACATAAATCACGGCAGCCCAGTCACTGGTACGCAGGGCCTTTCCTACCTGGAATGATTTCTGGCTGTGCTGGTGGTTGACAACGCCAAACATTCATCCAACAGTTGAACAGCGCTGGCCAACTGACTGAAGAAGTGTCCATCCCAGGAAAGATTTCAAGACAGAACATGATACATAATGCACCAGTGGGCACGAGCAGGTGGTGGGGGCACAATTCTAGGACACGAGCTGAGGGTGACCCTCCATGGGGAGCCCTGGGAAAAGTTGGAATGAAGTAGGACACGAATAATAGACGCTTAGGCTTATAGTCGGATGGCTAGGTCTCCAGGTTGCCATGGTCATCCTGCCTCTTGGTGTCCTGTCCCTCATCTTGTTTGTGGGCCGAGCCTGTGCCTTGATTTCTGAGCCACAGATGGTGAGCTCTTAGTCCTGTGATTCTGTTTCATGATGTATGGCTCATCCTTGCTGATGGAGTTGCTACTCGGTGTTCTGGCCTTGTTGGGTTCGAAGAAGCCAGATTCCATGATGCGTGTGCCTACAGGAGCAGGAATCCTCTCAGCAAACTAAGGAGCCCAGAGGGGTCCTTTCCTGGTGGAGCCATCACCTGAAGAGTCTGGCCTGCTGACAGCGGCCAAGGCCTGACAAGAGGCTCAGTGGAACCGCACTGCTGGACCCTTCATCCACAGAAACTGAGGCAATGACTGTGGGTGGTTCTGTGCCCCTAAGCTTGTGGTACTTTCCGTAGAAAATGTACACACAGGCCACTATTCTTACATAAAATGTTCACCATGGTTGATGTCCAGGGTGTCCACCCAGGAATCATCTGGCAGATGGCCTGGTCTTCTAACTCCCTTAGATTAGCACAGAGTACTGAATGCTGACTTGTCCTAAGCAGAAAAAAGGAAGAATACAAATGGAGTCTACATTCCTGTGGTCAAATCTCAGCATTTGCATACTTAAATTACAAACCAGGACTTGCATGTTTTAAGGAAATAACAGTACGATGGAGTTACCACAAGCAGTTAAATCTTGAATTTGTGGTTGGCGTGACTGGTAGTATTCACTCACTGTTTTCTACCCTCCCTGCCTCTGCTGCGAGTGGAGCGTCCCTTCTGACCTTCTGGTGTTGGGGTTGGCTGGATGGTATGCTGAGGTTAATGGCAAATGGCAGAGTCTGGTACCAATTGCAGGCCGAGGCTCAAGGGGGTGGCAAATACATGCTAGTAGTTCTCAGCTCCTACCCTGCACCAAGAGAACAGCCCATGGGGCTGGCGAGATAGCTCAGCAGACTAAAGCGCCTGCTCGGGCAAGCTCAGGGACCACAGTTCGATCCCTGGCACCACATGCCGAGCCAGCCCTGCCCCCAGGGACGGCTGAGTTGCCTACACACACACACACACACACACACA
>NW_004524602.1:15697840-15699716 GCF_000260255.1 Octodon degus
GCTGCTGTTTGAAATGAGAATTCTTTCTATATATTCATATAAGTTAAAAGAAGACTGATAATATCTAGGAAGTCCTGCATTGAATAAAAGGACTCACACTAAATATAGTATTTTTTTTTTTTTGATTGGGGATCGAACTCAGGACCTTGCGCTTGGCAGGCTGGTGCTTAAGCCTCTGAGCTATCTCCTCAGTCCCTAACTAGTTTAAACCATTATTCTTTTGAATTATATGACAACGGAGCTTGCCTCCCTCTTCTGTTCCATTCCATTCTGTTCGGGTCCACTCCATCTCCCTTGCTGGCCCTCCCTCCTCCTCTGTCCGTCTGTCCATCCCTCCCTGCTTCCCTCCCTTCATCCCTCCTTCCGTCCCTCCCCCCTTGTGACTTTCCCTTCACCAGTTTATGTCTTATCCCTTGGAAGCCAGTAGATACTGGTCTTATGCTTACCTATCCGGACTTCCCACCCTCGCGGCAGGTGCTGCACAGTACAACCTTGCAGCAGTGTTCTTGAAATCCAGGCTATGGGGCAGATGCCAGGGAAGTCATGGGAAGGGTGCAGCCGCATAACATGCTGCACCACAGAGCCTGCATGGCCGGGGTTCCCCGGTTAAGGCCGACGAGGACGACGAAAGGTCCTGCTCATGCCGAGGCGGGCTCTCCAGCAGGCGTAAGAGCAGTCTTCTGAGAAGCCAGGCAAGCAGTTAAGACCGTGGGCCCATCTCATGGGTCCTGCTACGTAAGCTACAACACAGTTGCTTGTATTCCATAGTGACTGGCTCAAATCTGACACAGAATGGCTGGAGATTCGGTACAGGCTAACGTCACACCGCTGACTTGGAGGTCTGAACATGTTTGCAAGTCCAGGAGATGACTCAGTGGAAGTCTGTGAAGCGTGTGCGCAGCTGCCTGGGGGTCGTGACATGAACTGGATGTGCTGGAGGATGGATACTTCCAAGTTATGGCTCCAAATGGAGATTTTGACTGTTTATAAATATGTTAAAAGTGAAAAAATATAGCATGGAAGAAACTTTAAACAGCATTTCCTCCAATATATTTAACTCTCAATCTCGTGATAGGAAGAGGTTTCTTTTTTTTTGTTTTTCTTTTTGGTACCCGGAATCAAACTCAGGGTCCTGCGCTGGCCAGGCAGGTGCCGTGCCTCTGAGCTGCATCCCTGGCCCAGGAAGAGCTTCCATGCCCTCTCTGGGAGCTGCATCTCCAGGCTGCGGCTGCCAACTCTTGATCACCCAGTAGCTGCCTGTTGAAAGCCCTCAAGATTTCGTCAGGACTCTGCTGATTTGCCGTCAATTGTTCGGACACGAGCCCTGTCTTTACAGACAGGCAGGGCAGAGCAGTTCTAGGGTGGAAACGGGACAGAGGAGCCATGGGGATGGCTGCTTAAGTCAGGTGGAGACTCCTCAAAAAACTAGGATTGCAGGCCCCATTCCCCCCAACTATTCCCCTTGTGAGTATTTTTCCAGAAGGACTGAAAGTGTCATACCACAGCAAAGTATGTGCACCCGTATTTACAGCAGCACTATTCGTCATAGCTAAATCTTGGAAACAACCCAGATGCCCATCAACCTAGGATTGGATAAAAAGTGAAAGTTTTATACAATGGAGCATTACTCAGCTATAAAGAAAGATAAACTCGAGGCTTTTATAGGTAAAGGATGCAACTCGAGACCACGCTCGTAAGTGAAGTAAATCAGCCCTGCATGTGCAAACAGCACGTTGTCTCCCTGGTGTAAGCACTTGAGAGAGTAAAACAAATTAGACATGATGAAAGAGAAAGAAACTGTCAAAAGGAAAGAACAACTGAGATGGGGGAAAGGAGAAAAAGAAAGGGGAAATATATAATATATATATTTATGTAT
>NW_004524602.1:15700006-15711038 GCF_000260255.1 Octodon degus
TGATTTTGGCCAAGGAATGAGATTAGCATATTAATTAAGGTCTGCTATCCAGTAATGACCTCATTTGCTTATACAAACAGAGGACAGCAATGTGGGAGGACTGTCCTAAGCCCTTTGCTTGTGTTGTGTGGGTGAGTTTGGCAAACGCAGGAAGGGCTGGTGGAGGGGTTCAGGAAGTTAAAGGCAAGTGTGCCGGCTCCAGTCCCGGCGCTGGTTTTCACGGGCCGGCTTCGCCTTATTTACTTGCTTTCCCTCATCTATAAAACGGAACTGTGACCGGAGGACTGGTTTTAATGTTTCTTGATAAACCTTTGTAAAGCAGTGTGCTGTGGCGAGTAATGGGCGCCATTCATTATTAGCCCAGTTGATTTTCATTTACTCTTGGCTCTAACGATTAGCTTGAGCAGGTGTGAAGGTGATGGAGGGGCGGGGACGCCCAGAGGTCAGCCCGAGCGGGATGTGATAAATTAACCGTTATTAGCAGCAGCGAGAGTGGTTCTTTACGCTTGTCAGCAGCAAACAAAGGGACAACATGGTCCACATAAATTCACCATTCCAAGCTGGCTCTGCGGAAGGGAAGAGCCGCCTTCAAAGATCCACAGGCAGATGGGAGAGAGGGAGGCAAGGGGCCCTCATGGCCGGGCCGAGGGTGCTGCGAGGGCGCGCCTTGGCTGATGCAGCGGCGTGAGAAGGTGCCAGGTGGAGTTCTTACTGCGGTGGGCAGGCCTGGCAGAGCCACGCGCCGGTGACGCCTACGCCCACGGTTGGCAGGGAGCAGCAGGTCGTGCCCAACACTCATTCCACAGGGCGGGCTGGTGCACAGCTCTCATGGGTACAGGTACTGGTTACTGCCGCGCGCTGCCTTGCACCTGAGCACGCCCACGTCCAACGGGCAGGCAGCCAGAGGTGGTCAAAATAGGGCATCCAGGCCCGGCTGAACATCAGAGTACACGCGGGCGCTTGTGGCTTGGGCACCCTATTTTATGTTTTAAATATTTATTTATTTATTTGGTACAGGCTCTCACTACGCGACTCGGACTTGCAGTGATCCTCCTGTCTCAGCCTCCCCAGAGCTGGGACTACAGGCGTGCGCCACCACGCCTGGGTTTGAGCTCGCACAGCGTGCTGCCCCGGGGTCGAGCCTGGGTCCTTGCGTCTGCCAGGCGGGTACTCAGAGCGCTAAGCTATCTCCCCAACTCTATTTTACATTAAGTTTAGGCCGACTGGCTGTGGGCTCAGCGAGGAAGCCCCGATGGCGGCGCGTGTGCACCTCTGCTTTGGGGCTGAGGAGACCCCGCGGAACGATTCCCAGGCTTCTGCTGGGGGCTGCTGCCTGGCTGGCAAGTCCTCTGAGCTCCGTGGGGTGAGGCTGTGGGGAGGATCCCGGGTCTGAACGTGCTCCCTGTTTCGTGAAAGGTTCGCCCACCTCCAGCTGCACCGAGTGATTCTTGGTTCAGACACCGCTTGCTTTTCCTTCATCCGACAAGAAGCATCTTTCGGTCTTCTCTTGGCGCGGGGCTTCTCTGTGCTCCGGATCTGGTCCCTCCTCCCTGCCCTGGATCTGGTCGCTCCTCCCTGCCATGGGAAAC
This sequence comes from Octodon degus, assembly GCF_000260255.1. Classification (NCBI taxonomy): domain Eukaryota; kingdom Metazoa; phylum Chordata; class Mammalia; order Rodentia; family Octodontidae; genus Octodon; species Octodon degus. The sequence continues at coordinate 15,701,596 of NW_004524602.1, forward strand.
ACGTACAGATTGCAGGTTCACTAGAAAGCGGATTATACGAGCAGGCGTCTTGACACCCATAATCCCAGCAGTTTGGGAGTCTGGGGCAGGAGGACTGCAAGTGCAAATCCAGCCCGGGTAGCTTGGGGACTTAGGAAGAGCCTGTCTCAAAGAATGAAAGAGGGGCCGGTGGCGTGGCTCAGGGTGAAGGCCCCGAGTTCAAGCTCCGCTACTACGAACGCCACCACCGCCACCGCCGGACGTAAAAAGCAGCCCATTCAGTTGTAAGTGAAGATAAAGCAGACAGAACCACGTCTGCAGAGAAGCCCAGAGCCGGGCGGGGCGGTGGGCGGTGAGCGAACTGAGCCCAGGAGCCAAGGCCAGGGGGACGTTAATCAATATAAGAACGAAGGCCAAAGGGGAAGAGGTAGGAACACGGAGGGATGGAAAGAGGAGGTAGGAGAAGGGCAGCTGTGCAGTTGGAACAGAGTAAGTTAGAGACGCGACAGACAGCAACGCGAGGGAGACCCAACAGGCGCTTGAGTAGAGCACCCCAGGAATGCAGACTCGTGGTTCTGAGCAAATATTGCACAGTGTGACACGAGAGAAAAAGCCCTTGGATCTGTAGAGCCGTGCTGTATTCCGGGGAGAGCTGGCCTTGCATGACCTGCGCCGAGCAGATCGGACCAACATCATTAGGCTGCGGGGAGGCACTGGGAAGTGTGTGTGTGTGTGTGTGTGTGTGTGAATGTCAATTACATGCAAAAAAAATCATCTCGGGTTAGACTTCTCTACGTCGTCTTTTACCAGAAGATACTGGAGTGCCTAAAGGTTCCTGAAGGAGAGAAAGGAAAAGAGAATGAGAATAAAACACAAACGCTGAGCATACAGGAATCAGCTCAGTGTTAGACGGCTCAGCTACAAAAGTGAAAATACCAGAAAGCTCAGTACTCAAGAGCAGCATGTTATGCAATGTTAAATCAAAATGAACCCTAACCCCCTATGGTTTAAAAAAAATCAAAATTTAAATTTTCTTCTAACAAAGCTTGGTGGGGCACTGCCTTATGTCCTTGTGGGGGAGACAGGCCACCAGCTTGGCGGTCAGGTGGGACGTGAGTGGCGCCAGGAGAGCGCTGGATGTGACAGTGGGAATATTTGGCAGTGTACTTCAGACTGAGCCAGGTAACTCTCTGGTGTCTCCTGCCGTAATAACTGACTTCTCCAGGAAGGGCCGATTAGACCAAGGAAGCGATGTAAAGCACCGTGGCCAGACACAGAGCACGTGACAGTCCATGAGCCCAGCGCCTTAGAACCTGCAGGGTAACCATGAAGCAACTCGCAGAAGAAAGAAGACGTGTGCAAGCACACGCGCGCACTTGCATATACACACAGTGAAAGTGAAAATAGGTTTTGTGACCAACTTAGAAAAGGAGAAACAAAATAAGCCAAGGGCCGAATTAATAAAAGCATACAGAGAAGATCAGTGGAACTGACACACCCAACAGATTTGAAAAGGGAAGCCATTTACTTATTCAGCAAAAGAAGCAAGTGCTAAAGCTCCTTGAAGCTTGTGTTGCTCTTAAGTTTGCAAATAAATGCTGTGCAAATAAGAAATGTCAACTCAATGCAGCCCCTGAGCACTACCCCCAGCCAGGGCACCTCCGAGGGGCGGTTAGTGAGTGTCAGTGGTCAGCTCTATGAATGCGTAAGAAGAGAAGGTGTAAGCTTGCTCCTTTGTCCATATTAAGCATGATACTAAAAAGGTGTTTTGCTAGGTTGACAGATCGGATTATCTCACTAAATATAACCAGGCCACTGGATTTACATTGATCAGAAAGCTGGTGTGACTTAAGATATTTTCACCATGCCAAATCATTTTGCTTACTTTTTTAGTTGATTAGAAAACAGAATTAGGCCGGTTAATTTTCTATCATCATATTTTCCTACATTAAAGGAATGCATTCCATAAAAAGTTTACAAAATTCGATGAGGAAGTAAAGGAGAAAATTTAAAATAGCCACCGTGCAAAATAATCTTTGTTAGGCTCTTGATGTCATTTCCTAGTCTGTATGTGTGTTCTTAAAAAATAAACGGAAAGTTGATTCTGTTTTTATGACCAGTTTTTCATATAATAAGATTTTATGTGATAGCATTTCCAATGTTAATTACATTCTAGAACATGATTTTTAATGACTCTTGTGTATTTCATTGTGTGGATGTACCATAATTTATTCAATCCTGTAGTCTTGGACATCGAAGGACAACCTATTTATGAAGCACTTTGTTTAATTGCAATTTTCCTATATCTCGCTCATGATGAATTTAGCTCGCTTTTGGTAAGTGCTCTGTGGAAGTCTCTCACGGGCTGCCTGGGGGATGCACGCCTCGGTCTCGCTCTGTGGTGAGTCCACTCCCAGAGGCCTGCCTTTGCCACAAAAAAAAAAAAAAAAATGAGCACGCCTGTCTCATTGTTTTGTGGCAGGACAAGACTGGTCACCATCGGGTGGGCCGTGTCTTCTAAAGTCACGCGAAGGGGCGATTTTGTAGTCCGAGATGGGATTTGGACTAGGCTGTTGCTGAGGTGCTTGGGGCTGCTCTAGCGCACGTGTTAAAGAGGGGCCCGAGTAGGTGCAGTCCAGACAGGAGGTTTCTACTGTTTTCGCCTGATAAAATCGCCACCTGTGGATGACATGGCAGGCGTGTGGTGTGGTGGAGTCTAAGCTGGCCTGAACACCCTGAGGAGGGTGCTGTGCCATTTGCTTATCTTTACTCTGCCTTCTTTATAAAGTGTTGTCTTCCATTCAGAAGTTATCTATCTGATTTCCGATATGTAGAACTTCACTGATTTACCCTATTTATTTGTAATTTGATCAAAACCAGACAAGTTGTGCTCTACCCCTTGTGTCCCTCGAAGTATTTTCTGATATTGACTAGAAAGGTTCTAAACAGACAACGAAGCTCAGTATATACTATATGACCAAAGAGAAGAATTTGTAAGAATTCCCAAGCACATGAGATAACTTCTCACACATAAAAGAATAATTTTCTACTTATTAATAATTCTTTTCTATTTCTTACCTTGTCTCGTAAGGCTGACTGGATGATGTAATTGGCTTCTTGTGAATTACTATATGGATGTTAATAAAACGCCATACAAGTGGAATTTCTTTGTCCTGTCCTGGAGTACTGGCCAACGACAAGTCAGAGGGCTTCTAATGTTGCCAGGTACATTTCTGTTGTTCTCACCCTATATTTTTCAGAGGAGGACACCACTAAAAGACAAAGCCTAGAAACAGATCAAGAAGAGTGGAGGCAGGCTGCCCAGAGCACCAGGAGCCAGAGATATGGTGATAATTTTTAAGAACTAGAGAGCCACCATTTTATTTGAATAGGAGGGGTGTGAGTTCACTGATGTTTGAGGAGGGAAATGGGTGTGTTGTGGTGCATGAATAGGGGTAGGGAAGCTACAAGAAGCCAGCTAGGGGATTATGGTTTCTGAATTAGTTCTTATCTTTTCTGTTTGGGAATCCAGGACAATTCTTCCCAAAATAATTTCAGCATATTTGCTTTTTAATGTGTGATGCACACTGATATTTTCTGTTCTGCAGTCTTTTCCATTTTATTTATAAAACGTTGATCATGAACTGCTCTATTTAATAGCACCTAGCAGACGCAAACTTACGGTTTGCAACATACTGACTTGGAAATGCGATGGAAGTAATACTCTGAAAGTTATGTATGTGCTTCTCTCTTTTGTCTTTTCAACTACGCCAGTTACCCCCAAGGCACCCTTCTGTCTTGGGGATGGCTAGCGTTTGTTCTAGAAGGGAAGGAAAGGAAGGCACACAGGCAGCACCACGACTCTGACAGTCACGTGCAGGAACTGCCAGCAAGGCTGTCGACATCTGTCGACAGGGCGGGCTCCTGAACTGAATGTCTAAATTCACCTGTCTGCCTTTAAGAGAAAAATCACCAGGAGGAGGAGGGAGCAAGGAAGCTCTCACCTTTCTGGAACGGGCTTTCCTGCAGGGCTCCCTCTGGACAGGCAAGAAACCTTGTGGCCCGATGGGACCGCAGACCACCGTAGACACTGCAGGGCGGAGATGAGGCCAGAAAACGCGAGACTATCAGAGAAGATGTGGGCCCAGCCACAAGGCGGGACTGGAGACTCACTGGCTGTGGGCCCGGCACTGTGTGGGGCAGGATACCCAGCAGCTAGGTGGACGAAGGACTTTGTCCTGGAGACCAGAAGTGCTGGGGCATGTCCATGCCCAGGGCACCCCTGCCCACCTCAGGACCTACGTGACGCCACTGTCCATGTTCCCAGGTGCTCACTTAGAGGAGGAGGCAGCGAGCAGGCAGAAGGCCCCTCCAACAGGCTCACCATGGCCTAAGAGGGCTCAATACACCAGTTCAGAACTGGATCAACCTTTAGCTGTTTTCTCCCCACCAGTGCCAGGCAGGGGCTTGGGAGGTAAAATAATAAAATGGAGATGTTACAGTTTCCCTCCAATTCCAAATAATTCCAAGTCCAATGCATGATTTTATTATAGAGACGCTTGCAATCTGGGCAGTTAACTGGCTGACTCCCTAAAATATAAAGGGGGAGAAAAAAGACATCTTTCATTTTTTGGGTGGTTTTAATCCCAGAATATTAGTGCCATTCACTAACTTTGTTATACCATTTCTCTGTATGAATTATATATTGAAAGGTGTATCATATATTTCAAGATATATATCAGATAATTTATACCAGTTAGTGGATCACCTGAGCAGAGGCTAACGGCCCAGGTGGGTACCGCACAGGCGGCATGCTGACCGGCGTTTTTTTATTTTATTTTATTTTTTGCCATAGTTTTATTGATAAACAAATAGCAATGAGACAGTTTCAAATCAAATCGGTAGGACAGTTTCAATAATTAATACACTGCATACATTCTTCTTAGTGGTTAATTGCTGTACAAGATGCGGACTTGATATCCTGTTTACAAACACCATTAGAACATATCATTCTATTCATTAACAGAATGTAACTATATATCTATCCTAACCACTTTGAATACACAGATACAAAATGGACATTCATCTGTATACCCTTTTTTTGTTAAGTTCCGTTCTTTGAATATTCTAGGTGTGTAAACTCAGCAAAATATTCTAAAAGAGTCCAGTATCCCATAACAGTATTGGGTCTTCCACTTAACTAGCAATGTCAGAAATTGTTGACCTAAGTACCCTACAGCTCAACATAACACCATGGCTTTACTTCTTGTACTTCGTTTTTATACTTTTCTGCTGGATGGTTAAGACCAAGGTAAAGCAGGACCTATGCAACAAGAGTTGTAGCTTTTGGGTCTGAGAAGGTCAGTGAAATCCCCTCAGGATTTATCCTGAGATCCTGTACCTCAGATTGTAGAACCTTTGTCATTGTCAGCCATGTGGAGACTGGGGTTTAAGTGCTAGCTTCTTTCCTTTCCTTTTTTTTTTTCCTTTGCTCCAGTCCTGGAAGTCTATCCCAGGACCCTTTGTGTGCTAGGGACACGCTCGGTCACTGAGCCACATCCCCTGCCTGATCTCCATATTCTGAGAGTGAAGGTCCCTTCTGGAAGAAACATTTGACTTTGTTACAAATTCATTGTAGAAGTAACTTGAAGAACGTAAGTGACTTTTGAATAAAGACTGGAAAAAACGAAGGCAAACCAGAGTTCTATAGGTACTTATTTCATGCTTTGAAAATTAGGCTAAGACAACTTAGAGGGGACAACTTTCAGGAGGGAATTGGGGAAAACGCAGGATTTAAAGTATGCTGCTACAGCACACTTGCCCTATAGTTAAAAGAAACAAAATCTATTGATACTGACTAACTTTAGTTCTCCAAGTTCCACTAGGCTCTCAAGGAAGTGCTCTTAGGCAAAGGGCCTCCCAGGTTGATTTGTTTGATAAAAAGTGAAAGTTAGACACGGGGAATAAGGAGGTCAGACAGCGTCTGCTAATTAGAAGTCCAACGAACAAGGCAATAGAAAATGAATTTTCATGGGAAATGGCTGACTAAGAAAAGCAATTTAGTTGAGCTGTTTTCCTCCCATTTCTAGGAATTTCTACCTCAAAAACTCTCAAGCGGCAAAAAACTGTCTGTGGACTTAAACACCAAATTTTGTCTTCTTTCTGTTCTTTTCCAATGTGGGGTGGAGGTGGATGACCTGTAACCAACTCAGTGCTCCCGTGATCGTGGCGATAAGGGAGCGGAGCTTGGCGGTTCGGACTCCAGAGAGCCATGTGACATGGTACAGGAACATGCTGTCTCCGGGACTCGTGCATCTACGCATCTTCAAGCCTCTTGACATCAAATTCATTACAGAGTGAAGGAAAGAGGAGAGACCGAACATGACAGGGAAGAGAGAGAGAGACAGGGACAGAGACAGCTGGCAGATGACTCTGAAGTCAAGGGAAGGCAATCCCAGTTCCACTTTGGGTTATAGGAGTCAGGTGCAAATGAGAAAATATTTAGAGTAGATCATCCATGGATCCCATCAGCGCATGGGTTAAAGGGATTTAATTCCACTTACAATGCCTGTTAAAATTCCTTCACTTGGAGTCTTTTTCATAGGCTATTGGAATAGTCTGGGTTTTTATGACTTTGCCATTCTGAGAACTCTCAGAGTAACAGAAGGCAAGACAACAGATGGAAAATTTTCGAGAAAAAAACCAATCACCATGCTGTCATGATAATAGTATTTAACTTGCATTTATCTGCCAAAACTCTCACTTTCGTATCTCATATCTAGACGCTAGAAATGAGTGAAATTCAGGCAACAATCCGCTGTGGAATTTGCATGTCCCTAGTGATCTTTGGGATTCTGGTTTTGAATGAGTTTTTTTCCTAAAGCACTGAGTTCACTTTTTCCTGTGAAGGTACTTGAGGGTGTGAACCCTTCCAGGACTGCTTAACCTCTGGTTTGAAATAACTATTTTGGGTGTAGACAGCTTGGTCAGCCGCATGGTTTTGTCATTAGGTAGCACGATTTAATCAAGGAGATTAGTTCTTAACATATGTGGTTTAACAGCTATAGAACTTAACTTTATCTAAACCCTACAACTGGCATCTTCTTATCAGACAGTGTCTGAGGCCTGCTAATTGCTTCAGATGTGTCCACCTAGGTCCCCAAAGATGGTTTTCCAGCAGCGCGAGGGAAGAGGCCACACCTTAAACTTCTGCATGCCTAGTGGCTCTTAGAAAAGCACTTTGAGCTTCAGCGTTTCCTTGAGGACAAAAGGCATCAATGTAAACAAATCCATAAAGACAATCATTTTGTTTGTTCTTCAGAGAATACCTATACAATGCAGGTAGTTCTCTTAAAAAAAGAAAAGTATGGTTTAAATGTTCTAATTTAAGAACCCCAACTAATTCTAGAATCTTTTTACTCCAAGAGGACTATGTCCTCCCTTCTGTGGCAGGAAGCTATTTAGCTTTAGAACTGCTTCTTCAGAGAGACAGGTTTTACCATTGGAATGTGTTCCTGTGCAAGGAACAGACTCCCCAGCCAGTCACTAGGTCCTGCTGTGTCTCGGTCACTCTTCTCTCGTTGCTGGGACAAATACCCGACACCCAAAATGAAGGAAGGAAAGGTTTATTTAGCTCACAGTTACTTGTGGTTTCAGTTGGTCCATACTCAGCTGGCTCCAAGGCAGAGAGGCACATGGCAGAAAGCAACCGTTCGCGGTGGGGGGCAAAGAGCAAAGGGGCATCGGAGTGGCTGCAGCTCAGGCAGCTAGCCAGCCTCTCTCCCCTCCTCACATTGTAATGCAGATTACCTGCCCCAGGGCAGGTGCAGCATCCACACCCACAGCAATCAATCAATCAATCAATCAATCAATCACACACTCCAGGAGCTGCCCCTTGACTGTGTGATGCTTTTGAGGGGACACCTAGACACAAACCATCCATGTTGGCAAAGAAGGAGGTCTGAAAGTCTCTTGAGTTGGCCAGCAAGTGCCTAGAGCAGGATATTTCAATTAGTGATATTATTCTTGTTGAGGAAGTCAGATTATTAAGTTGACTAAAAATTTAGCTCCCTAGAATTTTGTTCTGATTACTTGAACACATGAATTGGTTCTATTCTCTTTCCACCAAGAAGTTCTGCAAAGATTTCTTTTGTGTGTAGTGCCAGGGATAGAACTGCAGTCCCTAGGCTTGCTTAAGCTTGCCTAAGCAGGTGCTTTAGACCGCTGAACTGTCTCCCCAGCCTTCAAACATCTTTCTTTCTTTCTTTCTTTCTTTCTTTCTTTCTTTCTTTCTTTCTTTCTTTCTTTTTTTCTTTTCTTCAAATGTTAATGGGTTTATTAAATGTGGTAATTCGTATAACAAAATTCAATTGAAGAAGTGATATATTTAAGCTTTTGACAAAAATGGAAGGTGGGGGGCTCTGACATAGCAAGGAGTGGAACTCCTGGCATGTGGTTTTCTGGGTCATGGGTGCTCACACTCTGCATGGTCTGACCACGTCCAATGCGTTAGGCAAGTGTGATGCAAGGTGTGCCGGGCTGGCACACATTCTCATCATATAAGTCTTCTGGTAGCCCTTCTTCATCTCCATCAGGAAAATATGTAGGGAATGGTAGATTTCTCCTCAAACCCCTGTGTGCTGGCAGATTGGAATCTTTGACCTTTACTAAGTATGTTTATGTCTGCCTGGATTGAGGCATTTACATAGATTACATTGTGTTCTGTGTTTATTCACCAGGCTTTCAGTCCAAATGATGTCCTGTATCTATTTCCCTTTTGTCTAGGCATTTTAGTTCCTGGCCAGACTCTGGCAATGTCCCCAGTTGTAGTGGTTCAGGCCTCCTATGGGTTTTTGTTTGACCTTGAGAGGCAGGCTGACCTTTAAATCCCCATCTTTTCATGACTCCCTGAAAACCTGTACCAACAGTTTTGGAGGTGACATGCACATACTGTCCTGGATGAAAGGAGCAGCATAAAGAGAAGAGCCTGGCTTAATTGCAGCATTATCTGTCACATGAAAGATTTTAACGTTCTGTTTTGGAGGCAATCCAAGTTCTCGGTAAAATTCCAGTGCAGGCTCAGATTTGTGGAAAAGTGAGTTTTCCCTCCTACAGTTAGGGCTGCCATTTTTCCATTGTGGTTTTCCTTTGAAGTGTATTTCAAGACGTGACAATCTTGTACCTGCAGTAATGTGACCGCATGCTTTTGAACATCCTTGGCCCATAAAGGCATCATGCCCAACTTCAGGGCAGTAAGGCCAACCCTAGAAGAACCTGGTTCTCAAGGGTGTGTAGGTATGGTTCATCTTTTAGAGCACACAGTTTACTTGCTAACTGGGCTTTATCTTCATCATAGACCAACTGCTTAACAAGTAAGGTATTAGTAAAAGGAAAGCAGGATCTCAAGGACTAACTAATCAAGAGAGGGAAAGGAGAAGAGCTAGGAAACATGACAATGTCAAGCC
>NW_004524602.1:15711948-15725810 GCF_000260255.1 Octodon degus
AAGCTAAAGCTCTTGTTGCATAGGTCCTGCTTTACCTTGGTCTTAACCATCCAGCAGAAAAGTATAAAAATGAAATATAAGAAGTAAAGCCATGCTGTTAGGTTGAGCTGTAGGGGACTCAGGTCAACAATTTCTGACATTGCCAGTTAAGCGGAAGACCCAATACTATTATGGACTACTGGACTCTTTTAGAATATTTTGCTGAGTTTACATGGAATATTATATTCCATTATAATATTCAAATAACGGAACTTAACAAAAGGGTATACAGATGAATGTCCATTTTGTATCTGTGTATTCAAAGTGGTTAGGATAGATGTATAGTTACATTCTCTTCATGAATAGAGGGATTTGTTCTAATGGTATTTGTGGATAGGATGTCATGTCTGCATCTTGTACAGCAATTAACCACTAGGAAGAATGTATGCAGTGTGTTAGTTATTGAAACTGTCCTACCAATTTGATTTGAAACTGTCTCATTGCTATTTGTTTATCAATGAAATTATGGGAAAAAAACCAAGTAAGGTATTGTCTTCAGAAAGATGCTCGTCCCAGCAACTTGGGCTCTTACCCCGGAGACTTCTAATAAAAATTCAGACGTTTGTTCTACTCCCCACGCTGGGGGCAGCTCCCAGGCCTCCGCTGCCGCAACCCAGCAACTGGGTGCCACAGCCTTCACTGGCATGGCATGAGTTGTAGTTGCGACACCGTTGGGCACCCTGCCACAGTGCTTTCAGACCATCCCCAACTCAAGGACCACGAGTTTGTCTTGACCCTTCGGAGAGTGTCACATCCCTAATCTGCCAATTTTCTCCCCCAAACATTTCTTGATAGCTTCACTGAGGTATATTTATAGTTCATAAACCATTCAATGCCTTTAATAGAACTAAGGAAGTGTGCGACCCTGCCACAACCCAGATCTAGACCATTTTCGCCGTGCCGCGAGCCTCCTCTGTGCCCACCTACAGCCAGCCCTCACTCACCCCTGCTACCTTCAGCTGTGGGCAACTGCTGGTCCGCTTTCTGGCTCTGAGATAGTCCTTTCCTGGCAAGGTAAAATGTATGGATGAATACCTTATGTCACCCATGTGTCTGGCTTTTTCTACTGGAGTAACGTTTGTGAGGCTCATGCAGGTCATAGAAAGGAACTGTGGACTCATTCTATTTTATGACTGAGTAACATGCTGAATGCCACACTTTGCCTAGTTAGCCACCCATTGCCAGGCTTTGGCTGTGTACAAATCTTTGTGTGGTTGTGTTCATTTCTCTCGGGTACACTCCCAGGAACAGAATTTTTGAGTTGCACGGTATATTGAGATTCAACATTTTAGGAGAGTTCAAGAGTTTTCTAAAGTATTTATACCATTTTCCATTCTGGATGGTGATACACAAGGGTTCTAATCTCTGCATGCTTTATGGTCCAGTGATGGTAAACCTGGTAGAGATTACAATAATAAAAGAGCTGCTGTGGCACGCATGTGGGGCGTCTGCCAGGGCTGCTCTTGTGTTCTTTAATGGCTGTAGTTTTTTTGTTGTTGTTGTTTTGTTTTTGGCAGAACCAGGGATTGAACTCAGGCCCTTGTGCTTGCCAGCAAAGTGCTTATTCCACTGAGCCATCTCCCCAGCCCGGCTGTAGTTTTGATAGTAACTATTCTTGTATGTGTGTGTGTGTGTGTGTGTGTGTGTGTGTGCATCTTAGTGTGTTGGTGGTTTTTAGAAAACGACAATAAATAGTTTGTGTCAGTGCAGTTTTAGATTTAGAAATTGAGTGGATACTGCATCCCCAGTCTCGCCTATTCTTAACATCTTGTGTTAATGGGGTGACTTTCTTGCAATTAATGTACAAATGTTGACAGATGATTGTTAATTATACCTACAACTTGAAGCTCACTCTTTACGTTGCACAGTACGACAGGTTTGGACAAAGCTGTGCGTCTACGAGGTCAGTTTCCCAAGGAGCAGTTTCCCTGTCCTACGCATCGCTGTGCTTCAGCTGTTCATTCCATTCTCTCTCCATCCAAACCCTGGAAAAGCACTGGCTTTTTTCTACTTTCTATAGTTTTGCCCTTTCCAAAATGCTGGCATCGTACAGGATGTAGTCCTTTCAATCTGGTTTCTCCATGTCTTTTCTGTGGCTTGTTTATTTCTGCTTGTCTTGGAATATTATTACCTTGCACCACACACCACTGTTTGTGCTTTCACGAACCAAAGATGTCTTAGCTGCTGCCAGTTTTTGCCAGTTATGGACAAGCTGCTATAACTTGTGGCAAGTGTGTTTTATGTGGATCTACATTTGGCTCATTTGAGTAAATACTCAGAGTGGGCCAGGGAGATGGCTCAGTGGCATAAGCGCCTGCCTGGTAAGCACAAGGTCCTGAGTTCGAGTCCTGGTACCAAAATGAAAGAAAGATGCTTAGTTATCATATTATCATACCTGTCAGTCAGCTTTGGGGCCTGGGATATAACTCCGGTGCTTGAGCACCTGCCTGGTGAGTAAATGCTCAGGAACAAACTGCTGCTAAGATTATGCTTAGCTTTGTAAGAAATTGCCACACTGTCTTCAGAAGTACATGTACCAGGACTGGCCAAATTGCTCAGTGGATTAAAGTGCCTGCAAGCAGGCACAGAGGCTGAGGGTTCAATCCCCAGGCCTGCCTTGTGGGCCCTGCCCCGGGGGCATGCTGAGATAGCAGTTGAGACTGGGCGTGGTGGTGTGCCTCTGTAATCCCAGCTCTTGGGAGGCTGTAAACAGGCGGATCACTATGAGTCTGATCTAGTAGTGAGACCCTGAACACCCGGTAGGCCCTTCCCTAAAATACAGGAAAAAACAAAAAAAAGTGCACGTGCCTACCATTTTGTGTAACCAGTGATCAACAAGCATTCCTGTTGCCCCGTACACTTGCCAGCACTCGCTCTTGTCAGTTTTTTCTTTAAAACTTGTAGCCATTCTAATCCTTGAGTGGAGGCTTATCCTTGATGTCTTAATTGGCAGCTCCCTAGTTTCAAGGAATGTGAAGCAGCTTCTCATGCGCTTGCTCCCCACCTGAGTATCATCGGCGGCGTATCCATTCAGATCTTCTTTCCCCAGTTTTAGAATCTGTGTTTATTTTCTAGTTGTAGAGTGTTAAGTGCTCTTGTGTGTTTTGTACACAGGTCACTGATTAAGTTCATGCTTGGAAAATATTTTCTTCCATTCTTTCACCTCTTCATTCTCTCTCTTTAGTTTGCAGAATTGATGCCTCTCACTTTATCAAGCCCAACTTACTAAGTTTTTCTTTCATAGATTTCATGTTTGCTGTCGTACCTAAAAAGTATCACCAAACCCAATTTATCTAAGATTTATAGGGTTGCGCATTTTGCATTTTTGCCTAAGGTCCATTTTGTGTTGATCCTTGTGAAAGTGAAAACCCTTGATTTTTTGTGCATGAAAATGTTCTGCTGCTGCAGCTCCGCTTGTTGAGAAGGCAGACCTCATTCAATTGCTATGTGTAGTCAAAGATGAGTTCACGGGTACCTCTTAGTAAATCTGGAAGTTGAACTGTGCAAGCCTTCCAACATTGTCCAAATTGTGTCTTGTCTCTTTTGTCATGGTTATCCTTGTAGAGCCTAATCAAGTTTGGGAGGTTTTGCCTTCCAAGAAAATGCATTTGCTTTCATTGACTTATCCTTCCTTCCTTCCTTCCTTCCTTCCTTCCTTCCTTCCTTCCTTCCTTCCTTTTTTTCTTTTGTCTGTCACATTTGTTTGTTTGCTTATTTATTTATGGTACCAGGGATTGAACTCAGGACCTTGCAGCCACTTAAGCCTCTGAGCTGTCTCTCTGGTCTCCAGTTTTCAATTTCATTGGACTACTTTTCATTTTTCCCCTTCTGCTTGCTACCTTAGGGTTGATGTTAGTTTTTCTAGTTTCTTACAGGAGCAGCATACATTGCTGGAAGACCTGCCCTCTTTTTCTGGCCTGTGCATCGGAGATGTGAGCACTGGTTCTACTTCATGCCACAAATAGTGGTAGGTTACCTCTCCATTTTGGTTTAGTTGAGAATGTTTGCAGTTTCTCCAGAGCTTTCTTCTTCGGGCGACAGGTTATGTACAAGTGTGATGCTTAGATATCTTGTGACTGTCCAGCTGTCTTTCTTTCCTTGATGTTTTTGTGGTATCAGGGATCGAACTCAGGACCTTGCATTTACCAGGCATGTACTTATGCCGCCGAGCTATCTCCCTGGCCCCTTGCTTTTTTTCATTTGTGTGTGTGTGTGTGTGTGTGTGTGTGTGTGTGTGCACGTGCTCACACGCGCATTCCCACGCACGGTTGAACCTACAGCCTCACACACGCTATGCAAACAGTCTACCACTGACTGCATTTAGTTATAGTGTGACCTGAGACCATCCTTTATATTATTTCTTTTCTTTTAAATTTGTTCAGGTGCGTTTTGTGACCTACAGCGTGGTCCTCTCGGAGAAGGTCCTGTGACCTCAAGAATATGTACTCCCCTGTTGGCTTGGTTTTCCACCTGCTGGATCTTTTAACCACTGAGCAGGTGTGATGAAGTGGCCACTTAGGTTAGCGGGTTAGTGTGCTTTTCCTGAAGTGTTTTTTTTTTTAAATTGGTTTTTGCCATCCTTATTTTGATACTGTGTTGATAGGTGCATACGTGTTAAGAATTGACCTGTATTCTTGGAGAATTGATACTTTTGCCATTACGTAATATCCTTTTCATGTTGATACTTATCTTTCAGTGAAGTCTGCAGGTGACTGTAGCTACTGAAGCATCTCCCAATTCTCGTTAGCTTGGTACATCGTCCGGCAACGCTTTATTTCTGATCCGTCTGTGTCTTTCTCCTTAAAGTGAGTTTGCTGGGGCGGGTCTGGCAAGGTAGCTCAGTGGGCTTAGCACCTGCTTAGGCAAGCACTGGGACCGGGCTTCCATCCCCAGCACCACACGCCGCGCTGGCCCCGCCGCAGGTGTGCTGAGCCGGAGGCTGAGTCTGGGCGTGCTGGCACACCCCTGTAATCCCAGCGCTGGGGAGGCTGGGAGAGGAGGAGCACCACGAGTCCAAGCTGCACAGGGAGACCCTGTACCAAATACACGGAAAATAAAATAAAATAAAAAATAGAGTTTGTGATAGATAACATACTGTTGTGTCTTGTTATCCACACTAACAGTGTCTATTTTTAAATTATCCCGAAACTATAGTTTCCAAGTATATTGTGCCTGTTATTATTTGATAATAAGTTCTCTGTTGGTCAGTCAAGATAAGAAAAGCACTGCAATACATTTTACTCTACTTTCCTGTGCAGACACGCCTCGTTTAACCACTGAGTACCAGTGTTGTGATAGGTTATCAACCGAACTGGTCACTGAACGAGGACTTGCATGTAGTATGCACAGCACAACATTCAGAACCAAGACATGGCCAAAGGAAACTCCAGCTTGGGGCCTTTGCTTTCATTTGCTTACCTGTGACATACAGTACTGTCACGTATAACAGCACAGCTGTAGTATTGCCCCACACCATACAACCAGCAAAAATTACAGTACCGTACAAACAAGGTGTACTATACAAAAAAAATTGAGGTTCCATAAAGCACTATACAGAACTGTTTAAAAAAAAAAAAAAAAGATGAGGCCTCAGTTGTAAGCACAACATTGCTAAGTCCAAACAGGTGAGTATCTGCATTTTCTAGTCCCCTGTAGAGGATCAAGTTTCAGACCTACATTTTTTTTTTTTTCTTTTTTTGTGGCACCAGGGATCAAACTCAGGACCTTGCGCTTGCCAGGCAGGTGCTTATGCTGCTGAGCTGGCTCCCCAGCCGACCTACTTATTTTTCTTTCTCTTTGAAGCACATTCTTTTAACATTTCTTGAAGATCTACCAGCAGCATATTTTCTCTTTTTTCCCTAGAGCAAGTCTTTATTTATCCTTCCCTGTTGAAGAGTGATTTTTACTGAGTATGAAACTCTAGGTTGATGGATTTTTCGCTAACACTTTACATATCTCACTCTACTGCTTCCTTGATTATATGATTTCTCAAAGAAGTCTGATGTAATTTTTATCTTGGCTCCTCAGTGCGTCAGGTGATTTCCTCTCCTCTTGAATCTTTCGGCATTTTCTGCTTGTCTTTGTTACATGCACTTTGAATATGACATGTCTGAGGAGTAATTTTCTTTCTTTCTCTTGTTTGCCTGGGCCTTCTGGATGTATTCGTTTAATGCTTCCTGTTCCTGTTGGAAATTTTTCAACTGTTAGTGTTTTAAGTATTTCTTTTTCCCTTTTGTCTCTTCTCCCTCTGGAATCTCCATTATGCATATTTTGTTCCTTTTGCAACGGTCACATTTTTAAAGACATTTTTGCTACTTATATCCTCTTTGTTTTCCCCCTTGCTTTTCAGCTTGGGAAATCTCCATGACCACGCGCTGTCCTCAGTCTCACTGACGCTTCGCCAGGCCAAGGCTACAGATGAGCACCCAAAGTTCTCTTCATTTCTTTTTTCACTGGTGTTGACGTACAATACTTCCTCTCAGTCATTTTAGTTTCCACTTTATGCATACACTGTGTGTACCGCCTGGCATGGGGTCTACTTTTTCCATTGGACCCCTTAGTGTGCTAATGGTGGTCATTTTAAAATCCCACCTGATAATTCCAGTGTCCACGTCATTCTGGAGCAAGGTTCTGCAGCTTGTTCTGTCACTTCCGATCGCATTTTCTAGTCTTTTGGCGTGCCCTGTAATTTCAGGTTGGAAGTGATACAGGGTGCGTCACCTCATCTAGTAGAACTGAAGTTTACGTTTATCCATCTGGGAGTTAGGCTGCGTTTAGTGTTTCACTTGGCTGACAGCGTTAGAGGTTTCTCTTTGCTCTAGTTTTGTCTCAGGGTTTCCCCAAGAGCTTCTTCTTGGAAAGACTCTATCAGGCAGCTCTTTCCATCGGAACCCCACGCCACTGCTCTGCAGCCCTGCTACTGTGGCTGCATTTGGCTAGTGTCTCAGTTACGTTTGTTGGGACAAAAGCCCGATACCCAAAATTAAGGAAGGAAAATTTAGCTCACAGTTAGTGGAGGTTGCAGTCCATACTCGGCTGGGTGGCACATGGCAGAGGGCAGCCATTCATGGCAGCAGGAAACAGCAAAGAGCAAAGGGAGGAGCAGGGGCCCCAGCAGCCAGCAAGCCTCTTTCCCTTCCTCGTGTCGTAGGCAGATTGCCCGCCCCAGGGCAGGGGTACCACTCACACCCGCAACCCCAGCACTGGATCATGAATTAAACACAAACTCTAGAAGCCTGCCCCGGTGACTGCTTGAGGTTTAAGGGGACAATGAGACACAAACAGCCCAAGCCTTCTAGAATCTTATGATTACATATCAAGGGTTTTCTTTGGTGCATCTGAGTCACTTTGGAAGAGCTTCTTCGTCTTCTCCCCCCTCCCACCCCGTGTATGATGAGAGACGGAAGGGCAGTAAGCTTCAGCTCTGAATGGTTTCCAGTGGCCTGTGTGTTGAAGGTTTGGTCTCTAGCTTGGTGCACATGGGATATGGTGAAAGCCTCACGAGAGAAATTTAGCAGATCCTAGGACTCTGGCCTCTCCTCTTCCTTTCTCCTTCACTTCCTGGTTGCGAGGGTGCAGTGCTGGTTCTACCACGCGTTTCCTGCCATGACGCTTGGCCTTACTGCATAGGCCTACAGCTGCAGAGCCAACCAGCCATGGATGAGAACCCCCAACTGTGAGCCAAAGTCTATCTTTCTTCTTTTAGGTTGGTTCTTTCTAGCATTTTGTTATAGTTAGAGAGCATTGCCTACCATGGAGCTTCTGTTGTCTAATTGCTCTTCTCTTGGGTCAGATGAAGGTCTGATAAAATAATTTCTCTTGAGGGTGGCCTTCGTTGTGGAGAAGAAGTGTCCAGTTATAGTGCATTATGCTTATTGTTCCCCTGCGTGTATTTCACGTGACTGTGTTTTGTTTTTCCTCTGCTTGGAAGCAAGGTATTTTTCTTTTCCTCTCTACCATAAAGACCTTGTAGACTCCTGCAAGTAACATTTCATGGAAATGTGGGAGGCAGTGTCTGTTATGCCAGTCGGCTTCCCAGAGCTTTTACTTTTTCAAGCCAGTCCTTGTTGAGTCACCAGTCGTGGTTACGGTTTCTGTCTGGCTTTCCCCCTAGGTCCTCACGGGACCAGCTCGCTGTGGACCAGAACCTTGAACCCAGATAAAGCTGCCCTCCTGTAAGGTGTGGGTGCCAGGTGTTGTGTCTCAGTGACAAGGAAGGCGGCCAGCACAGCCGCGCACCCCCACGTTCCTCCTGTTTGCTGTTTCCTGCGAGCTGGGGCGTCCTGCACCCTCATCTCTCCAGCTCTGAGCATAGGGCTTGCCCTGTGTGCTCAGCGCTGAGGCGGACCTAAGAAGAGCGGATTTCTCAGCATGTTCACCTTTTCTCTCACAAGGGTGAGAAGTGACTTCTGAGCCCTTTGCATTGTGAAGAAGAGCAACATCCTTTTTCTTTTTTAAGCTAACTTTCTGTACTTTGTCTGCGGGCTCCATCTCCCGGCCGCGTCCTCAGTCCCATTTGTGCCCTGGCATTTTCAATTCTTCTTTTGTTTGTGCCCAGCCTCCTAGGAGCTGTCCACAGCCCGTGCATTGGTCACGAGCTAGTGACTGGCCAGAAATTGTCCATACACGTGAGTTTCTGACCCAGCTGGGTTTTCAGTACAGCAGTTCTGGATCTTATTCCAGGTCCCTGTTATTTCTGGGCTTCTCTTGTTCTCACTCTTCAAGGCTGTGTTTTATCTCTCTGTGCTAAACACAGTCATCCTGCCAGCCAGATTCTAGAGCAGGTTGGCCCAGGATCACTCTGTAAGATGCTGGCCTTTCCTGTCATTTGCCGCTTCATCCAACCTGAATTAGAACCTCAAGCCCGCAGAGCAGCAGGCTTTCCCCTCGCATTGCGTGGCTGATTGCCCACCTTCTTTCTCAGCACTGATGGCCCTGGATTTGGCCTCTTCCTGCTGATGGCTCTGTTACGGGCTTCCCAACCAGCTGAGCCCTGTAGCGCTGTGGACCAGCTGGGCTTGCCGTGGCAGGGAGGAGAACTGCCCAGGAAGCACTGCTTCGGACAGAAACCTTTTTTAGAGCCCAATGAGCAATGGTTGGCAACAGAACAACTTAGTTCACCTCAGATAATTTCATGCTTATCTCCTTTGACGTGAAATGCAGGATGTCTGATGAGATGTGGAGATGTAGGGTTTCTGAAAAACGCAAGAGTGCTCGGAGCCCGTCAGGGCCTTGGAGCTGTGCTCTGCGCAGGCCGTCTTTTCGTCGGGCCTTCCTAGCAATCTTGAAGGCAAGCCACACACGCTCCTCTTTCTGCAAAGAACACTGGTGCATGTCGCTAGCTTGGTACCAGCCTCTCTAGAAAATGCCTCTTAAGACCAAGCTGTTCAAAAGAACAACATCTTCAAGGCAAAAAGGGAAGGAGGAAGGAAGGAAGGAAGGAGGGAAGGAAGGAAGGAAGGAAGGAAGGAAGGGAGAGGAGGGGAAAAGAAGAAAAGGATGGAGGAAAGGATGGAAGAAAGAGGAAAAGGAAGGGAGGGAGGAGAAGGAGGGAAAGGGGAGGGAAGGAGGAAAGGAGGAGAGGAGGGCAGGCAGGCAGCAGGCAGGCAGAAACCAACTCAGTACTCCTGAGGGGCTAGGGCTGGTCTGAAAAAAGAGGAAAAATGTCTGCTTGATCTTTCAACCAGATGAAAGGCACCTTCTTACGTGAGTAAACACGACATGCAACGGCTTGGGAAAGGAAAAGAAAGCACAGAAGCAAGGTGGTTAGTCACTGTGGGGCATAACACATGCAGGACACAGCCACGCACCACGAAGTGGACAATGCATGTGGCGAGCGGCCGCTCCGGGAGCTAGGCTGGACGTCCTCGCCTTGGATTCCAGCCTCCTCTGTCCTCTCTAACTGGTGGTGCAGGTTGTGGCTTCTTTGCTGTTTATTTTTGCCAGGTTCCGTGGAAGTGTGGGAAACTGCAGGGTGTGAGCTGCTTTCTGTGTCTTCTCTGCAGAGAAAAAGATAAACGCCCCTCACTTGCTTCTGCAAGTTTCTCTGCTCAAACCCTATGAGCCCCTGCGCTGACAGCAGATGTGGAAAGCAATGGCTCCAGCCCCAGTACCTCAGGCTGAGAGAGAAAGGATTGCTCCTGTGGAAGCCGTCTCATAGACCTGCAAGCCCTTCTTAATATTTTTTTGTTTTTTAAGAGCAGAATATATTTATAGAGGGAAAGAAAACTTCTGTCCAAGGGAGGGATGAATGGGGACCTGAGGGGTTGCTAAGGAATCTCTTTTCTAGGGATTTCTAAGGAGCAAAACTGTGAGATGAGGTGGGTCTAAGACAGAAAACATGGGAAAGCACTCAGTGGGCGTGAGGCGGGTGATGCTGTGGTCAGACAGTAAGATTACGAGGACGGTTGCTCAGGTCAAATTGGGGATCAAGTGGGGGACAGCAGCCACATTGGGCGTGAACGTAGAACTGGGTCTCTTCCCAGTGGGGGTTGGGGGTAGTGGCTCTTTCCCCCACAGAGCTCTATTTAGAACATCACTTCCTGAGGCCCAGCCCTCTGCAGGTGTGCGGGTGCACTTGGTGACTTGCCTGACCTGGAAGAGCCCCTAAGGGGTTAGGAAAGCACCCTGTAGGGTCTGGGCGGGTCCTGGGGTGTGACCTGAGTGACTGTTTCCTCTGGGGTCCCTCAGTGCTTTTGCCACGTGTTCTTTTCTCTTGGTCGCCATGAGGCATGTGACCTTGCTCACCACGCCCTTCCTCCACAATGTCCCCGCGAGCTGGGACTGAGTCCTCGGACACTGCCAGCCAGAATGAACCTCCCTTCCTTTAAGTTGTGCTTGTTGGGCATTTTGCCGCAGCAGAGGGAAAGGTCGCTAACCCAGTGCCTTATCGCCCACACACCTGCGCAGCTCATCACCACCCAGGAGGATGTTGTTAGGCGTGGGCTACTTTGGGCAAATGGATGAACAGGGTCGAGTGGCAGTGGCTAGTTCAGGGTCCTTTGGTACCACTGCCCAGTGATTCTCCCCCCACCCCAGACAATGAGGAACAGGTTGTGGTCCCACTTCTCTCCCTTCGCAGTAGGAATAGCTGGGCCTGAAGCAGTTTGGGGAGCACATTGCTGTCAGGTGCACCTCCCGTGGCGATACAAGGATGTCTGTTTCAGGGTGGGCTCCAGGAAGGCGGTCGCTAGCTGGGAAGGTACAAACAGCATGGCTTGTTTCCATTTAGGAGCTTGATTTTTCATTTATTTTTATTTTTTTGTGGTACTGGGGATTGAACTCAGGACCTGTGCTCACTGGGCAAGCACTTATTCTGCTGAGCTATCTCCCAACACTAGGAGCTTGATTTTTAACTTTTAGGTACAGCAGAGGAAAGCACTGAATGTGGAATAGATTTAATATCTAGCAAAGGAAAACCTGAGCAGGACATTTTCCGCAGGCGCCTTAAACTGAACCCAGGGCCTCACTCCTGTTAGGCAGCTGCTGTCTGACAGCCAGCCGTCCTGGCCATTTCTGACTAGCTGGGCTGCAACACCTTACATCTACAACAGAAAGGAAGGTAGGTCTAGCTTGGCTTGCACTTTGTAGAGGTTTCAGTCTGTAATTAGCTGACTGCAATGCAGGGTGGTGTGATAGAGGAGAAACATCTCATGATATGTTGGCAGGGGGGAGAGAGAGAGAGAGAGAGAGACAGAGAGAGAGAGAGAGAGAGAGAGAGAGAGAGAGAGAGAGATAGCTCAAGGGAGCAAGGGGAAGACAGGCCCTCCTGGGCCACACCCCCAGCGGTCCACCTCTGACCAGACCCACCTCCCCCATCCCATTCAGCCATCGCCTCCTCAGGGAGCAAATCCACTGGTAAGTGCTGCACACCCATCCTCCACTCACCTCTCAGAAGCCCTCCCCGCCCAGCCCCGGAGGCTCTGAGAGGGCATCTAGGTAGAACCCGTAGCATCATCCTGTCACATTTTAAAGTAGCCCTAACAATGGATGGAGATGCAGAAGGAGTCCAGGGTGGACCTGCGTAAAGGACAAAGTGAGGGTGTCAGCTACACACAATACTTTCTAAAAGAAGAACTGCAGAGTGTAGTGGCTTGTGTTTCAGGGTCACCAGCAGTGGCCCAATTTCTTCACACCACAAAAGTCCCACCAGATGCTCTTTTTGAGGGCAGAAGGAAATTCAGAATGAGACTCCCCAAATACAGCGCATGGAGTCACTTAGCGATGCTGAAGAAGGGCCGCACTCGGCTTCACCTCCTAAGGAGCCGAAGCAGACAGGTGGGGCGTCACTCGGGAGCCAGCGAGCCTTTCCTTGGGGGCAGAGGGCAGATGCCTCAGCTCTGGGGGCCATGTGCACCTCTGTTGGGCTTTCTTCTCTGTGCCCTGTTTGTTTTATTTTCCACAGTCTTTACAGTTCTTGTAGGTGAGACACAGGCTGCAGGGCAGACGTGACTGAGGTTTACTGTACTGTTTGGAATAGCTGCTTGCCATCAACAAGGTAGCAAGAAGTTGCTGGGGTGGGGACATGTGAATGCAAGACGCTGAGGTCATGGAGCTGTGTCGGGGGCTCTCTATCACGCGGCCACTGCAGAGCCGCATCAGGTGCGCATGGCCGTGCAGGGCGGGGCGGGTGATGGCCTCTGCTGAAAGCCGCTGAGCCAGTTGAAGACGTTCCCAGTTCCAGAGTGGCTTGGCCTCAGTAGAGGCGAGAGGCAGGTCTTCGCGTGCCCTGCACCCGTCTTCTCCAAGACATGGGTAACAGCAGGTGTCCTGCTTGCCTTTCAGCGTGATCATGAAGATCAAGTGAAACTGCACTGGTGCAGCGGCCTCGTCCACGACTCTGACAGCTGCTGAAATGCTCTGTACCGTTGACCAGCCGTGGCCCGGCCAGCTGCAGGGGAGCCGGCCCATGCCAGACACACTCCCAACACAGCGGACAAATGCCTGCCTGGAGATGCCGTGCTAGTGGAAGAAGGAAGGCCAAGGTGCAGAGGATGTCTGGTCAGCCTGCACGGAGCAGAGGTGCAGGCGGGAGCCCTGGACTCCGGGAACTCATGGCGGATAGGCTGGACTAGGTGGACAGGGTGACTGGGTCTCACTGCATAGATCAGACTTGTAGTGATCCTCGTGTTTACAGCCTCCCAAGTGCTGGGATTGCAGGCACATGCCGCCACGCCCAGTCTCGGTCGCGCTCTCAGTGTGTCCCCGGGGCAGGGCCGGCACGGCAGGCCTGGGGATCAAACTCCCGGCCCCTGAATCTGTCTAAGCAGGTGCTTTAATCTGCTGAGCTACTTGGCCGCTCCTGGAATGGCCTAAGTTAGCTAGAGGTTCCATTAACCCAGCCATCCCCTCCCAGGTGTGCTCCTGAGGGAATCGGAGACGTCCTCTGACAGTGTGTGCACGCCCATGTTCATAGCAGTAAAGCTCACGAGGGCTGGCCACGGGCAGCCCGCAGGCCATCACCGGTGAATAAAGAAGCGCTTAGGCACAGCGGAGTGCTGCCGTCCTGCTGCTGCTCTGCAGGGGGAAAGCTGAGACCTTCCTAGGAAGGTGACCGCACTTCAAGACATTCGTCAGCTCAGGTGGAGGACATCAAGGCACATGCTCTCTGTCCCATTTCGTCACTGTGTGAGAAAGGCAAGAGAACAATAAGGAGCGGAATCGGGGAGAGAGATTAGGAAGCAGGGAGAACGCGTTCAAAAGGGAAAACAGATGGGGGAGGGAAGGGGAAGGGAAAAGGGACTTAAAGAAAAAATGAAAATAGAGCTTTCGTCACTAAGGAAGGGAAGAAGGCTTGCAAGGAGAGGAGGAGGAGGGACAGAAAA
>NW_004524602.1:15726070-15727834 GCF_000260255.1 Octodon degus
TTTTGCGGAACCAGGGATTGAACTCAGGCCCTTGTGCTTGCCAGGGAAGCACTTATTCCACTGAGCCATCTCCCCAGCCCCGAACTCATTTACTTTTAAAGAATACAAAAGAGTTTTTTAAAAAAGCACTAGAAATGACATAAAGTTTCATTAAATGAAGTAATAGGAATCAACGTTGCTTGCTGTATTACATGATGTTACCTTCAGATTACTTATTTAGGTTACCAGATATAAACCTGCAAAATTGATTGAAAAGACAGAACAAAACAATAAAAAAGTAGTACAAAATTTTAAAAATATGTAATACAAAAAAATTTAAGCATTAACTGCCTCTTTCAATAGATCAGCAGAAGTCAGCAGTGCAATTGTCCAAACTGTCCTGCATATACGCATAAAGGTATCTTTCCCCTTCTTTCTTTTGTCCTTTTCTTCAAGTTTTTCCTTTTCATTGAACAGATTCTTCCCTTTCGCAGTATCTGTTGTACCGTTCAGGCTTTGTTTACTCTTCCTAGTTCTCACACTAGCGAGACAAAATGATGTCTGCAACAGACAGGTCTGATTTATTTCTTTTACTAATACAGTGTCTAGTTGCATCTATTTATCTATAAAAGCCTAACGTTTATCTTCTTTATAGCTTAGTAATACTCTGTTGTGTGAAAACATCACATCTTTTCTATCCGTTCCTCAGTTGATAGGCGTTTGGGTTGTTTCCAAGATTCAGCTATTACAAATTGTGCTGCTATAGACATGGGTGCACATATATTGCTGTGGTGTGATAATTTCAGTTCTTGTTGAAAAATACCTAGGAGAGGAATAGCTGGCTTGAATGGGACCTCCAAGACTAGCGTTCTGCGGAATCTCCATCTGATTTCCGTAGTGGCTGTACCAGTCTGCACTCCCACCAGCAGTGGAGAAGGGCTCCTTTGCCCCACAGCCTCTCCAGCATTCGTTATTGGTTGGCCTCTTGATGACAGCCATTCTTTCTGGGTGAGATGGAATCTCAGCATTGTTTTAATTTGCATCTCTTGAATGACCAATAATGTTGAATTTTATTATATATTTATTTGCCACTTGTATGTCTTCATTTGTGAAGTGTATCATTTGTGACAGTTTTGGATTGGGTCTTTGAATTTTGGAGGATTGAATTTTTTAAAAAAAATCTTTATATATTCTATATAGAAGTCCTTTGTGTGAGGGACAGTAGGCTATAATTTTTTCTCAATCCATGGGTTTTGTTTTTACTCTGTTGATGATTTCTTTTGCATGCAGAAACTTTTCAAAAAGATGAGATCCCAGTTGTTGATTCTTTGAAGTATTTCCCCTGCAGTTTGATTTTTGTTCATAAACTCTCTACCTTCCCCTATGATTTAAGGTTTTTGCCTATACTTTCCTTTAGAAGATTTAGTGTTTCAGTTTTAATATTTAAATCTTTGCTCCATTTTGACTGCAGTGTGTGAAGCTGGCCTCCTGGTCTTCCTAGATAAGTTGGAGGTATGGCTTCAAAGGCAGGGACACAGCAAACGGTGAAGGGGTCCGGCGGAGGAATGTGCGGCATACTCGCAAGTTTCCTCGCTCCTTTCTCCCCCTCCCTTTCTTGCCTTCTCTAATTCTTTCCCAAAGATGAGCCAGACAGGCAGGCTCATCTCACAAACGCCACGTCTGGGGTTTTCCTTTGTGCACTGGGCTTAATTTTCCAGGAACTGGGAGGTTTGGATGTGGGCCCCTTGGTTTTGTCTTTGACCCAAAATTGTAGTCATCAAGAAT
>NW_004524602.1:15728459-15737029 GCF_000260255.1 Octodon degus
ACTATCCTGGGTTGATCAGGACATGTTCTTCGTGTGTTTGGAAATACCATATCCTATACATAAGTCCCATTTTTTATTAGTAAGATGTTTTAATGTTTAAGGGTCACTGTATACTGTATATATGTCTCAAATGATCACATGGCACCCTCAAATTTGCACAATTACAAATAAAGCATATGTTTTAGAATTCTGTGGGTTTTGCCTCTTCCTGGCCTTGTGTGTTGCTGACCGACTTAATTGTCCTTAGCTGCTGTGACCCCTGGGTCATCGCCAAGCCCAAGGTCACAGCGTGTGTCGCGTCCTTACACTCAGTTCTTCCTGGAATGACACGGGGGATTCTGTAAGCAGATTGAATTGCGAGTAACATTTATATTCATTAGTACTAATTATTGTGTACACTCAGACAGGGGCTGAAACACATCTTTTATGAATGGGAAGAGTGTATACTTAAGTGGCGACTTCTGCATACTGCACTGAACGTGCTGTATCCTTTTCTTCCCTTTACTCCTTTGCCTGCCATGAATTCACAGCCCTTGCAAAATCAGGAACTGTGTTTAATGTTTCCCATCTGGTTTATTATTGTTGTTATCTGATAGGAGGGCAAAGGAAGCTAGAATGTAAAGCCGGGTTTCCCTGCTGTCTTGTCAGCTGCTTTCCACTCCTTTTGGCTTTCTCACTCTATTGTCAGTTCCCTCGGGGTCATGGGATTATCCTAGAGGATACCTAAATGGTCCCATACCTTGGCTGGAGGGGCTGTGTGTCAGTCAGTGTGGGTCTGTCCAGCCCTTGCCTGGAGCAGAGTGTAATGCAGAGCTCTTTGTCCTGCACATGGTGGCCAGGCCACCAGCTTGGAGGGCCGGCAGGCTTTCCCACAGAGACCTACAGATGGGCACTCAGCCTCTCCTGCGCTGCAGAGATGTGGTCAGCGAGGGACAGCACGGCGGAGTTCGGAGATCAGCACTGCCGTGTGCCGCTCCTAGAAGGTTGCAGACCCTGATCTACTCCAGTGGCCTGTTTACTGCTCCCACCACCTTCCTTGACAGCGTGCGGTGAACTCAGAGGGTTTGTGTCCACATCTTGGGGGCCCGGTCCTCCGCCTTCGAGTTGGCCTCTTATTTCTACTTATGCTTCTGCTGACCTCAGGCTTTGCAAACAAGGCTGACGTGCTGCTTCCAGATGCAGAGCTGATGGTGGTTAAGTGTAAAATGTGAATCTGTTCCTAAAGTACGGTGAGCCTCTCTTCCCTCCATGGACGTGAGTCATAGCATCCCGTTCTTACCTAGGGTTAGCTTTTAGCATCTTGGTCCAATTAGTCAAAATTAGAACTTCTAGGGCTGGCGAGATAGCTCATGGGATTAAGCACCTGTTTTGAAAAGCACAGGGACCAGGGTTCGATCCCTGGCTCTGCATGCCTTGTTGGCCCCACCCCCAGGCACACTGAGTGGGGGACCAAGTCTGGGCGTGATGGCGCACGCCTGCAACCCCAGCGCTGGGAAGCCTGATAGCAGGAGGATCACTACGAGTCCAAGCTGCATAGTGAGATCCTGGACCAAATATGTAAAATGGAAAAAAAACAAACCCTCCTGCTTCCACCCACATTAAAAATGGTGACCTGTATGTCTGAAACTGTGGACGCACTGACATGGGACGTTGTCTATGTGACGGGCTTGTGAAACGAGGCCTCTGAAGAAAGCAGGAGGTTCTCAGGTAAAAGCAAGCTAAATGATATGTCTGGGTTTAACATGGTCAAGTCAATAGAACAAAAATACATTGAAGGGTCACTTAAAACATCAGTGAGTTTAAAAAAGCTATTAAAGAGCACTTAATTGTGTCTTCTAAAGTTTATCTATATTTATAAAGAGCAGTTTTTCAATTAGCACACATTGGTTTAATTCATTGAACCTGTCTGCAGAGGTCAGGGGTGATTTATCCTCCTCTTTCTTCCAATGCATATCTTTGCATATGCAAGCATTTGCTGAACAGTTTATGGTTTGGAGAAGATAGATAGGTCAACCTGGGCAGAGTGCCAAGACTGAAGCAGAGCCCGAGTCCGGATGACACTGTCGTGGAGGTGACCCGGGCTGCTTGAAGTAGGGGCAGGCAACTTGGGAAAGCCAGTAGTCCAGACCCTTGGCGTGCCGAGAGAACTTGAGCTAGGGTGCCAGCTTCTCTGCCAAAGCTTTAACTCATGAGACTGACAGAGACTGGTGCTCAGGAACAGGCAGCGAAACTCAGCCTGGAACTGCCCCTGGAATCCGCAGTGCCTGCTGGCCGGGGCGCGGGTGGGACACCATCCGAAGCTGGATTTCTCTCCAAGCCAGCTTCCCTTGCTGTTTCAGGTGTTGAAATCTAAGACAAGGAACTGTGGGTAATACTATTGGACTAATATTGAAATTTGGGCTTTATACTGAGTGTCAATCAATCATGGAGCAGTAGTAGTGATGACTTCCCAATTTTTCTTTCTGTGGAATCGCAGATAAAATTCATTGCCAGGTGTCTACCTTATTACGGAGACCAAAAATCAAGGATACAAATTAAGATTTTTTTTTTTTTTACTCTTTACTAAATGGTTTGTTTTCAAAACCAAAACAAAATAAAGAACAGGATCCTGGAGATAACCAATGCCGGCTAACTCTTGAGTCAAATTCCTTTTTATTTAAATACTATAGGCTGGCCACACATGGATTTCTAAGCTGTTTACAAGAGTATTAATGAAGCCGAGCAAAATGTTCGTGACAGTAATCGCAGCACTGGGTGGCTGAGGCAGGAGGACCCCCACCCCACATTTGATACCCACTGGGGAAATTTAGTAACTTAGCAAGACCCTGTCTCAAAATAAAATATAAGGAAAGGTCTGTGGAGTCAGCTCAGCGCCCTGGGTTTAATCTCGAGAGAATTACAGTAGTTTGCAAAGCACAGAGGAGCTTGGAAAGGTGCATCCTGCCTTTGGCTTTGGTCGTTTCCAAGTTCCTGCTGCCATTATAAGAAGCGCTCAGGTTTGAAAATTTCATGGTTCCCCTTCTCAGAATTTTTCCTTTTTCTTTCCATAACAGTCTGTAAAATGTTCCAAAACCGTGATCAGATGGGAGTGCAGCCGTTTAGGCGACTGCATGAAGGGAACTGTTTCGAGCTGGCTAACAGGAGCCTTGAATAAACACATATTGATATTGTAGAACAAAATAATCTATTAGCACATTGCTCATTTGTGCTCTGGTGGTCGCCCCGATGCTATCTGTCACGTGGGGCTGACAGACACAATTACGCCCGAGTGCTAATAGAGTGGAAGGGCACAACTGCCTGACCTCGGCGTCCGGGGTCGATCTCAATGTTTGATGTCTCATTGGATTAGTATCACAGTGTGAAAGACAAAGCTCAAACTAATGGAAATGAGCCTGGATATGCAGTACTGCTGATGGGGCTGACATAATTAGAATAATATTCTGCGCAGAGCTAATAACAAGCCAAAGAAATAAATAACCAAGAGATAACCTAATTGCGGCATGCTAAAATGCTCTCTCGAATGTGCTAAGGTTAGCACTTTCTGTTTACTTATAAAGCTCTCTGGTGGGCTTCACAGAGCAACAGAGGGAGCAGGCAGAGGAAGGGGCACCCTGGCGCCCCACCCTCTAGGGCCTGGCCCCTCCCTGGGTCCCGGTGGCTTTTTTGCAGTGACCAATAACCTTTTTGTAGGCCTGCACCAGGCACAGGGCTGGGTTCACGGGAGAGGGACGAGGTCGTGACAGAGTGACCCTGACACACACCTGGCCTTGCAGGAACTTCAGGCTCCCAGGAGTGGTGAGAGGTGCATGAAGCCAGCACAGAGAGGAAGAGGCGGGTGGGCGATGGCAGCATGGGAGAAGGTTCGGGAAAGTGAGCTGAGACAGACTTTACTTTCAACAGATTTGCAAATTCAGGGATCCGGAGAGTCCAACAGGACATGCACATCCTTAGGATAGTACCTTGCTATATTCCTGCAGGGCCAGAGAAGATTCCAGTTCATCCTACATCGTCCCACTTGTGTTGTCTTCACAGTTTTTGTAGGTGTTTCACCTGCAGTACTGTGCTCAGCTTCTGCAAGTTCGAAGGCAAAGAGGCACACTTTGTTGAGCAAAGGGAGTGGAGGAGATGTGGGAGAACACTCAGTGGGGCGACTCCCGTGGAGAACGAAGTTCCCATTTCTTTTGGTTCAGTGCTGACAATACTTAGCGTGAGAATGCTGCCCAGAGAATAATAGGTGCTGAGTAAATATTTGTTGAGTGATGCTTATGTGTACTACCTTGGTTATAGCGTGTAAATCTCAAATTAAGAGATCACAGCCATCACTAGTTCTTCTCTAAACATGAGGAAACTGATTTCTTTTTTGTCTTGTTTCATATTTTTATTCAGTTATTTTGCCTTTTGGAAGAACTAGATATCAGATAATGTAGTCAAATAGTTACATCCTGTTTGAAAATTGCACCCAAAGGAACAAATGTAATCTTCAGTTCATTTTTGATGGTAGGGTTAGATATTTGTACCTCGGCCAGGTCTTCCCCTGGGACCGCAGTCAGGGGCTGGTAACTCATGCCCACCATGAATCCAGTCGGGCACCAGTCCACAAACTGCATGTTGTGCTTGGTCTTGATGGTGGCAATGGCAGTGTTGACATCTTTGGGAACCACGTCTCCCCTGTACAACATGCAGCAGGCCAAGGACTTGCCGTGGCGAGGGTCACACTTGACCATCTGATTGGCTTGCTTGAATCAGGCATGGGTTATCTCGACCGCGGACGGCTGCTCATGGTAGGCCTTCTCAGCAGGGATGACTGAGGCGTAGGGGCCCAGAGGAAAGTGGATGCGGGGGTTCGCTACCAAGTTGGTCTGGAACTGCGTCAAGTCCCCATTCAGGGCCCTGTTGAAGTGCAGGGAGACTGTGATGGAGGACACGATCTGCCCGATCAGACGATTGAGGTTGGTGTGGGTGGAGTGCTCGATGCCCAGGTTGTGCCGACAGATGTCATCGATGGCTTTGTTGTCCACCATGAGGGCACAGGCCGAGTGTTCCAGCGTCCTGTGTGTGGTCAGGATGGAGTTGTAGGGCTCCATGATGACTTGGACACCAGGGGGCGGGGCTGGGAAGTGGCAGACTCCAGCTTGGACTTCTTGCTGTAGTCCAGTGAGACCCACTCCATGAGCAGAGACGTGAAGGCGGAGCTGGTGCTGCCTCCAAAGCTGTGGAAGATGAGGAGGCCCTGCAGGCCTGTGCACAGATCCGCCGGCTGGCGGGTACGACCCAGGACCAGGTCCGTGATCTCCTTGCCAGTGGTGCAACGGCATAATTATTAGCTGCAGCTTCCTTCCCTGTGATCAGCTGCTCCGGGTGGAAGAGCTGCCGGTAGGTCCCTGGGCCACTTCACCTAGCACCGTGGGCTCCAGGTCCACGAGCACCGCTCTGGGCGCGTGCTTGCCAGCCCCAGTCTCACTGAAGATCCTGTTGAGCGGGTCGTCCCCACCTCCGGGGTTGTGTCACTAGGCATGTGAGCATCCGCCTGGATTCCATGTTCAAGGCGGTGCGATTCCCGGCAGGATCTGGACACCTGCCTGCCCACGTGGGCAGAGATGCACTCCCTCGCCACGATTCCTGCCGCGTAAGCACCGCTCTCGCTTCTCGCATCTCGTGCTCCTCCTCTCCTACTTTCTTATTTTAAGGATCAATAAATAATAACAATAAAACAGAGTTTCAAAACAGGTTAGTAGGAGAGTTACAATAACTAATACAGGATGTATTGCTGCCTTCATGGTGGTTTGATTCAGAGTACGGATGCAGACGTGACTGTCGTGTCTTTTGCAGCTCGAGATTCGCAGGGTGGAGGGTGGTGGAGGAAGAAGAAACCAGCGCAGGAGTCAGGGAGCGGAGGGCGGCGGTCGCGCGGAGCCTGCTGTGCCCCTGGACAGGAGGAGCTGCTTGGGGATGCAGCGCCCTTCTTGCGCGGGCCAGGCTGGCGTCACGTGACACTCTGCCTAGCGACGTCTCGCGGCTGCAGCGGCTTGTTCCCCGGCCGACTTGGCTGCGCGTTGTCCTCAGGGTGGGCCTTGCTCCCGCCTCACGCGTGTGATTGGTCTACAGCGTCCGCCGCTCCACACGTGTGGTTCTCGTCCAAACTATATCAGCACAACCCTTTCTTTTTCAAGAACTAAGAAACCTCGTTGTATAATTATCTTAACTATCTTGTGTATGAATATATCTTTTTCTCTCCCTTCCTTCCCCCTTTCCCCATCATCTTTCGGCCTTTCTTTTAAATAGTTTCTTACTAATTCACAAGATACGTTGTACATTTTAAGCCTTATTTACTCTTGCAGTTTCTCACACCAGGGAGGTGGTATGGTGTTGTTTACACATGCGGGTCTGATTTATTTCACTTATGAGTGTGGTCTTAAGTTGCATCCACTGACCTATAAAAGTCTCAAGTTTATCCTTCTTTATGGCTGAGTAGTACTCCATTGTATTAAAATACCGCATCTTTTTTACCCATTCCTGGGTTGATGAGCATCTGGGTTATTTCCAAGATTCAGCTATGACAAACTGCGGCTATAGACATGGGTGCACATATATCACTGGGGTCTGATATTTCAATTCTTCTGGAAAGATATCCAGAAGTGGAATAGGTAGGAGGAATGGCACCACCAATCCTGCTTTTCTGAGGAATCTCCACACTGATTTCCATAGTGGTTGTGCCAGTCTGCGCTCCCACCAACAGTGGCGAAGCGTTCCTTTTTCTCCACAACCCTGCCAGCATTTGTTCTTGGTCGACTTCTTGAGGAGAGCTGTTCTTCCTGGGCGAGGTGCGCAGCCACTCAGATTGCTTCAAGGCACCTGAGGCTGTGACCCTGCTTGTCTAGCGTGAAGGCACAGTGGGATACATTTATGTAGATGTGACTTTGTTCAGGTAAGCAGGCCTGCACGACCACAGCACTACGCAGGAATGTAGACACAAGACAGCAGCCCGTGTAAGAATCCTACAATAAAGACAGGCAGCTCTCACTCTGCCTCTCTGCTTTGCTCCCTGCTGCCTGATGTTGTTGCTGATGTCTTGCACATGGGTATCCCGCTTAGGGCATCCCAAGGCTGCCTTCCAGATGGTACCACAGGGCTATCTGCATAGCCCACCTGTGTCTCATGGCCTAGTGGCCCAGGACCTGGCCACCTGGGGCATGCCATACTCTGTGTATTGATGCTCTGTTGACCTCACTGGCTTGCAGATTTGAAAGCCACCACACACAGCCTGAAGGAAGCAGTGTGGCATGGGGGTAGACTATGAACAAAGACAAGGTCAGGGACCTGGCTTGTCTGTCAGATTCTTGGGTGTTTATGGCTGGGTAGGACTAGACCCATGACAGCATGCGTGTTATAGGTGTATGTGGGCTTTCTAGGTTTTTGGAGAAGGTACCACACCTAGCTAGCTTGCTGTGTCCTTTATACCAGATGACCAGCAGGAGCACAACATGGGACTGGACAGATGCAGAAGAAGGACAGATGCAGTGGAAGCTGCTTTCCAGGACTGAAAGAGGGCTGTTGTAAAGGTGCAAGCCTTATGAGTCACTGACCCTAACCTGCCATTTATCCCGAAGTGCGGATGATGATGGATGTGGCTGGGGCCTTTGGTCACAGTTGTAGAAGGGAGCTGAGAGCCGGCATGACCTGGCTGAGAAACAGAAGCATTGTGCACTTCTCTGTGTGCCTGTGAGGGCTCATGGGACACATAGGAGGGGGTAGGCCCGTGGGCAGCCCATCCCAGGAGTGGAGTGGCAAGATCCCCTATCTTGTGCATTGTGGGGCGTACCTTCCAAAGCAGGTCTTTCTTGCATAGCCTGTTGGTAGCTGATGAGGCAATGGTTTGGGAACCTATGATGTACAAGGCCCAGAGACTACAGGACAGGACCACTGGTCCCACTGCAGAATGGAAAGAGGGATCTCTGGCTGATGCAGGATATACTGATGGGTCTAGCCATGACCCAACTCCTCTGTGGGGAGCAACCACTGTCTAGCCCAGTGTGGAAGTGCTCTGGCTTGACGCTATACAGGTAGGCCAAGTAACAGGCTGAGCTGCAGGCAGTGTGACTGCTGGTGAGATGAAGAAGGACCTCTACATGAGTGCATGGACAGTTGGGCCATCATGAGCAGGCTGCCAGTTCAGACAGAGTGACAGAACCCTGTCCCTTGTGGGGTGCTGACCTGTGGTGAGACATATGGGAGTGTGGCCAACAGCCTGACCTTGTAGGGTATCATGGCTCAGGACATAAGCCCCACTCCCATGCTGCAGCCAGGAAATGACTTAGCAGATGCCTTGGCCAGGTGTCACGGTGGTTGACCACTAGGAATAGCATCTGACCAAAAATATTGACTGCCGCGTATGTGGTGCTGCTAGAAATAGCATCTGACCAGGGGCAAGGACCATAGACCTAGTCCTCCAGGTTGAAGCCCCTGCTCAGCATATGGCCCAGGCCTTAAGGGTTATGCACCAGGCTTGGTGTTGTTTATGGATGAAACTGTTCCAATGAAAAGAAGTGGTTTTGCAAAAGCACAGATATTTT
>NW_004524602.1:15737149-15742559 GCF_000260255.1 Octodon degus
AGCACAGATATTTTATTTGTTAATTACATCTCCTTGTGCCTTGTTACATATAGAATGTTACATTTACATACCTCCAACCCTCGAGGGGTGGGATATAGAGAACTACTCGGACTATTTCAAAGTTCAGGCACATCTAAAGGCATCTGAAGATCTGGCCTCACGTGTCCAGCCAGGTGTATGGGGGGCTACAGTTATGGAAACGTGACTTAGCACAGGTAGGCACATATGCACTGCTGATGGCACTATGCAGGAATGTAAATATGCGGTAACAACCTGTGTAAGAATTCTACAGTAAAGACAGGCAACTCTCATCATGGCCCTGTGCTGTGCTCCCTGCTGCCTGCTGTTGCTGCTGAAGTCTTGCATGCTTTAGCCTTGTGACCTCATCCTCAGAAATCTCTCTTGGGCCCCTGGAGCAGGCCACTGATGAGATGGAGGCTCAGTGCTGTTTTAATTTTCATCTATGAATGACCAGCAATGTGAGCTTTTTTTTTTCATATATTTATTTGCCTTTTTTTTTTTTTTTAATCTAAGAAGCATGTACTCATCTCAGATGTCCATGTTCTGATTGGGTCTTTGAATTTGGAAGGATTTGATATTTTTAAATTCTTTATATGCTCTGGATAGAAGTCCTCAGAAAAAGAAATTTTAAAACTGATATTTAAAGTGATCAAAGAAGATACAAATAAGTAGTTGAATGAATTAATCATTAAAATAACCAATGAGATCCAAGATGATCCAGAGGAACACCTGACTTATTTAAAAAAGACAATGCAAGAGGTGAAGCAGCATCAACAATACAGAGGTGGAGGTTCTGGAAATGAACAAAACATAAATCCTAGAAATAAAATCCTCAATTAGTCAAGTAAACACTCAACTGAAAGCTTCAGCAGTGGGTTAGATGATAAGAAGAAAGGATATCAGGACTTAAAGGCCAAGTGTTTGCACTAGGACACTCGGATGACAATAAAGATGAAAGAATTAAGAAATAATTAAAATATTATTCAATCCTTGGACAACTCTAAAAGAAGAAATTAAAGACTCACTGACCACAACATAGTTGAGAGAGTAACAGCTAATGACACCGAGAGCCTATTGACTGAAATTATAGCCTCAGTTTCCCCACATCTGGGGAATGAAATGAATACCATGTCCTGTAGGGGCAGCATTTAGATCATCAGTAGATATGAACAGCAAAAATCTCTCCATGGCAAATCATGTTCAAATTGTCAAAACACTCAGAATAAAAAAGACTATTAGAAGCAGTCAGAGAGAATCACGTATAATGGCAAACCCATCAGAATAACAGCAGATATTACAACAGAAACTTTT
Source organism: Octodon degus (assembly GCF_000260255.1). Classification (NCBI taxonomy): domain Eukaryota; kingdom Metazoa; phylum Chordata; class Mammalia; order Rodentia; family Octodontidae; genus Octodon; species Octodon degus. The sequence goes on from NW_004524602.1 coordinate 15,738,482, forward strand.
AAGAGCAAGAAGACTTGAAAAGAGGGGTTTCAAACCTGAGAGAAACTAGTTGCCAACTCAGGTTAGACAAATTATCCTTCAAAATCAAAGGAGAAATAAAAACTTCCAAGATAAGTACAAACTAAAGAAATTCATGACTACTAAACCAGCAGTTCAGAAATTACTCAAGGGAACCCTAAATACAGAGGAAAAACATTCACAACCACAAGACCAAGGGAAAGAAAAAATGTCATCGAGAGAGTATATGCAAGAATGAAGATTAGAATTGAATCAAATGCTAGAAACACAACAAAATGACAAAATCAATACATGCCTTTCAATAAAAACACACGCTGTAAATGGTTTTAATGCTCCATTGTTTTCTGTTCATATCTACTGATGATCTAAAAAACAAACAAAGGAGGGACTGGTGAGATAGCTCAGTGGATTAAAGCACCTGCTTGGACAAGCGCAGGGACTGCCATTTGATTCCTGGCACCACATGCTGCACCAGCCCCGCCCCCAGGGCGGGCTGAGCCAGCCAGAGTCTCAGCATAGTGGCACACACCTATAATCCCAGGGCTGGGGAGGTTGAAAGCAGGAGGATCACCGAGTCCAAGCTGGGTATTGAGACCCTGTAACAGCCAAATACCTTTAAAAAGCAAGCAAACAAACAGAAAACCCACCAAGAATCAACTATGAGTTGCCTGCAAGAAACACACTTCACATGCAAAGACATACAGAGACTAAAAGTGAAATAGTGTAAGATAATACTCCAAGCAGCTGAAGAACAAAAGCAAACAGGACTAGCTCTCTCTATATCTGACAAAGTAGATTTCAAACTAATATTATAAAAGACAAGTAAGGCCACTATGCCTTGATAAAGGAAATAACAAAGAAAAAAAAAAAACCCAGTTATATATATACTCAACATCAGTGTACCAAATCTGTTGAGGTCAAATTTATTATAAAAAAAACCCTGATGATACAATGGGTTTGTAATGGCTGACTTCAGCATCACACTGGCCCAAATAGCTCAACCAAACCAAAATATTCAACAAAGAAAGATCAGAGTTAAACTTTACTTAATATCAGATGGACTTAACAAAAATCTACAGAGCATTCCAGCCAACAACAACCCAATGCACATCTATTTTATTTTATTCTTTTATTTTTTATGTATTTAGTACAGGGTCTACAGGGTCTCACTACACAGATCAGACTTGTAGTGATCCTCCTGTTTTCAGTCTCCCAAGCTCTGAGATTACAGGTGTGTACTACCATGCCCAATCTCAGTTGCCATCTCAGCGTGCCTCGGAGGTGGGGCTGGTACAGCACAGTGGGGATCAAACCCAGGCCCCTGTTCCTATCTAAGCAAGTGCTTTAATCTGCTGAGCTATCTGGCCAGCCCACACATCCTTTTTAGTAATGCAAAGAATGTTCTTTTTTTTTTTTTTGGTGGAACTGGGGTTTGAACTCAGGCCCTTGCACTTGCCAGGGAAGCACTTATTCTACTGAGCCATCTCCCCATCCCAAGAATGTTCTTTAAAACAGAACATAGTTTATGTTAATAAAAACAATTATTAATAAATACAAAAAATGCGTGCACTCTATCAAATTATTATGAAACGTAAAAATTAGAATCAACAGCAAAAGGAGCCATAGAAATTGAAACATGGAAATTAGCAACACTTTTGAACAGTGAATCAATAAAGAAATCAAGAGAGAAATATGAAAATTCCTAGAAACAAATGATAATTGAAATATATCAAATTCTGTGGAAAACGTGTGAAAGAAATTGAGGCAAATATATAGCTATGGTTGCTTATATTAGAACAAGGGCAATGCCAAACAACCACAAGACCACAAGGTCCTAGAAAACTAAACAGAAACCAAACTCAAATGTGAAATTGAAGGAAAGAAACAATGTAGGTCAAACTGGAAGTTAATGAAATAGAGACTAAAAAACAATATAAAGAATGAATCTGAGACAGTCGGGGAACTTGGCAGCCCTAGCCCTACCCCCAGCCTTCCCACTGGAGTTTTCTGAGTCCTGAGGTCCCTGCTTGCACTGAAGACTTCCAGAGAAACCAGCCTTCCGCTGGAATTTGCTGAGTCGATGGCCTCGCCATGCCTTGAAGATCACCAGGGAGTCCTGACTACCAAGACGACCTGCAGGAGCCTTTCAGAGCATTGCCCATGCCAATCCACCATCAAGATGTTTACACATCATCTGCCTGCATTCCTCATCATCAGATCCTTCTGGAACTGCATCTTGCTTCTCTCTCCTTAATGAGGTAGAAACCACACGGACCCTACACGGCAGGAGCTTTGGCGAGCTGACCCTGCCCTCCCACACCCTGGAAAGCCATGCTGACTTGCTCCCCACTCATCTAGCCTTATTGCCTAAAATGACAAAAGGAAAGAACAAAAGGCCATCTCAGACCTCCAGCCCACCCAAAACAAGTCCAGAAGACAGGTCATAGAAGAACTTGGGAGTCACACACCTGAAATTTCTGAGATGATAGCAACAGAAGTAAAGAAACAACTCCATCAGGCTAAGGAGGAAATCATATCAGAAATAATTTCTCAGATAAAAAAGGAAATGACAATAATCATGAAAGAATTGGTGAGTACATCTAAGGAAGACACAGGTAAAAAATAGAAGGAAATAAGAAAATGATGAAACCATTGAATGAACAATACAGGAAGGAACTAGAATACATGAAAGATTCATGCAGATATTTAGGACATTAAGAATTCCATTGAAAGCTGGCAAAACTGCTCCAGTGAAGCAGAAGATAGAATTTCAGACCTTGAAGATAGCACGGCAGCTAGTGAACGTGAAAGGAAACATGTCTTAAAAAATAACAAGAAACCAGGAAAAGACAATACAACAGCTGCAAGATGATATAAAGAAAAATAATATAAGATGAATAGATATCAATAAAACAGATGGAAATAATACAAAAGACATAAAAGGAGTGTTTGCAGATGTATAGCAGAAAATTTCCTGAGCATGGGAAAAGAATCTGATATACAGATAGCTGAAACATATGGAACTCCAGCTAGTAATAATAAAAATAAATCATCACCCAGACACAAAATATTCAAGATCCTAGAAACTGAACAAAAGAACAGAATAGTAAAAGCTATTAGAAGAAACAGATCACCTACACTGGAAAGCCCATCAGAATCACAGTGGATTTCTCAACACAGATGATCAAGTCAAGAAAAGATTGGAGTGAGATATTTGAGGTCCTGAAAGAAAACAACTTTCAACCCAGATTGATGTATCTTGCCAAACTGTCTATCAAATTTAATGGAGAGATTAGATACTGCAATGACAACAACTGAAGAAATTAATGACAACCGAACCAACCCTACAAAGAATACTGACAGACAGATATATTAGAGACAAAGATGGCCACAAGTTCAACAACAACAGAACAACCAAGAAGAGCAAGCAATTAAACAAAGGAGAAAAGTAGGGATGCTATAGCGGGAAAGAGCATGAAAATGAGCAAAGAAATAATAGAACTAAACTGAACTTGTGAAAAAATGGACTTAGTAGACCTTTACAGAGTGTTCCGCCCAACAGCATCAAAATACACATTTTTCTTAGTTGCACATGGAATGTCCTCCAAAACAGATCATGCGCTAGCATATAGAACATGCTTAAGTAAATTCAAAGAAATCAAAATGATTCCATCCATATTATCTGACTATAGTGTGATGAAACTAGAAATTATTGACAAACAGTAAAAACTATATAAATACATGGAAACTGAATAATATCTTCCTGAACAATCCATGGGTCATGGATGAAATTAACGAAGAAATTAAGCAATATTTACAATCTAACAAAAATGCAGACACAACTTACTGGAACTGTGGGATGCAATAAAAGCTGTCCTAAGAGGGAAATTTATACCGATAAATTCTAACATCAGGAAAACAGAATGAGACCAAATAAGGAATCTTATGCTGCATCTCAAAGACCTGAAAAAAGCAAAGCAAGGAAATGACAACAATCATGAAAGAATTGTTCGATACATCTAAGGAAGACACAGATAAAAAATAGAAGAAAATGATGGAA
>NW_004524602.1:15743504-15757578 GCF_000260255.1 Octodon degus
AAGACAAGGATGCCCACTGTCACCACTTCTGTTCAATATAGTTCTGGAAACATTAGCCAGGGCAATTAGACAAGAGAAAGAAAAAGAATAATATTGGAAAGGAAGAAGTGAAATCATCATTATTTGCAGATGACATGATACTGTACATAGTAGGCCCCAAAAACTCCAGTAAGAGACTTGCAGATTCAATAATTAAATTCAGTAACATAGCAGGATAGAATGTTAACACTCAAAATATCAATACCATTTCTATACACAAACAACAAACACGCTGAGATAGAAATTATGGTCACCAGGCTTTTCACAATAACACCCCTCAAAATGGAATACTTAGGAATCAATGTCACAAAAGAAGTAAAAGATTTATACAGTGAAAATCACAGTACTCTGAAAGAAGAGATCAAAGAGGATTTCAGAAAATGGAAAGATAGTTCTTGCTCCTGGGTAAGAAGAACCAATATTGTGAAAATGGCCATACTCTCAAAATTCTTATAAGATTCAGTGTAATCCTGATTAAAATAGCATTAATATACCTCACAGATAGAGAGAAAACATTATTAAAATGCATCTGGAACATGAAGAGACCTAGAATAGCAAAAGCAATCCTGAGCAACAGAGGAAAGGTGGGAGGCATCATAATCTTGAATTGAAATTAAACTACAAAGCTACCATGATAAAATCAGCATGGTGCTGGCATAAAAACAGATCTGAGGATCAATGGAACAGATTAGAACATGGAGACACAACTACAGGCACACTCAGCCACCTTATCTTTGACAAAGGAGCTAAAAATGTTTATTGGAAGTAAGAGAGTCTCTTTAATAAATGGTGCTGGAAATACTGGGTTTCCACAAGTCAAAGGCTTAAAATAGACCTGTTCCTAGCACCATGCACAAAACTACAGTCAATATGGGTCAAAGATTTAAATAATAAAACTGAAACACTAAATATTCTGGAAGAGAAAGTAGGTAGAAACCTTGAGGACATAGAGGTAGGTAAAGAGTTCATGAACAAAAATAGAACTGCACAGGAAATACTTTAAAGAATCAACAACTGGGATCTCATCTTGTTGAAGAGTTTCTGCATGTCAAAAGAAATTATCAAAAGAGTGAAAAGGAAATCCACAAGGCAGGAGACAATTATAGCAGACTGTCCATCAGAAAAAGGACTCCTATCTAGAACATGTAAAGAATTTTAAAAATCAGGCTTCCAAGATTGAAAGACCCAACCCAAAAATGGGCATCTGAGATGAATATGCACTTCACAAATGAAGAAATACAACTGGCTAATAAATACATGAAAAAGTGCTCAACATCATTGGTCGTTCAAGAGACGCAAATTAAAACAATGCTGAGATTCCACCTCACCCCAGTAAGAATGGCTGTCATCAGGAACTCAGCCAGTTATAAATACTGGAGAAGCTGTGGGGCAAAGGAACCCTTCTCCACTTTTGGTGGGAGTGCAGACTGGTACAAGCTTTATGGAAATCAGTGTGGAGATTCCTCTAAAAGCTGGGACTGCAGGTCCCATTCAAGCCAGCTATTCCCCTCCTAGATATTTTTCCAAAAGAACTGAAATCATCCTACTGTAGTGATACGTATGCATCCATGTTTGTAGCAGCACAGTTTGTCATAGCTAAATCTTGGAGACAACCCAAGTGCCCATCGACTGAGGAATGAATAAAAAAGATATGCTATTTTGCACAATGGAGTATTATTCAGCTCTAAAATAACATAAATTAGAGGCTTTTGAAGATAAACGGGCACAGCTAGAGACTGTATTGGTAAGTGAAATCAATGAGGTCACATGTGCAAACATCTTATAATCTCACTAGCGTGAGAACCTGAAAGAGTGATGAAGGTCTACAAGGTCCAGCAGACACTGTGAAGGGGAAAGAAACTGTTCAGTGGGAGGGAGAAACTGGGATGAGGGAAAGCACAGATGAAAGGAGGGAAAATATATTTGGGTATATATGCAGAATAGTCTGCATAACTGTACTGTCAGTTTTGCTGGTCTTTTGAAGGGAACAATTACTGCTTAAATTTTTTTTTTAACGCTAATGTTTCTTCCTCTTTTGAATTTCTTATAATTTCTTAGATATTGGTTTGTTTTGGTTTTTTTCTTTAAATGAGTCTTACACGTTTATATCTGGTAATTTGGACAACTGATTTGTTATTTTAGCATCTTGTAATACAGCAGCCATTGTTTTTTTTCATAGAGAAGTTAAGTTTTTTTTTTTTACATTTGATAATAATGCATGTCACGCACACGGCCTGTTTTTATGAAGGACGATGCATAGCAGGCGACACTGCTTTACGTCTCTTCGTCCTTCACTGTGGTCTGCTGTCGTCGGGAACCGGCTCCCACGCTTCCACACCTTTGGCCTGGTGTCCCCTCTTCTGAAGTCAGCTATGGAGGTAACTGGTCGGCAAAGAAGCACCCTTATTTAAATGGGTGTAGCTCTTGGTAGCTCAGCATTCCCCCTGCAGAAATCAACCGGTACTAAGCTGAAAACGAAAGCCTTTAACCCCAGAATGAAATTAAACAACATGATTTCTCCCGCAGGTACACAACTCCGCTTCCAAGGAAAAAGCCTTGCTCATCCCAGGAAGGACGTCTGTCATCACCCTTTAGTTATAGAAGTTCATGAGAGCTGTTTTTAGGAAATAAAACCAAGCCCCAGACGTGTTGCACTATGGGGAGGCACAAGCCGCTCCACAGGCAGGCTGTCTCTCTGTGTCCTAAGGCCACGTGCACAGACACTTCCGATTCCAGAACCCGCAGCTCGAGTAAAACGGGAGAGGGCGGTCCCAGGGCTTAACTCACAGGGCAATTTTTTCATTGAGAATATCTTACCTATCACAATGAGCAGGTTACACCCCGTCTACCGATCTCCCTCTGTCCACGGCTGGCATCATTTCTTTCCAGAGGGGGAATGTTGCTTTTTCAATGTCGACTTTCTTAGTCACAGCCAAGGCCAACCCGTCAGTGTGAACTATGTTTGTTGCTGGTGTCTGACACAGATCATGGAGCCCGCTGCTGTCTGGTCAATGGCTTCTCCAGCTGAGGGTCCAGCCACTGAGCCAGGAATACAGCGGGCCAATTCCTAGGCTTTAATTTCTTTCTTTTTTTTTTTTTTTTCAGAACTGGGGATTGAACTCAGGCCCTTGCGCTTGCCAGGGAAGCGCTTATTCCACTGAGGCATCTCCCCGGCCCCTCTAGGCTTTAATTTCAACCTCCTCGTGACATTCTTAATGACCCCTCAACTCTCTGCTGAGTCCTGATCCTTTACTGCAAGGCATCTGATCCACTTCCGCTCCGTGGAGCTAGTAATAATAATAATAATAATGATAATAACCACCACTAACACCACTTAATGGTTGCTATGTGCCAGGCACTATGTGAAGGCATTTCACACCTAGCATTACCATACAATAGCCAAGACTGACTTGCATGCTACTTTTCAGGAATTGTTTGGGAAATTTTCCAAATTTAGTCCTAATTTGGGCCCTAGGAGAGAGGTACAAATTTTATTTTGAGGATGAGGAAACTCAGCATGAGTGGTTATATAATGTATCTAAGCACACACCTCAGAGGGGAGGCACTGAGATCTAAATGCAGGCTGACCAGCTGTAGCCCCTGCTGTCTACACACACACTGCCAGGGAAGAGCAACCCCAGACCACTCAGTCCCAGCTCCCTCTCAAGAGGGGCCTCAGGGGAGCTTCTGAGACTCAGGTCACCTTCCCAGAGAACACGATTGCTGCCTTATGCTTTAAAGGACCAGGAGGAATAAGCCAGGGAAGAAAGCAAAGGAAAGGCATTCCTAACACAGTATATGAGTCTCTTTACCTTTGCTGGCAGAAAATACCCAAGACGCACAACGTGCAGGAGGAGAGGCTCATGGCATTAATGGGTTCAGTCTATACTGCGCTGGCTGTCAGCAGAAAGGGCATGGCGGAGGGCCGTGGAGGAGGAAAGGTGCGCGACCCATGGCAGCCAGAAAACAGCAAGAAGGAGAGCTGCTCTGGGTCGTACCACAGTGGCCTGGCTCTACCCTGGCCCCACCTGCTCAGCATGTTAAGCAAGGCCCTCATTGGTAGACCAACCCCAGCCACGTGACCCGGCGCCTTCCTAACACGTGAGACTCTGGGGAGACCCTTAGATCTGAACAGTAACACATGGAGGATGATGCAGACACGGACAGGTGGGGGACAGGGCAGAGTGAGCACAGAACCGTCCATCTGGGAGACCCGGCAGCACTATGTAGTGAGAACGAAGGAGGTGGAGCATAAGGAGCCCCGGAGTTGTCCACTGCACACCTGATTGTTCATCTAAAGGGGGAGTGACCTCTTGTAACCTCTGTGTAAATGACTGACGCCACATCTGAGGCACAAGAGGGGCTCAAAAGGGATGTGGTTTGGTTTTGTTTAGATTTTGAGTGGGTCAGATTTACAATTCAGGCTTTAGAATGAGTAATTTTCCCCTAGTATCTCACAAACTAACATAACATTCCACCACATTCTCATGAAAGCCTGTACCACTTCATCACTTTGTCAAGGTCTTTTCTGCTATATTAGAGTAGTGGTCTCAGTGACTCATTAGATAGTGGCCCACTGAAGAAGAGTTTGAAAGGACCTGGGTTCGGGCAATGATTGGAAACAGAAGTAACAACCCTTCCACAGATTCTTTAAGAGAAGAAAAGAGGAGTGTACCCAGGGTGACATAGGCTAGCAGTGCCATAAGTCATGACTTAAATCCTAATTCTTTCCATTATTTAATGCCGCCAACTTATTTTATGTAAAAGTGCTCTTTTAAAACTTGACGTTTAATGGTCTGTCAGCCAAGGATGGCGAAATAATGCTGAGATAGCAAATAAGCCTCAGCAAAGTTGACGGTTCGTCCTGATCCACCACTAGCTTGTTAGGCCATTTAATTGTTTTGAATCTAACTTTCTTGTTCGTTGAGGCAGTGACTTTGGTTCTGTGGTGTTCTGCTATTTTCTGCGGTTGCTTCCCTTCATCTAGCAATCTCTCCCGAGTATCCCTGCCCTAGTACTTCTCTTCACATCAACCTAGAACATTGTTTTTCATTTTGTAACTAAATTTCTCAGACCCTAAACCCACAGCCACTACGACATGGTATCATGAGAAGTGTCCCTCCAATTCTCAGCTATGTGACCTGAGTCTAATCACTTAACCTCCCCAAGGTTAAGACATCAATCGTTGACCTGGGACTGCGAGGTTGGCAAGAGGAACCTGAGTTTAGCCCCTCCCTTCCTCCTCCTTTCCTCTGAGACTGCGTGGCACAGCTGGTGAGAGAACTCTGAGATCCACCTTCCACCCTCCACTGGTGGGATTCAGGAACCAGAGACCTGCAGGAATACCAGCCACATGGTAGGACCCTGGCTAAGGCCCGCAGGATGGCCAGGTGGAACCAGAGCTGTGGACATGTGTCAAGCAGCAGTAAGAGTATGAGCCAACAGGTGGTAAGTTAGGAGAGCCAGTGTTGTAGTTGGGGATAAGGACACAAGGCAGGGGTGTGTGGCAGGGTAGAGCCGTCCCCTTCCCTTATGTTTTCTCCTTTTCTAAATTATTGGGGAGAACTTCAGCCACAGAAAATTAATCCCATTCCTCCAATTTCAGAGAGAAAGATCAGACCCAAATTCTGCAAAAATCTACTTGCAGTCTTGGCCAGAGTATGTATTCCGGGATTCAACTTGGAGCTATCATAGAACTATAACACTAGATGAGTTTCATTTCTTTCATTTTTCTCTGTCTGATTGTTTCTCCTCTTGGTACTTGGTTGGATTAGTAAGGGTTTTTGTTTTTTTTTTTTTTTTGGTTTTTGTTTTGTTTTTTTCTCTTTGTTGTTGTTTTGTGTTCCCTTTCTTGTTCTCTTTCTGTTCTGCTTTGTTTTTCTACCTGATTGCATTGTTTTTCACTGTTTTTTCCTCCTTTCTTTTCCTTTTCCCTTTGTTCTTCTTCCCTCACTCATGATTTAGATCTCTAATCCTTTTTGTTTTATTTTACTTACCCTCTTCTTCTCCTTAGTCAACTATCTTGCCTGACTCTATTGTATTTTCATATGAGTAAACACTGTCTGTTCTCTTTTTAGTTCACTCAAAGCTCTTGGGCCTTTTCCTCCAGTCCTTCCCTCCTGTGTCCTATAATTACCTGAGATCTGGATAATCTAGTGTCCTCCAGGCTTGTCCCTACTACATTTGACCCTATTCGTCTTCCCATCCTACCCTTTGTACTCTGTTTTGTTGTCAACACAGAAAACAAAGTAAAATTACAAAATACAAAATGTCAAGACAAGGAAAAAAACTGCAATCCCAGTTGCCCAGCCCACCCAGGACAAGTCCAGCACACAAGGAGAGGAACAACAACTGGAGCTCTCTGAAATGACAGAAGCAGAGGTAAAGAGGCAAATAGAAGGAACCATAAAAAACCAATCTCTAAGGTGCAAAAAGAAATGAAAGCCAAAAGATATAGAGCAGATACAAAAAACAAATAGAGGCGCTCAGGAAAATGATTGAAATCATGAATGCCAAATATAGAAAAGAAATGGAATAAATAAAACAGATCCAAACAGAAGTCTAGGTAATTAAGAATTCCACTGAAAATATATGTAACAGACTGAATGCAGGCAAAGGTAGAATATTGTACCTAGAAGAACCCCACTAGAGACCAGGAAAAGAAAGATGTCTTAAAAATTGCAAGAGACCAGGAAAAAATATCTAACAGCTACCGGATGAAGCAAAGAAGAGCAACATAAGACCGACTGGATCAGTGAACAAGCTGGAGGGAGGGTGAAAGCCATGAAGAACCTCGTCACTGAAATAATTGCAGAAAACTTCCCAAACATGATAAAGAACTTGACACCCAGATAAATGAAGCACATACAACTCCAAAGAGCCATAACCACAACAGACCCACACCAAGACATATAATAATCAAGATTCCAGAAGCTCAGCACAAGAACAAAATGTTAGAACATCTAAACAAAAGAAAGATATCAGCTATAAAGGAGAACCTATCAGAATCACAGCAGACTTCTCAGTACAAACTCTCAAATCAAAGACATCTTAGAATAGGGTATTTTAAGTACTAAAGGAAAAACAATCTTTAGCCCAGATTGATGTGTGTCACAAAGCTACCTTTCGAAATTGGTGAAGAACTAAGATACTAGGGCTGGGGAGATAACTCAGTAGAATAAGCGCTTCACTGGCAAGCGCAAGGGTCTGAGTTCAATCCCCGGTTCTTCCAAAAAAAAAAAAAGAAAAGAAAGAAGATACTTCCATGACAAATAACAACTGAAGAAATTTATAAGCATCAAACCAGCTCTACAGAATGCTCTGAAAGACATATTAAAAAAATAATGGCCATGCCAGTTCCACCCCTGGGGCACACTGAAAGGGTGATTGAGGCTGGACATGGTGGTGCATGGCTGTAATCCCAGCTCTTGGGAGGCTGAACATAGGTGGATCACTACGAGTCCGATCTACATAGTGAGACCCTGTAGACCCTGTTCAAAAAAACCCCAAAGAAAATGAAGACTATAAGCACATGAACACTAACAGAAAGAAGCTGCCAAGCAGGGAAAACAATTAAACAGAAGAAAAAGATGGAGAACAAACAACAGTAAAGCAACACGGTAAAGAAAAGCCAACACATACCAGTTATAGCCATCAACGTAAATAGTCTCAACTCATCAGAAGAAACAGACTCACAGAGTGAATCAAGAAGCAAAATCCAACAACATGCTGCACTCAACAAACATTTAACACAAGAAGAAATACATAGACTAAAAGCCAAAGGATAGAAACCAATTCTCCACACCACAGGAACCCACAAAAAGCAGAGGCAGCTATTCTATTTAGAGACAATGCAAGCTTTAAGCCAAAACTGATCAAAAGAGGCAAGGTTGCTACATACTTTTTCAGAAATCTCCAATAAGAAGAGATAGCAATCAAATATTTATGCACTAAGCACAGGTCCACTCATCTACATAAAACAAATATTAACAAACATGAAAAATCAAATAAGCACTAACACAATTGTAGTGCAGGACCTCAGTACTACACTTTCACCAATAGATAGCTCAATTGGACAGAAAATTCAACCCAGAAATATTAGAATTAAACCAGGCCTGTGAACAAATGGACTTGGTGTTTTTCTACAGAGTCTTCCACCCCAAAACCTCAGAAATACACATATTTCTCAGTGGTAAATGGGACTTTCTCCAAAACAGATCACACATTAGCCAACAAAACATGTTCAAGCAGATGGAGAGGAGTTGAAATCATTCCATACAAATCATCTGACCATACCTCAATGAAACTGGAAATCAATGATGAAGTAAATAAAAAAATTATGTTAACACATGGAAATTAAATAGCAACCTTCGAAACTACCAATGGGTCACAGAGGAAGTTAAAGGCAAAATTAATCAGCATATACAACTAAATGCTAATGCCGATAAAATAGACCAAAACTTGTGGGGTGCAATGAAAGCAGTCTCATGAGGGAAATTTATAGTGATGAACTCACACTTCAGGCAAACAGAAGGAGCTCAATTTCAAAACCTGATTTTGAACTTCAAACTTCTAGAAAAAGAAGAACAAATCAAACCCAAGGCTCGTATGCAGAAGGAATTATAAAGATAAGAGCAGAAATTTTTTTTAGTAATTTTATTAAGAAACAAATAGCAATGAGTTTCAAAACTGACTATTAGCACAGTTTCAATAATTAATACATTGCATATTGTTGTCTTTGTAGTGGTTATTCATAGTACAAGATGCAGATGTGATATCCTGTCCACAAACACTATTAGAACAAATCTTTCTATTCATTGAATTAAGAGAAAGTAGCTCTATATCTATCCTAACTATTTTGAATATACAGATACAAAATGGTCCTTCATTTGTGTCCCCCTTTTTGTTTAGTTTTGTCAGAGACGGGTATTCTATTGCCATTTAAATATTGTAGGTTTGTGAATTCAGCAAAATATTCCAATATAGTCCAGTAGTCCATGATAGTAGTGGGTAATCCATAGGACTGGCAATGTCAGAAGTTGTTGACTTGAGCATTTTACAGCTCAGCATATTCATATGGCTTTACTTCTTATACTTTGTTTTCATACTTTTCTGCTGGATAGTTAAGACCAAGATAAAGCAAGGCCTATATAACAAGAAATGTAACTTTTGTATCTGACAAGGTCAATCAAATCCCCTCAGGATTTATCCTGAAACTCTGTACTGCAGTTTGTAGATCCTTTGTCAGTGTCAGCCATGTGGATGAGTCACGGCCATTGCTTGACCAATTTGAAGAGCAGAAATTAATGCAATAGAAACTAAATGATATAAAGAATCAATGCATTGAAAAGTTGGTTCTTTGAAAGAATAAAATTGATACACTATTAGCCAACCTCATCAAAAAGAGGAAAGAAAAACACAAATTCAAGCAATTAGAAATGGAAAGGGGGAAATCAAGTAGATCCCACAGAAGCCCAGGAGATCACTAACACCTACTATAAGAACCTACATTCTAATAAGATGGTAAACACAGAAGAAATGGACAGATTCCTAGACACAATTGAGTTGCCAAAACTAAATCAGGAAAATAAAAATTCTGAATAACTGGATATCAGTCAATGAAATTGAAAATACAATTAGAAGTTTATCAGCAGGGGATGGGGAGGTAACTCGGTGGCATAAGTACCTGCACAGCAAGCACAAAGTCCCAAGTTCAATCCCCGATATGCATGCTGTGCTGACCCTGGAACCAGGCATGGTGGTGCATGCCTATCATCCCAGCACTAAGGAGGCTGAGACAGGAGAATCACTGAGTCTGAACTGTGTAACAAGACACTGTATCTCTCTCTCTCTCTCTCTCTCTCTCTCTCTCTCTCTCTCTCTCTCTCTCACACGCACACGCACACGCACACGCACACACACACAGAGAAGAAAGGCCCAGAAGAGAAAGCGATTGTTGGTGTGGTGCTGGATAATGGAGCCTACAATGCTAAAATCAGTTACAGTCAAGAAAATGTCTCAGTTATTCCAAATTGTCAGTTCAGGTCAAAAACAGCACATCTTAAAACATTTACTGCTAACCAGGTAGATGAAATAAAAGACCCTGCAGGACTCTTTTACATCCTTCCTTCTCAAAAGGGCTACCTGGTCAATTGGAATGTTCAACAACAAGTTTGGGATTACTTTTCTGGAAAACAAATATATCAGGTTGATTTTTTTAGATACTAGTATTATTATCACAGAAGCATGTTTTAACTTCACTTCAATTCAATGGCAGAAGTGTTTTTTTGTTTTTTTGTTTTTTTTTTCTCGGAATGCCTTCAAGGCATGACTGGCTGTATTGTGTTGTGGGGATCGAACCCAAGCAACCTGAGCCTGACTGTTTTTTGTTGAAGCAGCCACTTAAAGAACTGAGCTACCGGGCAGGCCCCCTTCACTTCAATTCAAGAATCAATGAATGAAATTCTATTTGCAGACTACTAGGTCCAAGCAGTACTAAGAGTCAATGTCGGGGCGCTCTGTGCACACAGGTATTTCCGAGATGATCCTTCTGAACTGTGCTGTATTATTGTAGACAGTGGATATTCTTTTGCACATATAGTTCCTAACTGTAGAAGTAAAAAGAAAAAAGAAGCATTTGGATAAACGTGGGAGGAAAATTCTTAACCAATCATCTGAAGGAGCTCATCCCATACAGGCAACTACATGTGATGGATGAAGCACACGCTATTAATTGAGGGAAAGAAGATATGTGCTATGTGTCTCAGGATTTTTAGAGACATGGACATTGCAAAGTTAAAAGGAGAAGACAATACAGTGATGGTAGACTATGTTTTGCCTGACTTCTGTACAATTAAAAAGGGCTTTTGCAAGCCAAGGGAAGAGATGGTCTTGAGTGGAAAATACAAGTCTGGGGAACAAATTCTGTGCTTGGCCAATGAGAGATTCGCTGTTCCAGAAATTCTCTTTAGTCCTTCCGACCCTGGCATTCAGGAGATGGTGGTTACAGAAGCCATTGTCTATTCCACTCAAAACTTACCTGAAGAAATGCAGCCACATTTTTTAAAGAACATCATTTTGACTGGTGGAAGCTCCCTTTTCCCAGGATGTAGCTATCAGTTCTGCTCCAAAGTTTGATCTCCAACTCCAATAGATTATGATGTTTCCATTGTGCTTCCAGAGAACTCTATGACTTATGCCTGGGAAGGTGGAAGGTTGATATCAGAGAGTGGTGACTACTTCGAAGATATGGTGGTCACGAGAGAGGACTATGAAGAAAGTGGGCATGGTGTCTGCGAAGAGGAATTTGATCTTTAAGAAGGTTTCCTGAATACAAGTCTTGATTGTTATAAAGTGTGTGTGTGTGTGTGTGTGTGTGTGTGTGTGTGTAACCAGGGATTGAACTGAGGCCCTTGCACTTGGCAGGCAAGTGCTTATTCTACTGAGCTATCTCCCCTGCCCCCAGTCTTGATTGTTGTAACTGAAAAGTGTAATTTCAGTCTATTTTTTAAAGAATCTTAGGGACCCGCACTACACTTCTGTCTAAGATAAAGTCTTGAACTCATGTAAATAGCTTGACCCGTAGCTGATGCTTCACAGGCTTCCTGGAGTGTTATTATAGCAAACCATAACTCAACTCAGATTTTCATTTAGGAGCTGTACTGGTGTAACAGTGACTGTGCTATTTTTGAGAGTAGACATTTGTTTTTAATTAGAAGTTGAAAATGAATGTTGTTTAATTCTTGTTTTGTGGTACCAGTGTCGCACTCGGGATCTTGTACTTGCCAGGCAGGCGCTCGTGCTGCTGAGCTCCACCCCCAGCCCTACTGTAGTTTGTCATACCTGAAGGCACGAATTTAACTCTCTCAATGGTCAGTTGCCTGTAGAAAGTAGTGGGGTTTTTTCCCCCGGAATTTAAGGAAAGGGCCAAAAGGTGTTCAGGGTCTCACTACTAGATTAGACTTGTAGTGATTCTCCTGTTTACAGCCTCCCAAGTGCTGGGATTACAGGTGCCCACCACCATGCCCAGTCTCAGTTACTGTGTCCTGGGGGCAGGGCCAGCATTGCAGGCCCCAGGATCGAATCCCTAACCCCTGCATCTGTCTAAGCAGGCGCTTTAATCCACTGAGCTATTTGGAGGCTCTTTAGAAAGTAGTTTTGACACTTTGACTAATAGTTGGCCAAAGTGTTTATAGGCTTAAATATTTTTCTGTCTCTTAGAACTGAGTATTTTATTTAAAAGTGTCAATCTTGCCAGGCATGGTGGCACATTTATAATCCCAGTGCTCAGAAGGCTGAGGCAGGAGGATTGATACAAATTGAGGCCAGCCTGGATACTACTTAATGTCTCAAAAAAAATGTAAAAAGGAAAAAGAATAAGGAAAAAGATGTCATCCTTAATGTACAATAAAGTTGGAAAAATGAAAAAAAAAAAAGCAAAGAAAAACCGAGCCCTGATAAATTTACTATTGAATTCTATAAGAAATTTAGACAAGAACTAATGTCAATAATATTGAAACTCTTTAAAGAAATTGAAAGGGAAATAGTACTTCCAAAATTATTCCTGGAAGCAAGTATTACCTTGATTCAAAAGGCAGAGAATCACCCAATCAAGAAAGAGAACTACCGGCCAATCTCCCTAATGAACATAGATGCAAAGATCCCCAGTAAGATGCTGGCAAACAGAATGCCACAAATCATCGAGAGGGTCATACACCATGACTAAGTAAGAGTCATCCCAGGGCTGCAGGGATGGTTCAACATATGCAAATCAATAAATGTAATCCAACCTATTAATAGAACCAAAGATGGAAATATGATAATCTTATTAGATTCAGAAAAAGCATTTCACAAAGTGCAACACCCATTCATAATTAAAAACCCTACAGAAAATTGCAATAGATGGTCTTTACCTCAATCTTATAAAAGACGTCTATGACAAACCAATAGCTAACAGCATGTTAAGTGGTCTAAAGGTGAAAACTTTCACTCTAAAAATCGGGAAAAAGACAAGGATATCTATTATTACCACTCCTATTCAGTACAGTTCTGGTAACATTAGACAAGAAAAAGAAGAAAGATGAATAAAGACAGGAAGGGAAGAAGTTAAACTATCATTATTTGCAGATGACATGATAGTCCTCTTAGAAGACCCCAAAAACTTCATCAAAAAACTTGTGGATTTAACATCCAAATTCAGTAGTGTAGTGCGGTACAAAATCAATGCTCACAAATCAGTAGCATTTCTGTATGCAAGCAACAGACTCACAGAGAGAAATTAGACAAAGCACACCCTTTACAATGGCAACTGAAGTGCTGAAACACTTAAACATCAATGTAACATGAAAGTGATTGAGTGGGTACCATATCTTTTTTATCCATTCCTCAGTTGATGGGCATTTGGTATCTTGTACCCTGAGCAGCTACTTTGAAACTAACAACATGTGATGCATTATTTGCTGTTATTCTTTTTTTTTTTCTCCTGCGGAACCAGGGATTGAACTCAGGCCCTTGCGCTTGCCAGGGAAGCGCACATTCCACTGAGCCATCTCCCCGGCCCCTATTGGTTGTTATTCTTCTATTATTTTGTTCTTACCTTTTTTTCCATAAAATTAAGAAGTTCTTTTATCAGGAGTTTCCTCCACTTTAATCTTTATATTATTGGGTTTGGAGGAGTTACAAATTTTGGATACATCGTTTTGCCTTGATATCTTATTATCCTTTTGTTTTTGTATTCAAGTTTGCAGGTTACTTGGGATGGGAACCTCTGCCACCACTGTGAGGAGGTCATTTAGTAAGTGATTTTATTTTTTATTTTTTAAGTGATTTTTTAAAATGTATTTGGTACAGGGTCTCACTGCACAGCTTGGACTCATAGCCATCCTGTTTTCAGCCTTCCCAATGCTGAGATTATAGGTGTGCGGCACCACGCCTGGTCTCGGTGGCCGGCTCAGCGCACCTGGGGGCAGGGCCGGCACCGCCTGTAGGGTGGGGATTGAACCCCTGTCCCTGATCTTGCCTAAGCAGGTGCTCAGTC
>NW_004524602.1:15757708-15766685 GCF_000260255.1 Octodon degus
AAAAACAAAAACAAACTATGTCTTGATAATATGCATACACAAGAAACAAGGAGGAAAGGAAATTTGAGAGGATATGAGTCTAAAAAAATTTTAAAAAAGGAAGGATAGGAATGGAAATGGAAAGAGAAAACACAGAAAAATTGGAAACAATTAATGGACTCGGAGAAAAAAAGTTTCTGGGTTTTTTTGTTTTGTTTTGTTTTGTTTTGTTTTGTGGTACTGGGGATTGAACTCAGGACCTTGCACTTTTCAGGCAAGTGCTTATTCCACAAAGTGTCTATGTGTTTCTATGAAACAACACTCAGTGTGAGAGAACATGAGAAAACGAAGACAAGCAGAAGCATCAACAAACACTCGAGTGCACGTGTATACGAAGGCACACCCGAGACAAAGCAGATCCAATGTACTTCTCTGGGGGCTTATTGCTGCCAGAACAGCTATTTCCCCTAGAGTTTTATTGCTGGATGCCTCCTGATTCAATGAATGTGAATATATATAAAGTTCTGAGTTCTCCTCATGGTCGGAATGATCCCTGAGTCTTGCCCGGCTCCAGGCTGTGATCTTGGAATGCCGGCAGCCTTTCTCTTAGCCCCTGTGCCCTCTGGTGGAGCAGCTGTTCACCCACTAAAGATGGGGAGTACATTCCTCAGCGCCCCCACCCCTGCCACCCTGTCCCCATTGTCATCTCTCACGCAGCGTCTAGGACAGAGCTGAGCAGAGGGGTGCAGGTGGACTTCTGGTTCTGCTCGGCAGGCCTCACCTCATCCCTGGGACGTCTCCTGCTCTGTCCGGGGCCTGTTAGCTTCCCAGGAGCTTTCCTTAATAACCCCTCTCTGAGCTGCACTGCCCTGGGCTCCCGTCTCTGGTGCTGATGCCTCCCGACTCCCTCCTGCTTCCTGCCGCTGTCCTTTCTACGTGGTCTCCGTCTTCTGATGCCATGGCACCTGTGGCTTTTGACTGGCTCCTTCAACAGCCGCTGTCTCTCCTGGGCTCGGCCACCATAGTGAACCACGCATGGGTGGAATAATGATTTCTGCCACCTTATTTCCACTACCAAGCTACCTGGCACTTGCTGAATTCCTCTGGAGATCGGGCACCCATGTGCTTGCTCAGTGCTGTGCTACAGTTGTACACCATCTATGCCATTTTACGTTGTCTCCCCTTGCTATGTGTGCCGCACCAGCAGTTGAACCCGGGAGCCCCACACTGAGCTGTCATCCCGGCCGTTTACTTCTTTGAGACAGTCTTTCATCACCACGTTCTTCAGGCTGGGCTTGCACTTGTGATCTCGCTTCAGCTCTCAGAGTACCTGGACTATAGCAGTGCTCTACTATCCGTAGCGTCTCTCTTTTAATCTAAGTGTAATTTATATACTTTGAGCATACGAAACTTAATTGTACAATTTGATGACTTTTTTTTTTTTTTTTTTTTTTTTTTGAGACAGGGTCTCACCATGTAGTTCAGGCTGGCCTTGAACTCGCTTTGTAGCCCGGGCTGGCCTCAAACTCATGGCAGTCCTCCTGCCTCAGCCTCCCAGGTATAGGGATCACAGGCATGTACCCCACGCCTGGCAATTTGATGAATTTTCACAGCTGTGTAGTCAAGGCTCTGTTCAGATACAGAAATTGTCCACTAGGCCACAAGATTCTCTTGTGTCTTTTACAGGGGGGCCCAAAATCTTCCTAGAAGTGACCCCAGATCTGACTTCTTTGGACACACTTTCCATCTGCCTGTTGCTGAACTCCATGTGCACGGGACCACACAGATGCCTCTTAATCCAGCAGCAGTGGTGACTGGATTACTGGACAGGTGGATGGTCTGCAGCTGCGGGCCTAAGGAAAGCGGAGAATGGGTGCCCGGCACTAGGCAGCATCTGACGAGTGGAAAATGGTGGAGAAGGGGTGTGTGTGTGTGTGTGTGTGTGTGTGTGTGTGTGTGTACAGGGAGGATTGTTGGGAGTTACGACTCTTGCAGTACAGGCTGTGGCGTGTCATCCCTGGCACTTCAAATCAAGGACATTTCCCCATTCCTAATAGCTTTAAATAATTGCTGCAGAACAGGCGGATAAAGTAAGATAAATTTTGTATTTAGCATATGTGGAAATATTATGAATAGTTGCAGACTCCATTCTCTTTGATGCCCTTTGACAAGCTGATAATTTTTGCAAAGATGTACTTAAAATGCTGTTTCATGCAAAGCTCCAAATCTTCCTCTTGTTTAAAAAATACACGACATCATTAATTTGCAGTCCTGTATATTAATTTTGCTGAGAGCACCGTTTATTTCTCTTCCCTTCCGCTTTGTTTAAAGTCAGTTGTTGACAACTCTCCTGCGTGTCAAACCCTCATCGCTAATAATTGCTTAAGAACCCCTAACTTCTACAAATGTTGGCTCCAGCCCCAAACCCCATGCCAGCCCTGGAAGAAAAAAAAAACTAGAGGGAGGAAAAAAGAACTTCTTCTGATGAATTTTTGATTCTCCTTCTTAACAAAGAAATGTCTGAGATTCAAAGCAATAGCTTAAAGTGATATTATAAAATAGAATATGGAGTGCACCGTTCCGAATGACTCTTTGCTTTTAATGTGGGGCTGAAAAATTGTCAGTGCTTTTTTTGATTAGATGGGATTTTTTTTTTTTTTTTTGTTCTTGATCTAAGAATCGAGGAGGAAAACATGCTACTTGCATTTGAATATGGCACGGGCAGGGATGTAACGTGTCGGAGATGAAGTGGCCACTGCGGTGCCTAAAGGCAGCCCCCGGATCTGCGGGTCAGCGCCATTTCTCTTTAGATCGCTGCTGTGCCACTCTCGCTGCAGAAGCTTTATTAGGCCTAATTAGGTGGGCTGTCACTTTTATTGGTGATGGGAAAGGAAGATAAATAGATCACTTGTGTCATCCATCTCTATCCAGACGCGTCTAAAAAGTCTAAAGCGATTGCTGTAGGCCACAGATATATACCAAGAGAGGCAGAGGCAGAGGGAGCCGAGAAAAGGAAAAGAAAAAGAACAAAACACCCAGAATGGCAAAAAGAAAGGAGGGGAACCACTAATAATGCCTTACCTTCGGCACTACGGTGTGTAATTTCAAACCCACAGAGAAGACAGCGAAGCATCCTAGGAGCAAAGAGGGAGAAGGCTGGGTTGTGTGGCAGCTGGATGGAGTGGGGTAAGGAGAGCTCTTCCTGCCTAGGAGTCTAGCCACAGGTTCTCAAGAGAAAGTTGGCCCGAGTTGTTACAAGAATTTCACCTGTGGTACTGCTGGGCAGGAGCGAACCCCTTAAGTACGGCAGATCCCAGAGCTGCGACTCCCTCCCTCCCTCTCGCTGCCTCCTTCCCTCCCTTTCCCTCTCTCCCTCCCTCTCTCTCTCCCCTTTCCTTCCCTCCCTTCTCTCCCTGCCTGCCTCTCTCCTTCCTCTTACCTTCCTTCCTTGTCTCTCTTGTTTGGATGATGATTTTCACAGTACCAATAAGTGAAATTTCCGAAAGTTTTAAAAGTCGTGCTATACAATGTGCCTAGACACATCAGTACAGTAAGTGATACAAAAGAGCCATATTTTATCTTTTTTCTTCTTGCATATCGTGTCTAAAACCCTGGGAAATATGTCCTGGGGGTCGGGATTGTAAGTTTAATTAGTTTCTTAACTGGCAAGTTCTTCATTATGAAACGGAAATGTATTTACTGTTTAGAAAGCGTGAATCCTACACATTTTGAAAAGCCACTATGGAGCAGCTCTCAAGGATCCTTCTTCAGTGCCAAGACCTGGTGACCAACCCAGTGCAAATGACTGGCCTGCATTTTTATATTTATTGTGCACATTGTCAGACGCAGCTTGATTACATGGAATCTTTTCTGCGGCGACTCTGGCTTATCCTCTATCCTGAAAACAGAAATGTAATACTCAGAAAACCGTCTCGGGGCTGCCGCTGGTCCGTGTGCGGCCACAGCTTGGCTCCATGTCGCTCGACTCCAGCCACACAGCGTACGCCCTTCATCGTGCGCCCTGCAGGCCACGGTCACTGAGTTCCTGCATTACGGCCCACTGAGTGTCTTACACACATCATTTCATTTTGGTCTGACGTCCCAGCGTAGGCATCCATGTGTCCAGTTTACAGCTGAGAACACCAAGGCTGGCGGGGACCGCGTAACCTTCCCAGGTCCGCACAGCCAGGAAGTGCCAGATCTGGACGCAGACTCTCATCTGTGTGAGTTTGAGAGTGGACCCCTCCAACTCCTGAGGGCTCCATCTCCACTTCTGTGTGTTTCTTTGCTTTATTTAGGAGAAAACTCATCGGCCTGTACACTTGCAGAATTTTGGCTGGTGAACTTCCATCACTGGTGTTGCCGAGACGGTTGGACTGCTTGGATCTAATAGCAGAGCCCAGGAACAATTTTTATTTTGACCTTTGACTTTGCACACTAAGCATGCCTGATTCTTGGAAGGCTTTCAAAGTGAAACAAAGTATGCAGAAATCTGGTGCCAAGGTCACTTGTCACCTGAGGCCAGAATGTCCTGCCAACACTGAAGTGGCACGTGAAGGGGCCGCTGTCCTGTCGGACTGCAATCCACTCCCCCAGTTTGGGGAGCTATTCTTGACCATAACAGTTTAAGAGCATCACAGGGTGCTCACAATAGGCGTCACCCTTCTATCTATTCTTTGCTCCTTTCAGCAGCTCTGACATTGGGGTCCTGCGCAAGTTCAGGGGAGCGCGGTGTTGCGCAGTGTGCATCCAGCTTTGCAGAGTGGGAACCAGGACCCCTGCTTTCTATAGAACTGGGACCATTTACCTGGAAGGTAGGAAGGGTGAAGGTGTGAGGGACAGAGGCATGCACCGTCCTGCTGGCGTTTGTTCTCGATGAGAACAGAGTAGAATTTGATCTGTGTCCAAGGATGTTTGAGGAGCCATGTGCCGGATGCCACTGAATCTGGCCACTGTTCCACCTGCTACTACTGCATCCCTGGGCTCTTGGCCACTGGCCATTTCTGTCCTGTCACGGGACCACAGCAGACATTGCCAGTTTGTCAGACCCTCAACATGGTGCTCCAGGTGGCTGCTTCCATGGCGTGAGCACAGCTGGCAGACAATGCGAGACCCGTGTGTCACACGCAAGCCCACAGGCTGACACTAACCATTCCCAGGCTCACAGATTTCTCTGTGAAGTTACATGAGTGTTACTCTCTCAGAGCCTCCTCCAACTGCTGTAAACAGGAGGTCTTACCTGACCGCAGTGCAAATGCACAGGAGTGTAAGGTGAGCTTGAGGGTAAATAAAAGGAAGCCTTATTTCCAATGCAAGGAGACACTCAGGTGCCTGAGGTGGGCTATTCTTCTCTCAGAGCTCGTGTGTGCAGCTGCCTGCTGGAGAGCCCTCGATTTTGCACTTTCCTCTGCTCCTCTTGATCAGACCAGGCTCAGTCTTGCTGGTTTTGCCCCTACAGAGCTCCTGAGCATCCGTACTCCCTGGGTATGTGGTAGGCACCCTGACCCTCCTTTGCACCTTGCAAGAACTGTCCTCTGGGGCTCTCTGTCCTGCTGTGGCCAGAGTGACTCCTGGGACAGGTCGTATCCTCCTGATCTCCACAGCCCTGCGGGTCTCCCATGGTCTGGCCTAACCTCCTGGCCCTGGGGCTCCTGGTATGCGCTTCTTACCTGGGGCTCCTCTGTGCACGCTATGCCCTGCTTGTCACTCTTCCCACCTGGGATTCTTTGGGGACACTGTACCCACTCCCGTACTTTGCCCACTGTAGGCCCACCTGTCCTTGTCCACTGCAGACTCGGCTTCCCTTCCTAGTGCCCAAGTCAGTGTTGCAGGGCTGGGCCTCCTTAGGTCAGAGCAAAGAAACTATTTCGCAGACTACAAGTGGGAAGGTGCCCCCCCCCCCGTACCCCTCAGCATAGGCGGCTGTCTCTGCCACTTGGGCATGAGCTGCAGGGAACAGGACTCCAAGCTGCATCCTCTAGTGACAGGCAGGCGTGACTTCCCCGAGAAAATACACCCCATGCTTCAAAGCTTCCACAGAGTCTGAGAGAAGGAACCCAGCTGACGGGAGGAGACCTAGCCGCGAGGGGTCGACACAGCCCCACATCCCCGTCTGCCTGTGTAGCTGCACATGTCTCCTTTGTCACCTGAGTCTGGGGGCACAAACAGGACTCTGCCCCTCCTCACTGACAGCATCTGGGCTGGGAGCCGTGCACCTCGGGGTGCTCTGTCCAGGCTGGTGCCCAGCGTGGCGTTGAGTGCAGCAGGCAGCCAGCACCTGGAGCCTGGGAGCCGGGGAGGGGGCCTCGAGTTCTCCTTAGCTCCGGCGCTAACACCCCTCGATCCTTATCTTCTCAGATGGAAAAATTCCCTCTGGCCTTTAGATGAGCTGATTTGAATTTCTTGACGTATTTTCTCTTGTTCAGGGAAAACAGCCTAGCCACGCACTTGACGTCTTCGGCCCTTCTTTATTCCATTTTATTTCTCTTTCCTTTGTGCTTGTGCACGACTGGGAACAGAGATGAGGTGCCGGGAGAGCCACGGCGAGCCGAAGGAACTGCCCGACTCACAGGCCACCTCTCCCGGCCCCTTCGGAGCCTCTCGTGCCCTCCAGCAGGCCGCGTGAGCTGCAGCGTAGGGTTTCCTGGGGCTCAACTCCCGGGGCTACGTTTTAGTTGTTGCGCAGAGCTCGTAACCTGGACGGTTACTCTTCAGCTTCAGTTTTCACGTCCACCACAAAGCAGCAGCCACCATCGTGCCCATCTCACGTGGCTCTTGTGAATTCTTAGCGAGGTGACACATGCCAGGTTGTCACAGTCATGCCTGGTGCATCGTAAATACTCAGAGTTATTTGTTTAAAAGGTTTACCTGTGCTTTAGGTGCCGCTAAAGAGACACACCCCGAGCTGGGGGCTACAGGGGTCCGCTGGTCGCTCAGCGCCATCAGTCGTGCAAGGCAGCGACTCTGTGGCTTGGCTGCAACTCCGTGGCAGGCTGAGGAAGTGGCCCCAGAACACCCAGAAGGGTCTTTATTTATACATTTACAAAGTTGCAAGACACACAGCTGCCTACCAACTAGCAGCCCACGCGGTGCAGGCCGGATGTTTTGCTCAAGACTGAGGTAGCTGGACTGCTTTAGGCCTCCTCCTGCCCTGCCATGGGGGTCAGTTTCAGCTTCAGCGGCTCCCAGCAGCTGATCCTGATACTGAATACTTTGAAAGATTTCCTGGGAGGTGGGAAATTTCGTTATTTAACGTTTCATACGATGCCTGCGCCTCTGGCTGAGTAGAGCTACACGACAGCTGCGCGTTGTTCTACAGAAAGGCCCGAACACTTGTGTATTTCAACATGGTTGCATAGTTTAATAAAGTGTCCACCTTCGAGCAGGCACATGGGAATTGTCTGGTGCACTGGCTTGGACAGGGGCGTCACCCCAAGGGTCTCAAACTGGGAGTCTTAATCCCCTGATGGGCTGTGGTGAGTTGTGGGCCATGTCACAAAATGTCACCATTACTGGCTAGGCACTCCAAGTAGTGAATATTTTAAAAAAATTTAGCGCGTTTGCAAATTCGAGCAAATTCAAGGCTAATAACATCTTTCTGATTCTCTTCATTTCGGGAGGTTTCTTGAATGGCTAAGGCAGTGTGAGTTACAGTCAGCTGGGCTCTGAAAACCTTTTCTTTAAAAGACACCTTTAAGCTTTCTTGTGGTGTAACTGATATTTTAAAATCTTGACTATTTAGTATGTAGGTTTTCACGAGTTTGGACAGAGGCACACGCTCCTAGTCCCATCGGCACGAGCAAGGTTTACCATGGGTGTAAGTATCCTTGTATTCTTGGAGGGGTGTGTGTGTGTGTGTGTGTGTGTGTGTGTGTGTGTTTGTGTGTAGTAGTAGTAGTAGTAGTGTTCACAGTAAGAAAGCTTACCCTGAGACCTAAGATTGATCCACCTATATTTTGAATCGTACAATTGCATCATGTTGTTAATTACAGAGACACTATCGCATGTCAGATTTCTGCCATGCACCTGAACTCCCCTTGCCTAACTGAGACTTTAAACTTTAAATCCACCGACCGGCAGCCTGGCACTCTCCCTCTCCCAGGCCCTCCCACCACCGCTCTTCCCTCTGTTTCTAAAGGACGCACTCTCTGAGACAGCACATAGAAATGCAAGCATGCGCTCTCCGTTCCTCCGGGCCTGGGTCATTTCACCTCCCCTAAGGTGCTCTTAACTTCATCCGTGTGGTCAGAGACGGTAGGATGGCTGGGATGTGCGTCGTGTGGTCAAACAAGACGGTGAAATTTTAAATTAAAAACAAAATAGATGTACAGGGAAGCCACTGCTGTCAGTGTTTCTCAGAGCCCACTCCCTGGTGTCGAGCGCGCTAGGCCCGTGCTTCCCTCCCTTTCTCAAGCAGCCCGGAGTCCTGTCTCCTGAGAGTCTTTACGAGGTCTGAGAGGAACCTGGAGGAGTGCTTTGGCCCTGCGCCATCCGCAGATCGACAGGCTTGCGGCAGCATTACGGCGCGTCCTCCTGCACCGCGCGCTGGGTTAGCTCGGCAAGCCTTCTGACTCCACCCTAAACTCAGAAGGACCACGACAGGCAAACATGTCAAATAGATTCAGAACACCAAGACGGCTGTGGCAGAGCAGCTGGAAAAGGACATGAAGAAAGGTTCTCAGACTGCTCCAGAGAGCGGCAGGAATGACGGGACCAGCGTGCTCAAAATGAAGAGAGTGTCTTGAGGGAGATTAGCTTTTTTTTTTTTTTATTGCATAATGTTATCTTTAATTAGTTTTTTAGGGTACCAGATAGAAACCTGAAAAATTGTTCAGGAAAAATGTTATGAGACATTAAAAAGAATTAAAACAATAAGCATTAACTGCTTCTTTCAATAGACCAGCAGAAATCAGCAGTATAATTATTAAAACTTTCTGCATGTATACATAAATATATTTTCCCTCTTTTTTTTTGATCTTTACCCAACTTTATTTTTTTT
>NW_004524602.1:15767615-15775910 GCF_000260255.1 Octodon degus
GATAGCAAAGAAGTACTAAGAGTAAAACATAAGATAAATACTGGAATGGCAAGTAAATGACCAGCACTTCTAACAGTTTGGGGATAGGATATCGCACAAAGTTCTAGTGTGTTGTGGACATGCATAATGACCGTGACAGTTACTGAGAGATTAGCTTTTTAACGTTCATCTTTGTAAATGACAGCACAGGGATAGAGTACCTCCCTAGCATGTTCAAGGCTGGGTTCTACGCTCTACTCCAGCAAAGGAAAGAATGCAGAATTTCTTTTCTTGTAAGGCTGAATAATGTTCGCCTGCACATAGGGGCCATGTCTTCTTATCTTCTTATCTGTCAGTAGACGTTGTTCTATTTCTGTGCCTTATACCATGTGCAGAAATCAGCTTAGAATGGGTTGAAGGCATAAACATAATACCTGAAATAGAAAAAGTCTTTTAAAAATATAATCGAGGGCCTCAGAGATAACTCAGCAGTCTAAGCGCCTGCTTAGGCAAGTGCAAGGACCTGGGTTTGATCCCCGGTACCACATGCTATGCTGGCCCTGCCCCAGGTCTGCTGAGCCGGCCACCAAGACTGGGCATGGTGATGCACACCTGTAACCCCAGCGCAGGGGAGGCTGAGGCAGGAGGATCACTGTGAGTCTGAGCTGCATTGTGAGACCATGGACCAAATTCATAAAGTTAAAAAAAAAAATAGTAGAAACGCTTTTGGAGATTGGTATTGACAATGATTCCTTGAAGCTGAGTTCAAATAGTACAGACGACAAAGCCAAAAGCAAACAAACACGACTACATCAAACCAAAGAGCTTCTGCTGAGCCAGCAATCAGGACAGCCTGGATCTGCTTGGTGTACTTGTGTCCCTCTCCAGGTCTTCCCTCCTGATGCAGCCCAGACCAGGCCTACTCTCACCACTCCCTGGCAGTGCCAGGTAGCCAACACTCTTGGGAAGTGTTACAAAAGGCAGCAAAGTTGTTCTTTTTAGAGTAGATTTGGGGTCGGCACTATTGGAGGGAGATGATGGGAGAAAAGGATCCACTCAAAAGCCAACAACGTGCCCCCCACCACATCGGGAGCCAGCAGCCTGCCCCCCACTGCATCGGGAGCCAGCAGCCTGCCCCCCACCGCACCGTTTGACTCTCAGCTTTACACATGGATCCATCTACTGAGATGGTTATGGAAAAAGTCTCTTCTTTCTTACTATGTGTGGTCTTGAAAAACACCATGGTTCCTGCGGTTGTCAGTGCAAGTGAAGCGAAGGCAGCCCCATCTCACCGTGAGGTCTGGTAGGGCGGGCCTGCTTGAGAATTCTCAAGCTGGGTGCCTAATATGATCACAGGAACGTCTGCATTCACCGGGAACGACAGTTACAACCAAACACCTTTTTTTAACGCTTACTGAGAGCAAGGAGAGCACGTTATGTTAGCTTTTCTGTGATTCAAATACTGATCTGATCGCATTAATGAGTTCCGGGGTGCCCGTATCATCACATCAGCGTTAGTTTTTGGTCCTTGCATTTAAAAACCAAAGCTGCCAAGTGCTGAAACGATCCAATATCATTGTTCTGAGTCCATGGCATCTTGGTCCAACTAGTGCACGTTATTATTGCCACATATTTATACTTACAGAGTGCACCAGCGACAACAGAAAACCCTGCTGTGGACAAGCGAGCAGGAACGTACGAAATTGCGCTCCAGCGGGGACTCGGCTCCTAAAGGTCGCTTGGCCTGTTTCCCAGTTGCTACTTCATTGGCAGTTCTTGGTGCTGCAGTGAGGAGGGCCGTTGAAAGCCTTTGCTGCCTATTTTTTTTTTTAAATCTTCACATTTAACTTTAGTTATTTTAATTAAGTTTACTGGTGCATTTTAGATACACATGGTGATTACATGCATCATAGAGAATTTGTACTTGTAAATGATATGTTTTGATTTCTTTTTTTTTTTTTTTTTTTTTTTTTGCCATCTCCCCTGCTCCTTTCAACCCCTCTTCTCTGCCCTATTTTCTCTTTTTCTATTGATTTTTATTGGGGAAATAAATAGCAATGTGACAGTTTCAAAACTGATTTGTAGGACAGTTTCAAGAATTAATACACTGCATATTGTTGTCATCATAGTTATTCATAGTACAAGATGCAGACATGATATCCTGTCCAAACACTATAAGTACAAATCTTTCTTCTAATTGAATTAAGAAAAAGTAGTTGAGTGTCTATCCTATCTATTTTGTATATACAGGTACAAAATGGTCCTTCATTTATATCCCCTTTTTTGTTTAGTTTTATCAGAGATGGGTATTCCATTACCATTTAAATATCGTAGGTGCATGAATTCAGCAAAATATTCCAATATAGTCCAGTAGTCCATGATAGTAGTGGGTAATCTGTAGGACTGGCAATGTCAGAAGTTGTTGACTTGAGCCTTTTACAGCTCAGCATATTCATATGGCTTTACTTTGTATACCTCCTTTTTATACTTTTCTGCTGGATGGCTAAGCTTTGTTTGCATTTTATCTTTCATGTGTGGGTGTATGTGGGTGTATGGGTGTGTGTGTACATGTGTGTGTGAAATGGGAAGAAATTGTTGAAAAGGAAAGAAGAACTAGGCAAGGAGTAGGAGAAAGGAAGAAGGGCAAAACAAAAGATTTAATAAAGGATAAAGGGGAGTCACTTCCTATTCTTGAGACCCTACCAGGGAGCAGCACGCTCCTGCAGCCCCGTGTGGGTGCCGAGCAGCTCGCTTACGCCCGCGGACGGTGGCGCCCGCTCCCACTGCAGGTGCCAGGACCTGTCTAGGAAGCATATTTTAAGGAGAGATTCTGTATTTTAATGGCCAGTTAGTAGCCGGCTACCAACTGTCTGTACTCCCTGCCTGGGGACAGGAATGCCAGGCTTATTAAATATTGAGGAGTGGTTCATTACTATGGGGGCCTGCGACAACAGGCTATCTACATATTGAGAAAACAGCAAGTTTACCGTCTTCAGAACAGCTACTCCAGTTTCGGGAAGGACTAATGTTTGTCTGGCTAAAGATGCATAAAAATGCACCTCTATCTTAGAAATTTGCTTTGTTTTTTTCCCCCTTTGCAAGTAAGATTTTCAAACACCAACCTTGCTTATGCAATGAGAATTAAAAACAAGTTTGTTTTGAAAAATCCAGTCATCTCAGGTTGACTCTTTGAGAGAAGATGCCAGATGTTTGAAATCTTGACTTACATGTTGGTACATTGTGAGAAAATGTGTTAAATTAGATTGTTTCAGATTCTAAACAGCTGCGAATTTGCTATGGTGCAGATAAGTTAGCCGAGATAAGAATGACAGCTCACTAACTGCCTCCTTGAAATCGTCTCAATGATTGGAAAATAAAAATCACCAGACAGGCATCAAGCAGGCTGTAAACACACAGCACAGGAAAGTGGTAGTCTGGGTTGCTGTCGAACACTGGAAGTGGGGCTGGAGATGCAGCTCAGCGCCACAGCGCCTGCCTGGCAGGTGCAAGGTTATGAGCTCGATTCCTGGTACCCCCCAATTTCTCCCAAACTGAAAATGGTGTTGGGGGTGTGGCTTAGAGACAAAGCATTTACTTAGCCTGCATGAGGCCCTGGGTTCAATCCTCAGCCCTGAAAGGGAAGGCAGGTAGGAAGGAGAGAGGGGAGGAGGGAAAAGGAGAGAAGGGGGACAGACAGAGAGCAGGGAATCTGTCGATATGAATATTGTTCGCATTCACGAACACTGTTATTACCTATTATATGCCAAGCTCTGATGCAGAATGCCACATGGGGCAAGACCAGTGGTCTACCCAGTGCAGAATGCAGTGTCTGACCCTGGTGTGAAACATGATGGCTTAGAAAGGAAGTCACCTGAGGATGCCTGAGATGCGACCCCGCATGCACAGCCTCCTCCAGGGCAAAGCATGGCTGCGGCATGCAGGAGCACTTGAAGACTTTGCTGGCTCTTCTTACACTCTGGAAGGTGACTCGGGCGTGAAGAGTGAGGGAGGCTGCGAGCCAGCTTCTCGCCGGCCACCACAGCATGTGCTATGGCCAGGGGCCTGCGCCCCGTGAGGAAGCACGGCTCCCCTGCCAGGTCTGCGCACTTCTAAATGAGAACACTGGGGCTCTTCACAGTGACAACCCCTGGGCCCTGCGCACCAGCCCCAGCTTTTCCTCCTCCCTGCCCCCTCATTTCTATCTCTCTGCCCTGGCTATTCCATCCTTGAGAGTTCTTCTCCAGGAGCCACGTTGAATCAGATACATGGTCTTCCCAAGGGTGTGGTGGTGGGCGCACCTCTACAGCCTCGTGTCTGATACTTTCTAACCACCATGGAGTATTCACTGGTCACCTCCCAGTGCCTGTGACACAGTCGTGGAGGACAAAATTCTTCTCGAATTTTTATCTCGCAGTTCTCTGTGCATGGCCAGGCTGTTCTGCTTGCTTTCCTCCCAGGACATTTGCCATGTCTCTCAGCTGAGCACTCTCGTGATCATGCTGCCTCTGAAGAACTGAGCAAGGAAGGAGTTGGGCTTCCCCTTGACCATGATTTTTTCTTCATAGTTTTTTCATTTTGAAATCTTGAGTGAGCAAGTCACTTTTCGTGTGTGGCAGTTTTTCATCCGTGCAGTGGGAACAATAATAGCGTCAGTCTTATGAGGTTGACAGGGGGAGTCAATTACCCTTGTCACTGCTTAGCGTTCTGCTTAGCGTAGTAAGGAAAGGCTCACTGTGTGTCCCGCAGTGTCAGCCAAGACCAGCAGCGGCAATTCGGGCCGCGTCTGCTTGAAACACACCGGCCGAGTCCAGCAGCGGCACACTCACTGGCTCTGATGCAGCGCTCAGTGCAAGAACCTTTCCCAGATGAGAAAATCTGAACCCAAGAGAGCAGACCGAAGAGCTGCAGTCACGGGAGGGGACGCATTTCTTAAGCCTCTTGCTTCCAGATCACGCTTCTTGCTCCCCAGCCTGGCAGACCTGTCTCGCGGTGCTGTTTCCATGCTGTCGCTAAAGTTTGGCATGGACGCAACCTCGCCCATGTCCCTGTTTCCTTTAACTCCCATGTGGCACAGCCCTGTTGATTCTATCAGGGACCACAATACCACAGGAAGAGCACCGGGCTGTGGTCCGGGTGAGCGTGGTTGCATTCTTGTCTTCTATTACGTTGCGTAAATATTGTTTACCACCTCTCTAGACCTCAGTTCTTCCAGCTGCTTAATAACAGCTTTGATGAATTTTCAGAAGATGGGTTCAGGGCAGTGCCTTGGTCCCGTCTGTCTGAAGGCTCTGCTTTTATCTGCATAAATATATTAGTGTTTCATGAAAGATTATGTTTGGGCCAAAATGGTTTCTGCTGCGGCAAACATTTTGAGAGCCTCTGGACAAATGATTTCTAAGATCTTAGCCTAAAATTCCATGGTTTCAGTTGCTGAAAGGAATGAGAAAACTTAGAAAGAGGACAATCTGTTTAATATTTTCTCACCCTCCCCACCTCCTGTGAAATGCTCACAAGCAAAAGATGAGTGATTTCTAGTAGCAAAGTGGGTTAGCAGTTCGGCTTCCTAAGACTGTTTGCTTGTCCATGAGGAGGGGGTGCCTCGCTGTGCTGATCCATGTGTCACGAGGTGGGATGGCTTGAGCACTAAGAATGTGGGACCGGGGCGGGGGGGGGCAAGGAGATGGCTCAGTAGAATAAGCACTTCCCTGGCAAGCACAAGGGCCTGAGTTCAATCTCCAGTTCTCCAAAAAAACAAAAACAACACAAAGCAACCCTATGCTGAATGTGATCATTGTGAGGGGGCCAGGGAGATGGCTTAGTAGAATAAGTGCTTCCCTGGCAAGCAGAAGGGACTGAGTTCAATCCCTGTTTCCGCAAAAAAAAAAAAAAAAAAAAAGAATGTGATCATTGTGGACATACAAAATGTGCCAAGAATGTGGGACAGGTCCCGGCACTAGTATGTGCTGTGTGTGACAGTCCCCCTTCTCCACTGGAGCACCCCCCCCCCAGCATGCCTGACAGGTCTCCCAGGTAGAAATAACTAAAGCGAAAGGGCTTGGAAGCACAGCAACTGCAAAAGTAGTCATTCTTGTGTTCTGATTACTGTGCGCGGATTGAGAAGACCCAATGAATACTTGGAAGATTTTTCTCCAATCTTTGATTTCTCAGCATTTCTGACATTCCCCCCTGCACCCCCATGGTGAGGGCATCCCTGGAGTTTCTTCTCACTGACGGGTCTTTAGTTAACAAAGAGAAGATGGGTGTGTGTGTGTGTGTGTGTGTGTGTGCGTGCGCGCGTGTGTGTGTTGTCTCGTCTTTGCTGTCCAGGCTGACGAATGGGTGTAGGTCCAGACTTCTCCCTGCATTATTAATGAAAAATTTCACATCACCTGAGGCTAACCTAGCTCCTTTTACGAGTCCTGGCGCCTGACAATCCCGCCACCCTCTGAAGAGAAGTCTGCCAAGCAAAGACTTCACTGCCTGTGCTCCCCCTTAAGAAACACTTTAACATATCTAGCACACAACTGCGCCAAATTAGGCTTAAAGAAAATGCAGTGATAAATAAGTGAAGTGTTTCTCCTCCTAGATGGCCACTTGTTTAGGGATGAAAGTATCGATGTTTGAATGCGGCTGAGATTTCGACATGGGTTAATTCAACATTTACATATATGTGCTGAACAATATATTGCATGGTACAGTAATGTGCACTTTAATCAGAAACCATGGGTGTCTGTGTTTTCCATGTTAATTGGCACCGTGCTGGGTCTAGCTTAGGTATTTGGTTAGATGGAAGAAAACAGACATGGTGTTTTAAATATTTTAATTAGGACCGGCAGTTCTCGGTTCCCTCATTTCTCGTTGGATTGTTTTTCATGCATGAATAAATTAGCTAGCACGGAAGCACTCTGTAGAAATCGGTTGCCCTCTGGTCATAAAAAGAGTCCTATTCATTAATACTTTAATGAAATTAGCTGTGAGCAAAATATTATTCCTTTTAACTGTGTTCTAATTTCTTAATTTTAATTAGGCACATAATTGTAGGGTGCTGAAATTATCTTCATGTTCAGCAGCTGAAGTTCTACCATCAGGACCCTGTGGCGGAAACGCCGCACCCCCTACGTGCCGGTGACGGATTTGCTGTCCAGCTGTTTGTCCCTTCTCTGCTTCAGTTGCCCACGGGCGGCCAGGGGCTGGGGTGGGAGGCTGCTGCTCTTGCCTCCAGCCTTGGGGCTCTGGAGCGGGGACTTGGGGAGCCGGGGCTGCTGATGGCCTCCACTTTGTGTTGGCTCCTTGTGCCTTCACATGGCTTTATTTTAGAATCCTCTAGAAAAGCCTCTCTCCACAATTATTGCTATCTATTATTATTATTATTAGTAGTAGTAGTAGTAGTAGTAGTAGTAGTATTTTACCATAGTGATTGGTTGAATCCGGAGCCTCCACTCTCAGCTCTATGTCCAGGTCCCCTCTCTCTCCTTAATACATTTTAAGGCAGGGTCTTACCATCTTGTCGAGGCAGAACTTTGTGGGTTTTGGTACTGGGCAATCGAACTCAGAACGTTGTGCTTGCCAGGTAGGCACTTACGCCGCTGAGCTAGCTCCCTGGCGCCCAGGCGGAGCTTCCGCCTTGCCAGGAGCCTTTCATCTTCCAGCACGGCCCCCCACTGGTGGTTCTGATCAGATCTCCGACTTCTGTAGGAGCAAAGGCTCCCCGACCCCAGTCATCAATTTGTAACACGTGGTTCCTACTTCACACACACGTAGTCGTTGAGCGGGTGAAGTTAAAGATTCTCTTCATTTCATAATGCTAAAAATTCCTGATCGAATGGTAGCGTTTGTAGTGCTGGTGGCAAATGAAAGAATTCACAGACAAATACTAGCACTCCTGAGCCTGATAAGGCAGTAATTTGAATTTGCTGAGCTCTGATTTTAGAAGAAATAGTATGGAATGGGCATGAAAAGCTAAATGAGGAGCTGAAAGCTTAAGTACATTAGTTCATATTAGTCCCCCAAGTTCAAACATTTAAAATAAAATCATGACATGTGTTGGGTGTATATAATTCTGTAACTAGTGGACAGCTGAAAATGTATTAGGTAATTGCTTGCGGCACTCTGAGCCTCGCCCCCATGTGATAATATGTGCCTGGACAGGGGCTGTTTCAGTCATTCAAAGGCGTAATGTGTTCCCTTAGTTAAATGTACTACAGGTGTAATATTTTGAGTCCATTAGAGACCTACCTATTTGATCTGATAGGTTAAATGATAATAGTATTACTTCCCTCATAGGTTGCTTGGGAGCATTATGTAAGATTCGTACAG
>NW_004524602.1:15776296-15793467 GCF_000260255.1 Octodon degus
GACATATATTGGCCTTTTAACAAATGTTAGGTAGTATTACTGACATTCTTATTAGTGGCATTTGAATATACATAGACTGCCTTTTTATGAATTAAACAGTATTGTACATTGTCTTATCTAGTTTGCAAAAGGCAAGGTACCTGGTGGCACATGTACCTGGCACCCTTGGAGGCTGAGGCCAGAAGATTGCAAGTGTGAGCCCAGCCTCAGCGACTTAGCAACCTGGCAAGCCTTTGCCTCAGGCGAGGGTGGACTTAGTGCGAAGCCCGGGGTTCAACCTTCAGTGCTAAAAACAAAAGCTACGACACCCAAGAGGCCACAGCTGAGATTTAGCTTGGTGCCCCCAGCCCAGCCCTCAGAGCTTCTAGCGCTGAGTGTGAGCCTCAGAAGGAGCGGAGCGGCCTCCCCACCACGCTTCGGTCCAGCTTGGGGTGCACACAATCCCGTGGTTTCCACCAACTAAGCCACGTAAGTCACAAGAGAATTTGACGCCAGGGCGCACACCAGCGTGTACAATGTGGCAGCACTCCTAGCGAACGTTTATGGAGAGAAGTGAGGACAAACCATAAGTGGGCAAAATCCGTAAGTAAAATTGTAGAAAAAGAATAGAGCTTTTGGTGGTTAACTGATAACCCTTCTGGTATACCCTTTCTCGGATGTTTTGCTGAACAGTTTTAGTTTCATATAAGGCAATGTAGTTATATTTGATGTCTGGTTTTCTTTTCTTTTTGTTCCTCCCCTCCCCACTATCTGGTTTTCTAAATTATATTTTTCTAATAAAATAAATTCCACTTCCTGGACTTTTACAGAAACACCACTACCTACATCATAATCTGAATACAGAAAATAATTTTTCCTTTGGCAAGATTTTTTTTTTTTTTTTTTTTTTTTTTTTGCTTAACATTTGAAATCTGTGAGGGCTGAGATTGGGCAGGAAAACGCTTGTGGCTCGGTAATATCACTGTAGGTCTCTGCTTTACGAAAACAGGTTGGATGACAGATTTCAGGTTGTGAGATTTTCTCCAAAGGAAAACAAAGCGATGTGTTTATGACGCCTCTCACGCCCAGCGAGGCTATTCCCAGCTGGAGAGTTGTGCTTTGACTAGGGATTAATGAAATCCAGATCTACTGTGTGCAGTTATACGTGAACGGGCACTGGAGGAGTTGCTCAGACACGGGCTCCCGATGCTGTACCCCTCGCGCTTCTGCGCCCACGACTGGCTGCACTTCTCCAGCACCTGGTGCTGCGGGACAGGGACACGCCTCTGTCCCCTTTGCACCTCTGCAGCCGTGTAGTGGCAGCAGGAAGATTTCTGGCAGCATCTCCTCGAGGAAGGGCGGGAGCACGCAGGCAGCACTCATGAGACCTAAACTCGCTGTACCCCAGCGACTTTGCCATCGCTGGGACGTAATACCCGATACCCAGGGCGTAAAGGGGGAGTTCATCTTGGCTCACGGATTTGGAGGGCACAGTCTGTAGCTCGCAGGCTCCCAGGCTGAAAGGGCAGGGAGCAGGGGCGGGCAGGGGACAGCTGCGCCCTCTCGGTAGTCAGGAAGCAGAAAGGGGAGAGGGGCTGGAGACAGCTGCATCTTCCCGGCGCCCCCGGCCCCCGCCCGCTTCCCACCAGACCCGTCTCCACACAGCGCTCTCGGCTCCTGGGCTCCTGAGTGGATGAGTCCCCTGAGGGCACGCTGCCGCCAGGATCCAGTCCCCTTCCCAGAGCTCCACCCCAAGCATGCCAGGCCTTCAGGGGACGTGGGAGACGCAAGCCCCAACAAAAGGTGTCCCCAATTTAGCTTCTAAATCAGATCTTAAGACATCCCGGCTCACTCCA
Source organism: Octodon degus (assembly GCF_000260255.1). Lineage (NCBI taxonomy): Eukaryota > Metazoa > Chordata > Mammalia > Rodentia > Octodontidae > Octodon > Octodon degus. Next base: position 15,778,132 of record NW_004524602.1, read on the forward strand.
GTGCTACCTGCTATGAAGGAAAGGGTGGGAGTTGGCAACACTGTTGTGAGAAGACACAGGTTTCTTCAGCAAGTGTAGCTGAACTATTTTCGCAGATTTTACAGAACGTGAGACCATGTGGACACGCTGACAGAGCTCCGTCTCGAGCTTTGGCGTGGCCCAGGCTGATGCAGGCGAGGGGCACCGCTCCACTGGGCCTGGGCTCGTTCGGCCTCTGACAGAGAGGGCTGGCTCCCCCCAGCCAGCGCCCAGGCCGGGGCTGCAGTCCTGTCCTGGTCTTTTTGCAATACTCACTCAGCACTGAAATTTTCAGATTTCTCTTCACATGGAAGTCTTCTTTGTTCACGTTACTACCTGTGCTTCATTCCACTTTATGAAGCCGCCACGTTCTACTTTCGTTTTTCTCTTTAGGACCTGTAGGTTATTTCCATTTTCTACTACTATAAATAGATACTGGATAAATGTCTCCATTCCTCAGATGTGCACGGGCAAAAAGACCAAGCAAGAGGCAGCTTGCCTGACTACTAAGCGTGACGCCGCTCCCAGCTTGCGGGGCTGGAGTCTGGCTGTGCCCTCGCTGCTCCTGTGGGCTCCGGGGAAACGTCCCTTTCCTTCCTCTAGGCCGCGAGGACCTTCTCTGAGGAGTTGTTTTAAGGATCAAATGAGTAATAGACAAGACATTTATTTAGAGAAGGGTTTGAAACGTGATAAGCCTATATGGGGGATTTTGTTATTCTTAGTTCCAAGGTGTGACATGATCAGTTTGTAAAACATACAACTTTATTACAGGTTGCCAAATTACTCTCTGGAATTGGGGATGTGGATGGCCTCCTACCCATAATGAATAAGAGTTCCTGCTAGACAACCTTGCCTTCTACATTTGGTATCGCTAGATATAGAAGCAATTTTTCAAAGATGAAAAGGGGGTAGTTATACTACCAAGGGGCTCTAACGTTTTGGACATTCTAATGATAAGAATTGATACCTTTTTGTATTATTATTTTTTAAATGTATTTAGTGCAGGGTCTACAGCGGATTTGGAGGGCTTAGTCTGCAGCTCACAGGCTTCAAGGAGATCGGACTCATAGTGATCCTTCTGTTTTCAGCCTCCCAAGCGCTGGGATTACAGGCCCATGCCACCACGCCCTGTCTCAATTGCAGTCTCTGTGCCACGGGGACAGGGCTGGCACGGCACCCTGGGGATTGAACCCCCGGCCCCTGCGTCTGCCTAAGCAGGTGCTCTGATCTGCTGAGCTGTCTGGCTGGCCCTCTTCTTCTTGTTTTAATTTGCATTTTTGAGATCATTCTCCAGGTCATTGAGGCTGAACCTTTTCCTATTCTTTTGGCCACTCACGCTACCCCTTTTGTGAATCATTAGTTCCTGTCCTTTGTTTATTTTTTGTTTTCCCTTGATTTGAAGGAGTTCTGATACATTCTTTTCTTTTCTTTTCTTTTCTTTTGAGTTCTGATATATTCTCAGGTTTTTTTTTTTATTCTCAGTTTTTTTATTGGTTCTATGTATTATACATTTTTTTTTTTTGCCTTCTAGTCTATGGTTTGCTTTTCTACTTTATTTATGATTTTTGTTAGAACTTTAATGTAGTCAAATTATTGTATTCCAACTAATTTGTCCTTTTTGGTTTTGAAAAAAGTGTTTCTATAGCTTTAATTCCTGAAAGAATTTCTCTGATGCATTTTTTCCCTCAATGTTTTAGAAATTCGTTTTCTCATAGTTAATTTTCAGTACACTTACAATTTATTTTTGTGTGCAGTATGAGATGGTGCTATTTTCTCTCGTTGCTGGGACAAAATGCCAAATTTCTGTGGACTGAAGCGCCTGCTTAGGCAGGTGCAGGGACCAGGGTTCGATCCCTGGTGTGCCGTGCCAGCCCCACCCCTGGGGCACATCGAGACTGGGTGTGGTGACGTGCATCTGTAATCCCAGCCCTTGGGAGGCTGAAAACAGGAGGATTACTATGAGTCCAATCTGTGCGGCGAGACCCTGTTCTAAACACATTTTTAAAAAATCAAACTGTCATTCAGAAATTTTGAGTAATCAAACAAAGTATATAATTTTTCATTGCATTTTTATGAGTGCTGATGAGTTTCACAAAATACTGGGTTTGAATGTGGCACTGTCACGCATGCCTGCAACACCTGTGCAGCCCTCCCGTAGCCTCCCTTGCGGCTCCTGCCCTCTTCCATTTGCCCCCTTCCTTTGGTCCCAATCATAGCTTCCCTTCTGCTTCCATCTTTTCTGAGGTTGCATACAGTAGGGCAATCACGCGGCCCTTGCCTTTCGGAGTCTAGTCTCTGTCACCTCCTCTGATGGTCTCCAGTTCCACCTGTTAGCCTGCAAGGGACACCACTTTATGCTTAATGCTACCTAATTAATAAAGAAGTAAACACACTTCCTTCCTCCACTCATGCGCTGAGAGGTGCCTGAGCTGGGTCTTTATCCCACTCCTGTGAACGGTTCCAGAAGAAATGTGCCTGTGCACTCTCTCTCTAGCAGGCTATCTGTAATTCCTTTGGATACAAAGTGCCAAGGAGCATATAGCAGGGTCTGTGTAGTTCCTTTTTACTTTCTTTGAGAAATCTCCAGATAGGTATCCGTAGCGCATGTGCTAATTGATGTTCCCTCCAATGGCGTAGAGGGTTCCTTTCCACACTCTCTTGACAGCATTTGCTGTGTCTTGTATTCTGGATGACAGTCCTGCTGTCTGGGATGAGATGGAATCTCAGTCTGGTTTGGCTTTGCATTTCCTTAATAGATAACCATGTTGAACATATTTTCAAATACTCATGGGTATTTTGACTTCTTCCTTGGAAAAGTGTGTGCTCAATTCATTTGCCAATTTTTTGCTGGGGCTATTTTGTGTATTTTTTCAGTTCTTTATATATTGTAAATGTCAGTCTTTTGTTGGAAGAGTAGCTGGCAGAGATGGTTTGCATTCTTTATGTTGTCTCTTTACTCTGTTGATTCTTTGCTTTGAAGACACTTTTAAATTTGGTGTAGTCCCATGCGTTGATTCTTGTTATTATTTTCCGGGTTATTGGAGTTCTGCTTAAGAAGTCTTTGTGCTTGCAACTTCAAGAGTTTCCTCAAATGTTTTTCCTAGCACTTTCAACGTTCCAGGGCTATTTTATCTATTTGAACTGATTTTTGTACAGGGTGAGAGACAGGGACCTAGTTCTAGTCTTTAACATAAGGATGTCTGGCTTTCCCAGAACTCTTTGTTGAAGAGGTTGTCTTTTCTCCACTGTATTTTTTGGTCCCTTTTGCCAAGAATAAGGTGACTGTACCTGTGTAGGTTTATTTCTGTGTCTTCTATTCCAGTCTTTTGGTCTATGAGTTTATTTCTGTGCCGGTTCCATGCTGGTTTTGTTACTGGAGATCTGTGATATAATTTGAAGTCAGGAATTGCAAGACCTACAGCTTCGGTTTTTAATTAATTATTTAATCATTCATTTATTCATTTATTTGCTGAGGGTCGCTTTCACTATTCTGGGTCCTCCATGGTCCCTGAGCGCTTGCCTAACCAGGTGCTCTAGACCAATGAGCTATCTCACCAGCCCATAGGTGGTTGTCCGTGTGAGTTTCCAGTTCAGTGAAGGATGTCGTTGAGCTTTGGTCTGGGTTGCACCGGGAGCATAGATTACTTTGGGTAACACTGGTACTTACACAGCGTTAATTCTGCTCATTGATGAGCATGGAAAATCTTTCCATCTTGCAATGTCTAATGTCATCTGCAGCTTCTTTCTTCAGTGTTCTCTAATTGTCATTGTAGAGATCACTCATCCATTTGGCTAGATGGATTGCTATCTTTTAAGTCTAGTGAATGTAATCGTTTCCCTGATTTCTTTCTCAGCTAATTCATTATTGGCGTATGGAAAAGCTATCAGTGTTTAGTGTTCATTTTGTATTCTGTTACTTCGCTGGATTTCTTTTGGATCAGAGATAAAAGTCTTTTTATCAGAGCTAAAAGTTTTTTCATGGAGTGTTTAGTGTCTTCTAAGCATAGGGTGATATCATCTATAAACAGGGATAATTTGATTTCTTCCTTCCTATTTGCAGGCCTCTTATTTCTCTTGCCTAACTGCTCTGGCTACATTTCAAGCACCGGACTGAATAGAAGATGTCAGTGAACAGCCTTGTCTTATTTCTAGCTTTAGAGAAAATACTTTCCGTTTTTCTCCCCTAGGTATAAGTGTCAATGTGTGTAATTTTAAAAGCTAAAAGAGGTTCCACTCATCCAGGACTTCTGAGTTATCTACTAAAGCGGGAGATTCATGAGGGCATTTGTTCTGTCTTGTTGTGGTACTGGGGCTTGAACAGAAGGTGTTCACATTGAGCTATACCCCAGCCCTTTGGGTTTCAGTAAGTTTCTAAGTTGCCTGCCTGGACTTGAGCTCAAGGTCCTCCTGCCTCAGCCTTCCAGACTGCTGAGATTACAGGCATGTGCCCCCTTGTCTGGATCCATGAGTGGGTTTGTGTCTCTTTTGAAACTGTCTGACTGATACGAGTTCAATGTTCATAAGAAGTTTGAAATTGAATTCAGTTAATAACACAATAAAGTTTTCTTTCTTGAACATTTCCTGCCGAGGGATAAGGAATTAGAAGCCAACTTTGTAGTAATTCTAGCATACAAGGCTTTCTGTGTATAAGCCATTATGCTATTCAATTATTTAATTGAAAAAGCATATCCCTCTCAGTTAAGAACTCTCAAAAGATTTAGTGTAAACAAATAAATAAAGGAAGGGAAGAAGAAAAGCAGAAAGACTTTAGGTGGCAGGGCCCTGAAAGTGAGTTTGAATTGTTGAAAATGCTCCTCGAGTTATGAGTTGGAACGTGGAGTGGCTGCCACAAATTTCTATGGGTGTCAGTAAAAAATGGCCACATGGTGCTGCCAAACTAAACCTCATAGACTAATTATGCTGTTAGATGTTTGAATCTTCTGACAGTCTCACATGACTATCAAAGGAGACGTGGATAAGGTTCAGATGAAATTAAAGGAAAATTCGGCCCTGAATTTTCACTGCGAGGAGTGAAAGTGACATGTGTTCTAGACTTCCCGCTGCAGCTTGCCCAGGACAGGTGACAGCAACACTCACGACTCTTAATTTTGCTTTCTTTTTGGACACTAGCTTCAGGATGGTTTGCGATTTAAAATAAAGCTGGTCTTGGAAACAACTTGGGAGCAGCTCTCTTCTTTTCCAGATTGCAGCAAGAAACGGGAAGGCTAAGAGATCTGTCATTTCCGCTAGCAACCCAGTTGCGCTATACAAACAATTTAAAATGTAATGTGTGGTGTGGTCGGGTAGCTTGTGACGGTGACCACAGGGAACGTTCCTTTTGTACCAATGGTCAGCCTTCCATCAACTTGAATACTCGCAGGCCTCCCCCAGGAAATACTGGAACCGCCCAACCTGAAAATCACTGCGCATCACTCCGCAAGCAGGAGCGTTATCTGCGGATAGACAGAGTCCGATAGAAACAACTCTGGCACCACCCAAAGCAACGGCCTAGGATTTAAGTCACGTAGCACTCAGGCTGTGGGAACTTTTTTCCTGTTTATCTTTCAATCCACTTCTGTCATTGCTCCAAAATGGAGCTAAGACAAATACAAACACACAACACAACACAACACAACACAACATACAACTTACTTTGTATGGCAAAAACTGGAAGGTGACTGGTAGGTGGAGAAATAAGACTAAGATTGTATTCCAGTGCATTAGCTAATATCTGTCCATGGTGGGTTAGAGATTACTTTTATTTTCTTCTTTGAGTTTCACTGCACTCCACAAAACTTATGTAATTAGTAGTATTCCATTTTAAATAAAGCAAGTGTTAAATAAAAAGTTAATAATTTAAAGTAACTTTGTAGAGAATCTTGTTAAATGATAAATAGAAATAAATACAGTAGTCCCTCACTATCTCGCAGTTCAAATTTCAGGGACTCATCGTTTTGTGGGTTTTCAAAAAATATCAATTGAAATCACTTATTGTGGATTTTTTTGCTATATCGTGGGATTTTTCAGTACTGTACAATATACAAATGTCATTAAGATTATGTCAGTTTGCAAGTTTAGAAAATGGTTGAGAGCATTAGAAGTGGTTTTTTGTTTCTTTTCTTTTCTTTTTCTTTTTTTCTTTCTTTCTTTTCTTTCTTTTTTTTTGTGTGTGTTTTAGGAAGGGTCTACAGGGTGTTCAGCGTCTCACTACTAGATCGGACTTGTAGTGATCCGTCTGTTTACAGCCTCCCAAGTGCTGGGATTAGAGGGGCACCACCACGCCCAGTCTCAATCGCTGTCTCAGCGCGCCTCGGAGGCGGGGCCGGCACAGCAGGATTGGGGATCAAACCCCTGCCGCTGTGCCTGCTTGCAGGTGCTTTAGTCCGCTGAGCTATTTGGTCGACCCTTAGAAGTATATTTAAAAATGTGGGGAAGGTTTATAAGAGTGTGGGAAGGGTTTATAAAGTCTTAAATATATATAAAAATACTAAAAAGAAACCTAATGTTGCTACTTGGCTGATTTTCACTTACTATGGGATGTCCGGAACACAACCTCCGCGGAGAGGGACCGCTGTATTGAAAATTATGCACAGTTACATAAAATAGAAAAAGCGAAGTTTCTTAAAAGAATGTTCTTCAAGTACTGCCTTGTTTGATTTTAATTTGGGATTTTAATGGCGGCTATTCCACATTTGAGCCCATAACTGAAGGGGCATACTCAACAATTCAAGCCATTCTAACAATTCTAGACTGTACTATTAAGCACGGGATTTTAATCTGGTGACCTGTGTGCTGCTCCTCCTTTTTTTTTACTATGGCTGGAGAAATATTGATGTCTAGGATCAAACTTTTATTTTTAAACCTCTGAATTTGTCTCAGAATATTAAATGACAAGATGGCGTATAATCTCTGTAAAAAGTGCTTGTGGGAACATGACAGTTCTACTGAAATTAATGACCCCTCTAGTCCTGTTCAAAAGCATTTTTTAAAAAAACCTAATGGTTATTTAATGAATTAGCATGGCCTTCATGCCTACAGTTTGGAATCTTGGTTCATTCCATGTTTGCAAAGCAGCTACTTGGGTCATTAGTTTCACCATTTCTTCTTACCAAAGTAATCTTAAATCTATGAAAATATTCTTATGGTACCTTTAAAATATTTTCTTATGATATCTTTAAATAGTGTGTTGATTTTCCAAAATGTGTTTGTGTGTATATGCCATATAATACCATAATATTACAACCCTTGGGAAATAGATTATATACATATCATGGTCATAAGATATATTCTTCATTAAATCCTTAGGGCTGGGAGATAGCTCGGTGGTCTAAGAACTTGCCTGACAAGTGCAAGGTCCCGAGTTCAATCCCCAGTACCACATTCCATGCCAGCCCTGAAACGGGGTGTGGTGGCACACACCTGTAATCCCAGCACTAGGAAGGCTGACACAGGAGGATCACTACAAGTTCAAACTGCATGGCAAGATCCTGTATTTAAAAAGAAAGAAAAGGTGAGAAAAGATGTCAATATGTGTTTGGGTGTGAAGAACACAGAAGAGAGATGGGAGGAGAAATCTATGTAGGTTAATAGGGAAGAGGGCTTCGGGCAATTTACAAGTTTGGGAATGGAATCTTCAAACTGCAGCAGGAGTAGAGTTTCTGAGCGTATACTCAGCAGACAATTACCAATTGTCTCGGACATGCTACTCTGGTAAATTTGGAAATGAAAAAGTAATGGTGCCTAGCCTCATGAAGTTTGCAGCTTGGGGCTGGAGAGATGGCTCAGTGGTCTAAGGCACCTACTTAGAACAAGCTTGGCAAAGCATCAGGGACCGCGGTTCGATCCCCCAGCACCACATGCCAGCCAGCCCCGCCCCCTGGTGGGCTGAGCTGGCCACACACACACACTACTGTCTCTCTCTCTCTCTCTCTCTCTCTCTCTCTCTCTCTCTCTCTCTCAAATAAATAAAAAAAAAATTTAAAAAAAAAAAGTTTGCAGCTCAATAAGAGAAACAAGCATTAGGTAAAACTCACAGAAATAAATACACCCCTCTATCTGTAGTGTTTTTTCCCCTTAAAAACAGATTCAAACCAAGAAAAAAGGCAAAATGCTAAGCTTTGACACAAATGAATGGTGAATTAATTGCACCTGTAATGTCAAGCATTTTCTATCTTTGCTGACATTAAATATTTCAACATGAAAATCTTTGAGAGTTATTAGGCTTCATTTGGCTGCAGCTTGAGGGGAGACGCAGACATGAACATAGCTCTGCCTGTGTTGTCGTCAGCCCGGATGAAATGCACCGTGCGTATCATTCCTGCTAGAAGTCTGGAAGGTAGACATTTACCCGCCTCCTGGAATAGGCCAGCAAGGGGCGGGACTTGGTTCTTCTCTCCTGGGTGCAGAAAGGACGTCCAAGGCCCTTTGTCTTTCAACGTTATGGTCTCTTCATTGCATTAATTTTGGGGACGTGCCCTCATTTACTTCTTTAATACACTACCAATATGATTCAAAGAAAGCGCATTTGAAAAAGAGACATTGTTTTGGTATTAGCCTATTCTCCTATATTTGTACCAAGGAGACACTCAGTCCTTGCTAAGCCACCTTGCATTGGCCTTGAGATGGAGACCCGGAATTGGAGGCTTGTTCGCTTCGTCCAAGCTTGTAGTCTGCCTTAATATCAGTGACCCTAGACACACGGCTGTTGAGCGTAGAAGCTTCCAGGAGCTTCTCCATCCCACCTCCACCTTCTCACTTTCTGTCCTACCCTGAAGGTCTGGTGGCAGCTTTCTACGTAATGCTACCCAGCCCCCAAAGCTAACGTCCCTGGTGCTTGGGGAGACTTGGGCATTAAAACAAGCATCATCAATCTTTTAACAAATGGGAATGAGTTACAGATGTGGAGAAGGGTTCCTGTGAACTTCAGTCTATCTGCAACTGGGGACCATTTTTTAAAAATCAACTTAAAAATATAGCTCTCTTGAAGGAGGGGAGGCTTAATGGGAACTCTCCTTTTTACTAAATTTACCCCACAGCCTATTGATAGGAAAATGGGATCAACTTCATCAATGATACAATGAGCAGTGACTAATTAAAGAGAATTCAAAGGTCTTGGATAAGAATTTAATTTATCTATTGAAACAAAAGCCAGTGTTCACTTTTTTACTATAGGCAACTTGGAAAAATTCATTTGACCCATGGCGAGTTGAACATGTACAATAAAGCATCTCTCCCTCCTTTAGTTTCCTCAGCAATATTTAGATGAGAGCTCCCAATGAAGGAAAAATAACCATAATTTTCTTAAATTTCCATTTGACAGTTGACAGAAGCCCTACTTTATAATTTTATTTCTTTTAAAAGGAAGAACACACATCTCTATATTATAAATTCTATACAGAGAGTCTCAAAGAGCGACTAGGGGCTTTATTTTATCAGTTTTCAATGTTTCCACATATTAAGATATTAAGCGAAATTTCTGTCTGAACAGCATTTCATGGTAGATGATTTTCCTAACAGCAGTAGGATTCGCATTTTAAGCAGATAGACCTGGATTTGTGTAACAAGTCCTCAGAAACAGGCAGGGCTGTGTTTTGATGCCATTAATTACTTTTGATTATCAAACTGCTGTATCCATGCTAATTACTAAATCTCAGGGGATCTCACTAAGATGAGACACCGCGAAGAACAAACAGGAAAGCCCCAAGTCAGCAGAGGTGGCGGTTTAACATCCTGAACCCCATATTTAAAGTCCGTCGTAGTTATGCCGCTAAGTGAGTGGAGGCAGAAACCATTCACTCGTGGCAGCTGAGTCGGGGAGGGGGCAGGCCTGCGCAGGTGAGGGAAACAAAACCGCTCATCTTCCCTCCGGGGTCACTAAAACCCCAGATTATCAAAGGTTCTCCATCTAGACTGCTGGGGGCAAAATTAAGTTGCGAAGTCAGTAAAATTTAAAATTGTGTCGTCTTGCAAAGAGTGGAAATGGGCCATTTGGTTTTGCTCGTGCCGGCCCTCCTCACCTGGACTGCCGCCTGGCGCTGCCCCGGCGGCCTGTCTTGCAGGTAGAGAAGCTCCTCCAAGGAGAACTGTCTTCGTCTCTCTGTGCTTTGGAGGTGTAGGTTCAGCCCCCAGAGTGGGGCAGGCTTTGGCCTCTCCTACTGCTTTGTCCTGACTTTCGAAACATGTATTTCTAAGTGATACATAACATCACATGTTCACAGACTGATGGGATGTTGCAACACATGCCTACGTGTGGGATGTTTTAGATCAGCTTCAACAGTTCTCTTCCTTGTTTACTACTGTACATGACAAAAACACGAACCCTCCCTTGTAGTCTTTTTGGAGCACCCAGCACATTGTCTATGGTCCCCTTACTATTCAGTAACACCCTAGAACTTTTTTTTTTTTTTTTTTTTTGGTACTAGGGATTGAACTCGGGACCTTGCACCTGCCAGGCAGGTGCTAAAAGTCTCTGAGCTGGCTCCGGGCCCTTACCCAGAACTTCTTACTCCTGTGTGGCGGTAGCTCGGAGCCTGCAGAGCAGCCTCTCCCTCTTCCTTGCTGCCCTGACTCTCCCAGCCTCTGGTAAGCCCCACTGAGCTCTCAACTCCTGCAAGATCAACTCTTCGGGTTGCACATAGGAGTGAGATCGCCAGGCTTGGGTCTTCCTGTTTGGTTTATATCAGTTAATGCCGTGACCTCCAGGGGCACCATGTTGTCACAAAGGGCAGGATTCCATTTTCACAGCTGCATAGTGTTTCATTGTGCACTTGTGCAGTGTTTGCTTTAACACTGGCTGATGGGCGCTCAGGCTGTTTCCACTTCTCAGCCCTTGTGAATTCAGTGCTTCAGTAAACGAGGGATGTCTCTTCAGCATACAGATTTCATCCCATTTCTATCTATACTCAGTAGTGGAATGACTGGTCCAATGGCATTTCTAGTTTCTATTTTATCTTGTTTTGAGGTAAGGGTTTCTCTCCATGTTACCCAGGCTGGCCTTGAACCTGTGATCCTCTCCCCTTGGCCTTTGAGTAGCTGGGGTAATACATGTGCACCACTTCGCCCTGTTCATCTGTCATTTCTTGCAGACCCTCCGCATTGTTCTGTGCATTGGCTGTGCTAATTTATACCCCCACTGGCAGTGCGCAGGGCCCCAGTTTTCTTTACACCCTCACCCTTTTCCTGACTTTAAATGTGGATTTGGGTTTCTTTTAGGATGGAAGAACCTGCCTGCAGTGTTTATTCACGTAGCACTGGCTCACGGTTTCCTTCCTGACAGTTCATGCTAAATGTTATTTTGTTCCATGACTTGGTTTTAAATGGTGCATTGAATTGAAAAACCATTGAGCGCCCCCCTAAAAAAAAATGTTTCTTCTGTTTTGTCTAATCAGTAGGTGGAAAGTTCCCTTGGTGCTTTTTAATGAAACAGCTGTCAACAAATTAGTGAAACCTTCAGCTACTTCCTGCACTGAGTCATTACCAATAGGAAATATCCACTGTATAACTCATGAGCTTTTCCTTCACTGCCCTCAATCCTGGGAAACACAACTATTCCAAGACAGGGAGACAACAGACAGACATGAGGACACGCAGAAAGTGAGAGAGGAAAGGAGCAGGCGAGAAGGAGACGGATTAAAAGATGGCAAAGACAGGGTCGCAAAGAGGGTCAGACAGAAAGTGAGGACAAAGGGAGCTGGTGGGAAGAGAGGGTGAGAGACTGGGTCTCCCTGGAAATAAGACCTAAGCACAAACAAGCCTTCTCTGGCCGTCGCCGCGGTGATGGCCAGTGTCGCAGAGGGCTGGACCTTGCTGTCCTCTTGCTGCTTGGTGCCTCTTCTGTAAGGCAGGTCAGGCAAGGTGACTTGGGGCTGGCCTTTTGGATCTCTAGCTTTCAAGGCTGACTATTTTCTGCTTCAGCTTATTTTCTGGGAAACCAGGGAGCCTAAAGAAGAAGACTGAGCAAGAGAAACAGAAACGAAAACATGACCGGGAGTAGAAACCTCCAGCGGCTGAGAGCCATCCAAATAATCTGCACCTTTGAATAGGGCCAACACAGACAAATGTCCTTTCAATTCGTGTCTTCTGTGAAAGAAGGCGGCAGAAAGGGAGCAGGGGCTTTCTACATGACAGGGCAAATCTCCCTGCTGGACCTGAGAAAAAGCTTAGTTCAGGTTTGTAGCCGGTAGATGGTCAGAATAAATTCTTCAAAATCACCTCTCAAGGCACCAAACTCCTGTTTGTGTGGTGCTTCCCTCAGAGGCAGCGAGAAACTCGCCTTAGTTGCGTCATTTTTAGACAGCGTTTAATGCAATTGACTGCGATGGAATGGAAGTGATTCTCTTGTTTGACTGTATTCAAATGAGTCTGTCTTGTGGGCCGGCTCCGTTTCCCACCCTGGGCGTCTCCTCAGAGGAGGCCTCTGCAGTGGGGACCAAGGGCTCCCTTTCCAATTTAATGGGGAATCAAAAGTGCAGAGCCATCTGCGCAGACAAAACCCAACAACTCTGAAGGATGACCCTTCAGCAGGAACGTGCTAGGGGCAGGCCTGCGCTAGCCGGACACAGCGTGCGCCCAGCCCCGTTCCCTCTGCTTCGCCTCTGGAAGCTGCTGCCAGCTGGGGTGGTTCCTCGTGGAGTGTGGGCAGTGGGCAGGCCGTGGTCGGGCCTGTGCTCCTCTAAGCCCTCATCTGCTTAAAGTGGACATTATAGGTGTAAAGACTGGTGAAGCTGGTAATGAAACTGCAAGTATTCCTTTAGGATTTTGATGTCAGGGAGAGGAGCTGATTGCCCGCACTGCCAAGACGCTGTCAAATCTGCCTTAATTATGATTAATAACACACACGTACCTGAGAAGGTCTTTCCTCTCGTGCTGCCTTCCTTCACATACCTCTTTGCTCAGCACTACCTCAGGAGCCAGAGCAGCCGCAGCGCTAGGGACGGATGGGAACGCTGTTGCGACGTGCAGTGGTTTTCATAGAACGTTTGTGCTCACCCCCACACACCAGAGTCCGGCATCTCTACGTCTATGTCTTGTTTTGCATTTGCTAATTATACAGTTGAAAAAAGAGAGTGTTTAGAGTGGAAAATTTTAAGCCTTTTAGAAATGAGTGGACTGATGCTTAAAGCAAATTCACAATTTTTAAAATCATTTCTCCTCTTAAAGGACAATAGTACTGTATTCTGCGGTGAGAAGTGTCATTGCTCTTGGAGAAAGAGACGTGAGGAGTAATCATGATGCTGAGGTCAGGGCCGGGAAGACACGGCGGCTGTGAATTGTGGCTGTCCCGGCGTGAAAGAGCTGTGGTAGTCGCGGGGTAGCAAGCAGCCCCGGCCAATCATAATCACACACACAGAAGGAGGAGGAAGATCTTTATGGTAGAGATTTATGTAGAGATTCAAATTTAGTTTTGTGTTATTTGCACGGGAACCGAGAGTCAGAAACATGTGTGTTTAAGAGAGGATCTTATCAAGAAGATTATGCAAGAATTCTTATGACTTTTGAAAAGACTCTGGCCGTCTCTCTTAGCCATGCTTGTTGACATTCCCAGAGTGCTTTATGCTTGCGAAGTGTTTTTCTAGTTATTCCCAAGGCTAACACATACCTGGCCTCAGTCTATTGTTTAGGTGAAGTTACCAGCTTTGGAATTCAGCAAATTGATGGCTCCATCTCAGCTTAATTAGACAGTTTAAGCTCTAATTGGCTGGTGTTGAGTCGGTCGGTGGGGGAGAGCCGCACATTCATTCGCTGGAAACTGCGGGCAGTTGGTCTATTGAGCACCAGTATTTGGGCAGAAATCCTGTATTTCAAGCCCAGCAGCACACTTCAGAGGTCCTGGCATCAGGAGCCCAAGAATTTCTGGTCAAGCGCAGGGGGCAGCTTAATGCTTTCCTTGTGCAGAAATCACAGAAGAGCAAACTGCCCTGTCCTTTGTGCCATAGGAGGAACACGGGCTGGGGGCAAGGGTGTCAGCTCAGTGAGACGGAGACCAACGTAGCTGTCGGCCAGAACAAAAGCTGCCTTGGAGAGGAAGACAGGGCGAGGCAAGACACCCAGGCACAGCTCGGGTCCCCAGCGTGACTGCGCGGCCTGGAGAGTTAGCTGTCAGACCATGACGCACCCACAACTTGGGAATCCACTGGGCTGTGACTTCCTTAAAGAAAGGGCTCTTTGCAACTTCGAGTTTCTTGCAGTGTCTAGCGCTGTGCCTTGAGGACTGTATTTGCTGAATCAATATGCAAAACATTTATTCCCATAGTGGATGAAGCACAGCCCAAAACATATATTTATGTAACGTCCATTATTTGTCAACATGAATGGTCATTTATCTTGCTTCCTAACGGGTTCTAAACCACGTCCCAGAGCCAGCCCACCTCAGCTGGAATGAGCACAAGAACAGAGTGAGTCTCAGGATGCCCACGTTGAAGGGACTGTCACGAATTGGAAGTATAAAGTTGTCAGGGCTTGAAAACCGAGCCATGGACACTGCAAATTTGGAAGGTGGCTAATGGCACCATCCAGCTGCCCGATGTGTCATGCCCATTTCTGTGTAGGTTTAAGAATGTTTCCACAGAAATATGAAGTAAAATAATCAGCCACATAACTTACGTTCTCACCTGGTACAACTGAGTCACAGACTTGCAGGGCTGCCAAACACTCAAACAGGTATCTGCCCTTTCCTTTGACATGGTCGAGGAGAGAGCTAAAGTTATTGCGACAGCAAAGGACTCCAAAGTTAATTTTAACAGGGCTCATGCAAGAAGCCAATAAGGGGCTGAGTTTTCATGGCTTCGGCTGTTGTAGCCTGGTGGCTGTTCCCCACAAAATTAGGGTAAGTAAGCCCAGAAGTTGACATGAACATAGATATTCAGAAAATGAAGGGAAGTAGGTTTTTTTCCAAAATCAAGAAACTTATATTCCTATAATTAGAATTCTTAAAATAGAAAGGGGTAGGCAATAAACATTTAAAGATTTAAAGTTTCTGAATTTAGTTGAAATTGTAGCACCACATGTCCAAGAAACATGAACCTTTTGCACAAGAAATTTGAATAAAATCATACCAAGATACACAAAAATGAAATTATTCAAAACTAATTGTAAAGACAAAATCATTAAAGCATATACATAAAAATATTAGCTATGGAAGAAAAAAATTAAATAGCATCTTATTCCACATTAGAAAAAACAGCAAGTGGGTAAGAAACTAGACTAATTAATTCAAAGGACTGAAAGAAAAAAAATCTGTCCTCACTGAATTTTATACATAGCAAACATACCTTTGAAAACTAAAAGTAAGGGGCCGGGGAGATGGCTCAATGGAATAAG
>NW_004524602.1:15797247-15799082 GCF_000260255.1 Octodon degus
ATTTATTTATTTATTTTTTGTGGAACTGGGGATTGAACTCAGGCTCTTGTGCTTGCCAGGAAAGCGCTTATTCCACTGAGCCATCTCCCCAGCTCCTGTGATGCTAGATTGATTTAAATTAAAATATTGGGGCCAGTGAGATAGCTGAAAAACTAAGCACCTGCATAGGCAAGTACAGGGGCCAGGGTTCAATCCCTGGCACCACATGCAGTGCGGGCCCCACCCCCAGGGCACGCTGAGCTGGTGATGGAGTCCTTGTGTGTTGGTGCATGCCTGTAATCCCAGCACTGGGGAGGCTGAAAACATGAGGATCACTGTGAGTCCAAGCTGCATAGTGAGACCCTGAACACACACACACCCCTAAATTAAAATACACCCTAGAGCCCTGCTGATGGCTCCGAGCTCTTCTGACACTGTCCACTGTGACCCATTCACCTGCCAGTTCTGACCCTTGAACATGCCCGGGTGCTGCTGCCTGTCAGCCTTGGCGCTGGCTATTTCCTCTGCCTGGAATCCCCTTTCCTCCATATGTTTGCAAGGCTGGGTCCCTCTCACTTTATTGTTTTCAATAGATTTTATTTTTTTAGAGCAGTTTTAAGCTCAATACAAAATTGAATGGAGGGCCAGCCAGATAGCTCAGTGGATTAAAGTGCCTGCTCAGGCAAGCACAGTGACCGGGGTTCGATCCCTAGTGTGCCATGCCAGCCCCATACCTGGGGCACACTGAGATGGTGATTGAGACTGGGTGTTGTGGCACATGCCTGTAATCCCAGCACTTGGGAGGCTGAAAAACAAGAGGATCACTACAAGTCTGATCTGTGTAGTGAGACCCTGTAGATCCTATACTAAATACATTAAAAACAAAATTGAATGAAAAGGATGAAGAGCTCCCAGATTCCCTGTCCCTACGCACACAGCCTCCTGGCTCAACGCACCACACCGGGGGGCCTTCATCCCAGCTGACAAGCCTCCCAGCTACAGCTTCACAGTTTCCATCACCTCCGGCTCAGGGCTGGTGCCCTCCGTGGGTGCTGACAGATACTTAATGGGAGACGCCTTCTGTGCATCCCACAGGACGTCACCCCACCTGTCTTCTGTGTTACATCCGTTCAGTTCATCTGCTCAGTGTTTACATCTCTGTTCACAGGTGATCCTCCCGGCAAAGAGGATCACCTCCTCACTGAAAGAGCAATTTCTCCAAGCCTGGGTCACTTTGTACCCCTTGTCCTCTTTCATTTTTTAGAGTACTTACAGATATCTGACCTTATTGTATCAATCTGGATATGTTTTCATTTTAACCTCTGCCTGTTTCGGTGTCCAAATGGAATCTATTGCTCGCTACTCCCTGCCTCGCTCCTAGAGGGGTGTGTGATATGAGTCCTCAGTGAGGATTGGTGGGGTGTGTGGGTGCATGGAGCCTCAGGGTGCCGGGGACTGTTCTGGTGACACTCACATGAGCCAGGTGCTACCACGTCCCCACAGGAGCTCAGAGCTTAGAGTCACTTTTATAATCTGACCTGGTAAGCATGAGAAGATGTGTTGCGAAGGACGCCGGTGAAGGACTAGGGCGTTGAGGAAGCTTTTGCAGAGAAATCAGTGCCAGAAGATTTGAAGGGTGAGGTGCACTTGACGGGGCACTGGGTACGGCCAGGGCCCCACCGGTGCCCTGGTTTCCACCTTCAGGATGCCCCACCCCAGCTCTTTCTGCACACCCAAGGCTTTCTCTTGCTAGCAGGCTGGGAGAGCAGTGTGCAACCCAGGCAGCAAGTAGATAAATCCCCAAGCCCCTGTCCTGCTACCTCAGAACCCCCAGGGGCATGGAGTCCCAGCTGGCC
>NW_004524602.1:15799288-15805695 GCF_000260255.1 Octodon degus
CACACACACACACACACACACACACATTCCCACTCCCCCCCCCAACCCTTCCTGACATCAACTCACAAACCCTTGTTTCAGATCCAGCTTCTAGGAGAACCCAACTTGAGATACCTGGCAAATTCACAAAAGAACAGGGACATTCTAGACAAACACAACAGCATCTGCAAAAGCCCCGCTTGCATACAGAATAATAAGAGCTGAACTGAGGATTCATTATGATGTGTTAGGAAATAACAGAAAGTGAAGCTGGAATGACATGAGACTGGCTTCAGCATCCCGGGTGGGGGTTCTCCTAGAAATAGTGCTGGTGGCTGTAGCCACTCTCTCTTACCTCTCTGTAGGGGAATGTGTGTGTGTGTGTGTGTGTGTGTGTGTGTGTGTGTGTGTACCTATGCACGGTGTGTTTTCATAAGTGCTGAAATCTACAGCTTAGGGATGGAGCAGGAATCCCTGGCTTATGCCAGGGAATTATATCCATAATCTGGCTCCCTTTTGGATCCACTGTCTCCCCAAATGCACTAATTAGGCCCAGAGCAGGAATACAGGCAAATCACAGTTTCATGCATGAGGTTGGAATGTGAAAAATATCAGGCAACATGTAAAGTGTGTGGTACCTTGGTGTGGGGGTCCTGCCGGGAATGCACTGGCTGGTAGCCTGGCCTTCCCCTTGCTGCCTGACAGATTGAATGGGAAGAAACTCTGTGGCTGCCACATCCTGCTTGGTCCCCATGTCCCTAACCTCGTGCCTTTTTTGCAGGGGCGTCTTCATAGAAACCCATGGTGCATTTAACTTTGGGAGCTCTCTTGTGGGCTTGTGTCGAACCAGACGCGGCCGATCTGAATATTTCCTGCATGCTAAGCAGACCGCTGTCAGCTGCTTCCTCTAGGCCAGATTGTTATAAATGCTGTTTATGATCCTGCTATGACAACTGTGAAGGACATGGCGAAGAATTTATCACAGGATTATTCATCCACCAGCAGAATACCTAATAAGATTCTAAATGACCCAAGATGATAATAAGATCTAGCTTGTAGCAATAAGGTATTAATAAACTGCTTTTTTCAATAAGGGAGAGTCCTGGCATCATTACCCTGACATATTTGTTTTGTCTATATTTTGTGAACAAAGTAGGGCTGCTGGATTGAATAGTAAATTTATAAAAACCCCTGATGTATGAAGAATACAACCCACGTGAAGTGGAACCCATAGTTTAAGTCAAGAGCACAGTGTTTGCCTACAACATCCGAGCGCCAGCCTCCCAAGCCATCGATTCTAATTGTTCCATGCCATTTGCCTTTGTATTTAAAAATTACATAAGAATAATATATCACCCGCTGTTGGCCACAAGGCCATAATTCAAATGAAGGAATTTAGCAAAATCATAAAGCGGGAATGTGGAGCGTGGGTATGTAATAAATGAAGAGAGGACACTGAATTTCAAAATGAAATCTGGAATTCTGCTGCAGCTCTCTGTTTTTACAAGTAAAACTATTTAGTATTAAATTAATACAAAAATGGATTACCATTCACTTAGCTGTTCCTAGCAAGCACCAGTGGCAGAGATTCAAGATCCTGCTGTTAGGAATTTTTCAAATAGTATAACCTAGAGATGGTAGCCCTTTCCTCAGAAATGTAGCTCAGTGCCCAGCACCCAAAACTAAGGGAGGAAAGGTTTGTTTAGCTCATGGTTTGTAGGGGTTTCAGTCCATAACTGGCTGGCTCTAGGCAGGGTGGCATGGCAGATAGGCATCGCAGAGGAGAAAGAGTTCGTGATGGGAAGAAGGTGGCAAAGCCACGAGGGACAACCACAGCTCTTTTTATCTGTTATGCCTTATCCAGGCTGCTTAGGGCGGCAGCACTCACACCCTCAATCCTGGTGCCCTTGAGCCTAGCGCCGCACCATGAATCAATCACACACTCTAGATCCAGCCAGCTGTGCAAAACCCCATCTACGACCACACGAGACTTGGATGGGACATCTAAACACAAGCTGCCACATTCCACCCCTGGCCTCCCAAGGACTCACGCAAGCAGAACCGTTTAGTCCACCTCTAAGAGTTGCCAAAGTTCTCACGGTTTCAACATTGCTGATAAGCCCAAGTCCAAAGTCTTCCCTGAGATTTAAGGCAAGCTCTTTGCTGCAAGCTCCAGTATAAACGACAAGAAAATGAAACACTGCTACAATCCAACGGCACAGCACAGGCTTTTCCATTCCAGAAGGTGCAAATAGGGATGGGGCCAAAGCAAGTTCAGAATCCAGCTGGGCAAACACTAAATCTTGTAGATCCATGTCCAGCACCCCAGGTAGTCTGTGGCAAGATGCGAGCTCTGAAGGGCTTGGGTGGCTCTGCCCCTGTGGCACTGCCGGAGGTGGTAGCTCCCGTGGCTTCTAGGCTCCGTTCCCTACTTACAGTTGCTTTTCTTGTTTCTGAGACAAGCTCCATCTACCCTGCGTTAGTTTTCCCTTTCTGCCTATAGCTTCTTTCTGTGGCAACACTGTGCAAGGACAGGGGCTCCAAATCTCAAAGCAACTCTTCCTCATTCCTAGGAATGGTGCTTTCTATGGGGTTGTTTATCAGAGCAAATGGCAGCACTGACCTCAGAAATGCTCTTTTTGAAAATTGAGGTGAAGTGTACATAAGCACACAGAAATACTTAACTCCCGAGAGCACCGAGCTTCAAGACTTCTCTTGCGCAGAGTTCCCTCGTGCCCCGTTCCAGCTGGTATCCCCCACCCTTCGGCCTTGGCAGCTGTTGTTTGGACGTCCGTCCCTGGATTTGCTCCCTGAGCTTCAGATAATGGGAGCATAAGGTGTGCACCTCTGCATCTGCCTTTTTCATCGAAGATCATCTTTCCAGGACTCGTCTGTGGTGGCTTCCTCAGCCCCCATTCACTCCTTTTCACCAATCTGTGGCTATGCTACATTGCATTTATCCATTTTCTTGGTGGGCTTGCGTTTGCTTGTTCCTAGATCGAGGCCATAATTAATGCAGCTACTCTGAACATTTGTGCGCCAGTCTTTCTGTAACTATTAATTGAGCTTGCCCTAGATATAAAAGTTAAAACCACAAAAGTGAAAGAAGAAAGTGGAAAAAAAAAATCTTTGTAACTGTAGGGATCAACAAAATTTCCTATGTAAGACACTGAAAGCATTAAGCAATAAGATACACAACTGATACATCTTTACTTCATCAAAATGTAAAACTTCTGCTCTTAATGTGCTGGTGTTTTGTGGGTTGCTTGCATTTATCCCAAATAAGTACCCAGGAAGGGGCTCACTAGATCCTAGGGGTAAATGCTTAGGAACTGCCACGTGAGTCTGCAGTGTGTTTCTCATTTTACACTTCTACCCTCAATGTGAAAGAGTTCCAGACACTTCACCCTTGCCAGTACTCGGTATTGTGCATTGTTTTTATCAATCCCCATTCTGGGGGATTTGAATAAGGAGCTTGTAGGGGTTGATACATTGTGTCAACT
Source organism: Octodon degus (assembly GCF_000260255.1). NCBI lineage: Eukaryota > Metazoa > Chordata > Mammalia > Rodentia > Octodontidae > Octodon > Octodon degus. Next base: position 15,802,771 of record NW_004524602.1, read on the forward strand.
TGAGAAGTTGAGAAGTTTAAGTGGCTCAGCAGAAAGCCAGGGTTCTTACTTTTAAACATCCCCATCCTGTGCAAGGGGAGGGCATGGACACTGTGTGTGTAGTTCTACACCAGGCCCCTGGGGCATGGAGATCACACCCTACAGCGTGGGGGGCCTTCCCTAGAGCGACACAGCACTGAATGGAAATATAAAGGGACTGGGGGGAGGATGGTCTGTGGTACTTCCTTCAAGGAGTTCTGGTCTTTGCAGTCAGCAGGGAAGGAAGAGAGGCTTGCTGGACGCTGTAGCTGCTGCCCCTCCCTTTGCTTTTTGCTGTTTTCCACCACCATGAGCTGCTGCCCTCTGCCATGTGCTAATCTGCCTTGGAGCCAGCAGAGGACGGACTGAAACCTCCACAAACTGTGAGCTAAATAAACCTTTCCTTCCTTAATTTGTGATGTCGAGTATTTTGTCCCAGCACTGAGTAAAACAACTGAGACAGAGCTCACTGTGCATTTTCACTATTAGCGATGATTTAAAACTAGTACAGCCATCATGGAAATCTGTCTGGCCGTTCCTCAAAAAACTAAAATAGAAATTCCATCTGGCCTGGCTATTCCCCTCTAGGTATCTTTCCAAAAGAGTTAAAGACAGCATATTACAGCAACACACACACACACACACACACACACACACACACATTTATAGCAGCAGAAGTCAAAACAGTTAAATCTTGAATGCGTCCTAGATACCCATCAACAGACCAATGGGAACTCTTCCACAAGCACTGGAAGCAGTAGGTGCTGAAAACGTGTACTACTAAAAACTAGGAATTGAACAAAACATCAAAGAGGAAGGCTGGTACCTCGTTGGACATATGTTTAGCTTAGAATCACAAATTCTCCAATTTTCTTTTGTGGAAATGAAAGCCACAAACAAAGCACATAGAGCAGGGTATTCTGATGGTTGTATTTTGCACCGCCAGCTCGGCCCCACATGGCGCAAGTCCATTCCTCCAGGGCCGGGCTCCAGCTCCTTCACTCACTACTGAGTCTAAACTGTTACAAGATAACACACTTAGTGAAGCAGTCCACATGACTGGTCAGAAAACTGCACAGGAAAATGACCCAAACTTTAGGGGAAATGACCTAAATTACGAAGAGCATCATTGCATGAGTAAGACAGGCCAGGCAAGGATTCCAAAGCTGTGTGTAGATCATGCAAAGCCTCCCCCTGGCATGCTGACTTTGGGTGGGAGCCCAGTGCAAATCATGTGGAGGCTTTGTCGCACAGTGTTTGGGACTCACTTTCTTCTGTTTTGCCAGTGCTAGGGACTGAACCCAGAACTTTGTGCTGAGCTTTTTATTTTTAGTTTAGTTTTTTTTTAGACAGGGTCTTGATAAGTTGCTAAATTGCTGAGGCTGGCCTTGGTCTTGCAGTCCTCTACCTCGGCCTCCCAGAGTGTTGGGATCAGAGACGCAACGCTGCTCCTAGCTTGGGACCTGCGTTTGTAGCCAAATTGCTGCCTGCTACCTGTAGGTTAGGGCATTTACTGCAGAAGACTCCCCTGAGAAATAAAATAGAGACTTCCACTTTTTTAAACACAGGTTTATATACTCTCAATCCAGTAGGGACACCGTTACACTGGGGCCTACTGAGTTGTGGCTGGAACCCCCACACTGTTCCTTCTCTCTGTTACTGGTGGGCTGTATGGCTTTCTTCCCAGAATGAAAAGCCTAAGAGCTTTTGGGGACAGGACTGCAGGCCACTGGTCTTCAGAGAGCTGCCTCTGGATAATGTACTGGAAAGGCCAGGCTGTCTCCTGGTGCCTGGTGGTTACCCTGTCCCATTACACCGAGCAAAGGCTGCTCCCCACATGTAGATGCCTGCTTTATATGATACCTATGACTTGGCAGCCGTGGAAATCGCTATCTGTCAAAAAGACACTTAGCTATAGCTGAACAAGATAAAGATGACAATCACTGTGACACTAACAGCAGCAGACACTTGACAGAACACTTGCTACCATCAATTGTACAGTCTGTAGCTTAATGCTCGGGTGAGGAAAGATCCTACAGCATGTAACTCCACTTCTTGTGGGTTGCTGGGCTCTGCCACTAGGGGGTAGCCTCACTGCTATTGTCTCGGTCCACCTCTGCAAATTCTACTTACAGTTCTTCGTCTTTCTAGAGTATCTTTCCCCATATAGAATAAATGTGAGACATCCCTGTTAATTTATATAGTAATTCAATAATTTAAGACATGAACCTGCTGTCTCATATACGCTACAGAAGTAGAAACTTAATTTCCTTTTCTCTCTTCATTCCACTATTTTGTTCTCATTAATTATTCAATTTGTAGTTGTCTGGCCTGCTAAAAGAAGTGTCTACTACCCGCAGAAAATATTAGTAAGTTCTTTCTGTGATTCGCACCTGCTGATAGCACTTGCCCTTCCATGAATTTGTAGGAGCAGGAATATTTTGTAGGGAGGAGACATATATTTTGTATACTGGGGAACAGGCAGAAGATACCCACTGTGACCCCAAAGATCTCATAGTTTGCTTGTGAAGATGAAATAGGTATACATAAGTTGGATTTACAGATCTAAAACAAGAGTATTAAAAATCTCCAAGCATGGTGGAGAATTTATCAATTTCTCCTTATAATTCGGTGAAATTTTTTGTTCCATATAGTTTAAGGCAATAGCTTTTTGGTTCATTCCATCTCATGATTGCTGTATCTTCCTGGAGAATTAGTCCTTTTGTTTCTCATAAACTAAGAACCTCTCTTAACTCACACTAAGGGCTTTCCTCCTTGAAATACTTTTTCTTAGCAGTTTTAGTTCTTGTTGGTTAGCATTTGATGACATATCTTTTCTCTGTCTCTCTCTGTCTCTCTCTGTCTCTCTCTCTCTCTCTCTCTCTCTCTCTCTCTCTCTCTCTCTCT